>NC_086444.1:574673376-574979447 GCF_028390025.1 Pseudophryne corroboree | reverse complement strand
GGGTTCGGATTCAGAGAAACCGAACCCGCTCATCTCTAGTAATCACTCCAGGTTCTGATCCCTGTAGAGCAGCTGAGAGCACTATCTATATACTGTAATTATGTCATGTGTGTTTATACACACAAACCCTCACACATACACACACACTAACGCATATCATATTTGTTTTCCCTTTTATTTTTTATGGTTTTAAGGGGGAGGGGGCGCACCAAACTCAAACTTTGTGTGAGTGATCATTGTCATACTATATGGCCTAGCCGAGTTTTAGCTTTAACTCCTGGACAGATATTCTCCTGTAATTCACCTATAACACTAACACCACCATGACTGACAATTGATATACGTTTCTTTTAGTATTAAGTTTATTACAGACATAAAAGAGCTTTCATCATCATAATAATAATAATAATAATAATAATTAATAATAATAAATCTGTTGGTGATGGTCCAAAAAATAGTTGTGGCAAACGTTAAGTGGGCACTAATGTTCATAAACATAGATCACATTTTTGCTCAATGGCTTTTGGGAGAAAGTAGCTGAAGGGACCATTTTTCATTTTACGTTTGCAGAGGTTTTTGCAGAATGTCCCACCATGAGAATCCATCACTTTCTCTATTTGGACAGCATGTCAGTCTATGACTGTGGCTTTGTAGGCCCCAGAGCCTTTGCAATTGCTTTGCGGCACTATCCTGTCTGATAAACATTTAAGTCTTTTCTGGAGCTTTTCAGGAACTTCTTGCCATGATGTGCCTCAAGAATTTGGTTGCTGACAACTTCATTCTGAAGTTAAGGACAAGAGATCATCGATTAACCAGCTTCCTGGCATGGTCGCATCAGATGCCACCACATCAGGCTGGGCTTTCCCTGACATGGTCACATGTATTGTGATGCGACTAGTCAGGAACGCCCAGTGGGTGGCTGCTACAAGATTATTTCTGTACCCACAACTCCTCCCCCAGTGTGTGCCGATAACTGCTGGCCAAAGTGATTGGGCAGCCCCCCCCCCCCCCCAGTGCCTATTGCAGTTAACATGGAGGTAGCGCACCTCCAATGTGTCCTGATCACTGTTGCCAGAAGTGATCAGGCAGCCCATCGGAACCACCTCCCGCCAGCATCAATGCAGGTTGGCACATTGGAGGTCGCGGCTCTGCCAACCTTTACCCACTCTCCACCCCCCTTCCCTCCATCTCTTCCGATCACTGTGGCCAGCAGTGATCAGGTATCTCAGAGGCACCCGACAAATTGGTTAAATCACGGATTTAACCAATTCGTATGAACAACGGTATTTGTCCATTTTCCAGTGTTTGGGAGCAAATGGTCGATTGTCATTAGCTCTTATCCATTACCAGGTTTTCATTCCAAACAGCCAGATCTGGAAGATGATCTGCAGATAATTGTATAGTGTATGCCCAGCTTAACAATGCGTCGGACTCTCCATCTTTTCACTAGACATTGAAACCTCAAATTAATAAAAAAAAACCTTAATTGAGAACAATTAGCTGTGGCAACACAAAGGAAATAATCAATATAGTGAGGTCCCATGATCTCTACAGTACAATAATACTCCATGCACCAGTGTAAGAAAGCAGAAGCACTGGACTACTGTAATTCTGGCAATATTTGTACAGTAACTTAAATAATCAAATAGATCATTATAATTATTGCTTAAAACAGGTTCGGTCAACTAGTATTTTTTCATGCTTCATCACCCTCTCTATCTATACCCAAAACAATTAAAGTAGTGCCAAACTTCTGGCTAGTTTTCTTTCTTAGGTAACATTTACTGTTAAAAGCATTTTTGGGGATATCATATTTATCAAAGTGTGGAGAGAGATAAATTAGAAAAGATAAAGTACCAACTCCTAACTTTCCTGTTACAGGCTGTGGGGTAAATGTATGAAGCAGTGATAAGAGTGGAGAAGTGAGCCAGTGGAGAAGTTGCCCATGGCAACCAATCAGCAATGAAGTAAAATTTATAATTTGCATACTATAAAACTATACAGAGCAATTGATTGGTTGCCATGGGCAACTTCTTCACTGGCTCACTTCTCCACCTTTATCACTACTTAATACATTTATCACATTGTTTGAAAAACGACAATTGGTCTCTCTCCAAGATTTGATAAATCTGCCCCTTATTAGTCCAGAATATGTTCACACTGCATTCTACAGAAGCAGGGGATCGGTACGAGTTACCGATGGCCGGGATGCCAGTCGTCATTATACCGACGCCGACATACCGGCCACTAGGATGCCGGCAGAGTGGCGAGTGCTAGTAAGCCCCTTGCGGGCACAGTTGGCTCGCTGTGTCGCCACAGGTTATATTCTCCCTCTATGGATGTCGAGGACACCCACTGAGGGAGAAAAGCCGGTGGCGCCAGCATTGTACCGCTCTGCGGGATCCCGGCGTCGGCATTGTGATCGCCAGGATCCCGTGCGGCGGTATGTTACCTGCATACCAGAAGCAGTTACTCTGGAAATCACACAGGCATCAGGATCATTGATCCCTGAGACTGCAATTCTTGGCTGTTCACAAGTAGGGCAGTGTAATCCGCAGGACACAGCAAGGCAATGGGAAATTATGCAAGGTATGCTGTTATTCTCCTGAATGCCAAAGGCACATCAATGTAATGACCAATAAGCTTGATGCTCGCACAATTTTCTGAGTGATTTACTCATATCACACTCCATCTGGAACACAACATGAGAGAACTCTGGCTAAATGCTTGTCTAAATGAGCTGCAATACAACTCAGGAAGAGACCCTGCTGTATCTGCTGTGAAAACATGTAATAGCGCAGAAAATCTGACAGTGGGCAATTCATTTTTCATGTCACTTCCATGCCATTATGATGGAGGATGAGAACATTATTAAGTTAGTGCTTACTGGTCCTTTACATGGAGCAATGAAAAGCATTGTCTAAAAATCAATTTCTATGCACTAATTCGTGTTTGCCATGCACTGATATATCTCTGGAGCCCATCAGCCATATAATCAATGCTGGCACAGCTCAGACAAGGTTCCAGCTGTAGTAATTGGTACATCATTAAGGTAAATTGTAAGGAAATGTAATTGGCATCCTTATAGAATTAAAACCTCATTACCCTCAGCCCACCACGAAAGAAAATAATCTAAAGTTGTTTTTACATACTACACCCCATTGAGAATGCATTGGAGGATGACACAAATTAAATCATTTGCAGTCATTTGTGCTTGAAAATCCTTGTTGCTTTAAGTGATGATTTGTTACTAAATTAATGCCCTTTACTCTCGGCAGTTATATAAACTAGTAACAATAGGGCCAGTGCTGAGTTGGGGACAAATCGGGGCTGATGCAGAGATGAATGTATGCCCATTTGTGAAACATCACTTGATTTGATACAGCACATGTACCAAATTGATTGCAAGTCAGGTGATGCTATGGGCACCTGCGCATTTGTGGCCATACACATGAAAGGATGCATACAATCTGCATCTGCTAGAGGGTAGGTGCAATTTTCAAATCCAGAATAATGATGACAGAGGGCAACATGACCTCATTCATTGTATACCATTGGAAAATTGCTGAAACAGCTCTAAAGAACACTGCTCTCATTAAGCACACCTACTGTATATGAGATAATTGAGCAATTGCATGTTTGTAGGAGTTTTTCAGCACACCAGTACGCTCAGGCAGGTATGCCAATGTGGTATTCTTTTGTTTACATAAGTTCAATATTTGCTTAACATGCACTAAAGTAAGATCCAGCTTTAGAGATGAATGTGCATCAACTAACCAGTAGTTATGTAGTGCTGGTGATCATCATTATCATCAGGATGTATTTACACCTGTCCCATTCCGTTACACCTCTATATACTGCAGAATATTTATGCCAAAATGTGAAACATGATCATACGCACACATCATTGTGTATTTCATAGCACAGTATCACGCAAAACACAGCTTACTAAACAGCTACAGTAATATAGTTTAAAGGTATGTTCAGGGTCAATATACAGTAGCTAGAAATACCTCAAGAAACCCAAAGAACACCTAAGGGAAACAAACTGAGTCTACTGTATAATATCACAGAGCTATAAACACATTAGTCTGTCATGAAAGAAAAGAATAGTAGAATGTAATACTAAAATAAGAAAGAATATTAAAAAAGGTCTGTAACACAATTACATCCCCTAGGCATATTTATGTAACATAGAAGAGCATGTGGAAATTAGGGTCAGCTGGCAAGCTTAGTGCACAGTAATTCATCTGGGACTGGATTCCACAAGACACTTGGGGTAAATTTACCAAGGTGGGAGATTTTTTTTTAGAAAGGGCTTATCTGGGCTTTGTAAATGGTCCCCTATACTGAATATCCTGTTCCATCTCTACTCAGAGATTCTGGATTGGACTGAAATCTTGTGACCAGGAAAAGCATTAGCATTATTATGTATGCTAAAGGTTCCTGGAGGAATTTCAGCACTTCTTAGCACTTCTGATATGCACTTTTAACTTTCTGAAAAAAGAAAAGACACTTAGCAGGATGGATACTTGGACTGAGATTAGGGATGGTAATCGGTGGGCGGCCCATCGATGGTGCTATCGGTTATAACTATCAACAGCACATAAACAATCTATTGTGAACCATCAATGGTGTGTATCAGTTGACAGACACTGCTGGTCAGGCCACGGGACAATAAAAAATGGGGGCGGGTCTTAGCGGGCAGCTGGGGACTGTGTTAAGCTCCATGCAGGATAAAACAAATAAATATTTGGTTCCACTCAGTCATCGATGGCAGAGAACCATTGGCTCTCTGTCATCGATGGCTAAACTATTGGCCATCGATAGTTAGCATCGATGTTTGGCAACTATTGATGGTCAATGCCCATCCCTAAGATTTCTTCATATCATGTTATTCACATCAGCATGGAACAGTAGGTACCAGAATTCATTTGACTAGATATTTGCATTCTTTAAACCACTGTGTGCCTTCTTTCACACTCAGAAGAGTGCAAATTGACTGGGTTGTTAGCTGTCATGATATGTCTCATACTGAGCACTATTGTAAGCAGGTGTTAGCTGACTGATAATATCCCCTCTGTTACTCTGCATGTAAGTTTCAGACCATCATTGCCTTGTTTTTATTTGAGTGATATCTCCATAATCTCAGCAAGTATTGTTGTTCCTGATCCACTTGGGTGGTATTCATGTGACCGACGGTCAGCTGACTGACAGTCACATGACCTACCCCACCATCCCGACGGCTCACTATCCCGATGGTCGGCATGCCGACCAACAGGGACTATTTCCACTCGTGGGTGTCCACGACACCCATAGAGTGGGAAGAGAACCCACAGGTCGCCACCGAGCCCGCAGCGTGGCGAGCACAGCGAGCTGCACTCGCCCCTCCCCGCCGGGATCCCGGCGTCGGTATGCTGCCGGGATCCCGGCGTCGGTAAGCTGACCGGCGGTCTCCTGACCGCCGGTCAGCCGTACTACACCCATCCACTCAACCAGCATTTCTGGTTCTTGCTAATATGTTTGATCCAGTCACTTAAATCTTTTGTCTTGTCCATTCTGCCTCTGAATCAATCAACATTGCATTATATATATCTGCTTAACTACCGTAATCTGTACGTATGACCATGGTCAGACTGGGCCACAGGGGAAGAGAGGAAACCCCCGGTAGGCCCATTGCCTGTGGGTCCACTTCCTCATCTAGTGATCATATGTCGATGTTTCCTATTTATGCTTTCTCTTTGCTTAATGTGAAGCGGATAGCGATCAGAAAGTTGAAGTACATTGTGGCTGGCTGGGATATCCAGGCAGGGACTATGTGAGATTCTCATAACTATGTTCATTCATTTTGTGGTTTACTGCTGACACTATGGCTACACTTAGTGTTTTGTTTTTTTCTGCTGTCCTTGAGTGCCGTGGGGTTCTCTGGCGGACTTCTGTTTCTCTGCTTTATTCTCCACTTTTTATTTTTTCTGTTTCTTCTTTTCTTTTCTCTTTCTTGTTCTCCTTTCCCTCCTCCTGTCACCCTTTTAGAAACTATATGATAAGGTATCACCCGTGGTTAGATTTTCCTTTTACACCTGTGTGTGAGATATGGTTCAACGGTCTTAATGTGTATGTATGGAAACTGATCTCTGCATGCTTATCTCAAAAACTAAATGTCCCATGACAGTGATTAAAATTGGCTCTTGGAATGTCCAGGGCATACACTCACCAGCCAAGAGACGCAAACTTATTCCTTATTTAAACCTCCACAAGATAGACATCTCTTTCCTACAAGAGACCCATTTGACCGATATAGAACATCCCAAACTCTCGATGCTGGGATACAAAGCAGTTGCTTTTGCTTCTTATAATTCTAAATCTAGAGGTGTGGCCATACTAATTAAGAAAGCTATACCTATGAAGATATCTATGCAGAGATCGAACCCTAACGGTAGATATGTATTTATTAAGGCAGAAGTTTACAGAACCCACTACATCTTCTGCTCCCACAATTTATGACAGAAAATTTTTTGTTAATATGTTGTACCCACATATGGATTCACAACTGATTATAGGGGGGGATATAAATTTAGTCTTAGATTCTTACATGGATAGACAATCCACTGCCTCCCACGCCTATCAAAAACTAAAGTTTGGTATTAATTATGTTACCCAAAAATTACACTTAGTTGATATCTGGAGAATGCATCACTCTTTAGATAGGGATTTTACCTATTACTCAGCATCACATACTATGTAATCCAGGCTTGACTATCTGCTGCCTGCGTCGGAATTGGCTTCTGGTATAGAAGCTATTGGGTTGCCGGATCATGATCTAATCTGGTGTACTCTATCCCCTTTGGCTCCCTCAGGCAACTGCAAAATATGGCGCTTCCCCTCCTCCTTAGCTGTCTCTACCACTTTTAAGGATATGCTCCAATTAGCCTGGAACGATTATGTTTCAGTGAACCTCCCTCCCGGGTTCCTACCGCCCTATATCATTGTTAAATGTAGACTATAAGATCTTCACTAAGAATTTAGCAGAGAGGTTCAAAGGGGTGGTCCCATTCCTAGTACATCGAGATTAGACCGGGTTTGTTTGGGGCCATAATGCAGTCACCAATATCAGAAGGGTTCTAACAATTTTACAAACTTTAGATGATATTCATATTAATGATCTCCATGTGCTACTTTCACTTGACGCTGAAAAAGTGTTTGATATGGTGGTTTGGGACCACCTCTACGAGACTCTTAGAAATTTTGGCTTTCCATCTCAGATTATTTCAATAATTCAAACATTAAACTCAGCCTCAATCTCAAGAATAGTAGCTAATAATTTTATTTCTGAACCAATATCAGTCCACAGAGGCACTAGACAAGGATGCCCTCTTTCCCCACTTTTGTTCGCACTTGCCCTAGAACACTTATCCATAGCTTTACGGGCTAACCCCATATATACAGGCATTAAGGTAGGTAGAGAGGAACTCTCATTATCACTTTTTGCAGATGACATGCTACTATTTGTGTCACAATCCTCCTTATTGTTACCGTCTATTTTACAGGAAATTTCCTCATTCAGCTCATTTGCCGGATATAAAATAAATACTGCTAAGTCAGAGGTACTCCCATTGACCAGACCTGAACTGATTTCCAGTTGCTTGGCACTCTCCTTGTTTCATTAGTTTACATCTCAATTGAAATATCTAGGTATTCTTATCACTCCCAATTTACAGAATCTCTATTCGACTAATTTTCCCCCCATCATCACGAAAATTGCTCAGATTGCAAAGAACTGGATGTCATTGCCACTGTCTCTTATGGGCAGGATGGCGGTTGTCAAAAGCGTATTGTTCCCTAAATTATCTTTTGTGTTACAGATGCTCCCACTCTTTTTGTCAAAATCAGACCAGGACAGGTGTGATGATATCTTCCGGAACTTTATCTGGATTAACAAAAAACCCAGGATAGCCAGAACCAAGATGATTTTACACAAAGACAAGGGGGGACTGGGTCTTCCCGACATACACACTTTCTCTTGTGCAGCAGCATTTAGATATATTTCAGACTGGTGTTTAAACCAATCACACTTTACAAACCTCTCACTGGAAGAAGCAGTGTTGGCTCCTTATTCTCCAGCGGCGTTGCTGCATTTGCCGAGACATAAGTTGCCTGGGGGACTCAACCATAATATTTTATTTAGGGATACCTACAGAGCGGGGTCTGTCTTCCACAAACGCATGGGAACAAACCCTTTTTTGACCAAATATATGCCACTCTGGGGGAATACAGATTTTAAACCATCTCTTATGTCACCACATCTTCTCTCTTGGAAGACCAATGGCTTAACTATGATTCGCAAAGTGTTTGACCCAGGAGGAGTCATGTACTCTTTCCAGCAAATCAAAGATCTATATGACATTCCCAGTTCTCATTTCTTTTTATTTCTTCAGGTTAGACATTATATTGATAGTAAAAAGATTTCTGGATCTTATGATTCGTTTCTAGATGGAGCAAACCCTACAGCCCTATCATCCGTTTTTGCATTAGCTTCACAATGTAAATTGAAGATAAGGTATCTTTATAACGATTTGATCGACTATTCATATGGTATCATGGCAAAAAACCTGGGAGGAATGGTCTAAAGATTTCCCAGAATTTGATACGTCGGCTAGGATAGTCCAGGAATTTAATTCTGTCTATAAATGGTTGGGAGCAGCACAATTACAGAAAATACACTTAAAATTTCTTAACAGAGCATATATCTCACAGGCCCAAAGGAGTCACATGTTGCGATCAGAGAGTAGTGCATGCCCGAAATGTTCAGTCTCTAGCGCTACCTTTATACACAATATCTGGAACTGTACGAAGGTTAAGAAATTCTGGTATAAAACACACGATTTCATATAACAATTAACCAAATCCAGATTACCTTTCTCGTGGGAAGCTTTCCTACTGGCTGATTTCACAAGCTGGACTCCCTCAATACTCCTTAAGACTGCGTTTCCTTTATTGGGCCTAATTCTGAGTTGATCGCAGCAGCAAATTTGTTAGCAGTTGGGCAAAACCATGTGCACTGCAGGAGGGGCAGATATAACGTGCAGAAAGAGTTAGATTTGGGTGGGGTGTATTCAAACTGAAATCTAAATTGCAGTGTAAAAATAAAGCAGCCAGTATTTACCCTGCACAGAAACAAAATAACCCACCCAAATCTAACTCTCTCTGCAAATGTTATATCTGCCCCCCCTGCAGGGGTGGTATTCATGTGACTGTCGGTCAGCTGACCAACAGTCACATGACCTCCTCCACGAGCCAGACGGCTCACTTTCCCGATGGTCGGCATGCCGACCAATAGGGACTATTTCCACTCGTGGGTGTCCACGACACCCATTGAGTGGGAATAGAACCCGTGGCGACCGCAGGTCACCACCGAGCCCGCAGCGTGGCGAGCGCAGAGAGCCCGCAAGGGGCTTGCTGCACTCGCCCCTCCCCGCCGGGATCCCGGCGTCGGTAAGCTGACCGGCGGTCAGGAGACCGCCGGTCAGCCATACTACACCCCCCTGCAGTGCACATGGTTTTGCCCAATTGTTAACAAACTTGATGCTGCGATCAACTCAGAATTACCCCCATTGTCAGTACTGATAACGATAGCTAAGAAATTAATTTGATCATTTTGGATATCAAAATCCATCCCTACGATATCAATGTTGAGAAGTGAATTGTTGAAAATACTTTATTTTGACCGAAGAACAGCAATGTATAATGTAGAGAAGGGAATACAAAAGTTTTTCAACAAATAGGAATTTTATTTAGATTTTCTACCAAAAGAAGTGCATTGAAATGTTATGCAAGTTTTTGAGGACACTACATGGTCTTTAAGATATAGCAGGTCTTAGGCTCCACGTTCATTGTTCACTCCTTTTTAACAAAGACTGTATTAATATGATCTACCACGGAATAGATATCAACATATATATAGCTACCTTCTCCCCTACTGCCCCTCCCCTATCCTCCTTCACTCTTTTCACGTCTCACCCCTTTCTATTTTCTAGCTTCTTCTTTTTTTCTTACATCTGTTCTTCTCTTTACCTTTTCTTCTTTACTTCTCTATCAGAAAATGGGAAAAATGGTATTATTGTATGTTATTAGTTACTATTAAACTGGGATTGCAATGTTTTTACTCTACGTAATTATATCGAGTTTATAGGGGAAGCCCTGTATAAATGCCTATTTGAACAAGACACACCAGTTTTTCACTCATACAGAATTTTCTATGTTAAATTTGACTGTATTGTATGTCTGATGTATTTTGACCGATTTTTGTATGGTCTTCCTCTTAATGTTTGACTGTTACTGTAATCTGTATAAGCACAACCTTCAATAAAAACGTTTAAAAAAAAAAAGAAAATAATTTTTTTTCATCTGCTTGTCTCTTTTTCATTAGAATCTGCTTAAAGGAAAAGAGATGTGATTAAAATGTGTCTTTGAGGTGTTCATGAAAAAAAAAAAGCAAAAGTATTACAATCATGTTAAAAAATAATGTTTTACGATTGACATATAATAGCCAGGCAATTCCGTTATCCATATTTGCAGCATCTAATTATGGAAAGTGGATTATCTACAATTGTAGGTCCCGTATCAATAATCCAAATGATAATGATAATAATCTGTGAGGACTGGCGGCAGGGCCTTTCTCCAGCTCCCTAGTTTGCACGTCGCCGAAAGTAGGGGGTTTGTGTACTGAGCCTTTGAGAGAGATAAAGTGGAGAGAGATAAAGTACCAGCCGATCAACTCATAACTGTCATGTTATAGACTCTGTTGGTAGCTGATTGGTTGGTACTTTCAGACTGAATCGCGGCAGCGATTGCAGTGTGAATCTTTTTGTGGAGTGCGCACGCGCAGCGGCCGCACTGCGCGTGTGCACCCTGGGAGCCCAGTGAGATGCTATCAGCATCTCACTAGTGTGATTGCCTCTGCCTGATTTACAGACAGAGGCGGTCATGAGGCGGGAGGGGGCGTGCCAACGGCATTAGAACGCCGTTGGCGGGGCGCGGTCCAGACAACAGAGGCGTGTCCAGACCGTTGGGGGGCGGTCCACGGCAGCTGCGTGATGTCACACGCAGCCGCTGCGACCCAGGATGCGGCGAGTAGCTCCCAGGAGCTGCACTGGCAGGGAGCTACTCATCAGGTACAAAAGCATCGCCGCCGTGCGATGCTTTTCTACCTGTGTGAGGAGGGGTGGGGGCAGAGCCAGACATGCGGGGCGGACTAGCCCTGTGCTGGGCATCCCTCCGCATGTCTGTGAAAGTGATTGTAGATGTGCTAAATTTACCACATCTACGATCAACTCTGAATTACCCCCATTATCTCCATCCACTTTATCTCTCTCAATGGGGCGAATGTAATAGGGTGTGAGAATCAGAAAGTGAGAGATTTTGGGAAAGTTCTTCTTTTTTTAAAAAAAAGTGGCAATTATTTACATGGCGAAATCAACCAGGTTGAGAGACAGGAGAACTCTCCCAAAATCTCTCACTTTCTGATTCTCACACCCTATTACATTACCCTCAAAGGCTTAGTACATAGACTCCGATTCCGTTATTCTCTCTTCTCTTTCTCATTGCGGTATATGTAACGATTAGACTAAAAACCCCAATCCTTAAACACTCTCCCAGTGTGTGCTCCTCTGGTTACCTTCTGATGTCACCTTCTGTCATAACCTTTCCACTTGCAAGCCTGCACAACGACTTGCCACAAGCTCCCCATTGAAGGAATTGTCTACCCCATCTTAGACTCCCCTCGACATTTGTAATCTTTAAATACCCCCTGAAATACCAATTCTTAAAACAAGTCTATTCACTTTTCCTCTAGTTTAAACCTGTTTTATCCTACTCTACCAAAACTAGCCACTTCCACCTACAATTACACTTTTAGTACCCCTTATCAATCATGGGTACCACCACACCTCTTACAATATATTGTAGACTCTTTTCAATGTGATTATCTTTTGCATAAAATGTTTGATAAATACAAATAAAAGATAATATTAAAAAAGAATATGATTTTATTTCTTTTAAAAATAAGAACACTAAATGAAGGCACACATAAAGCGGGATGTAATGGAGTCTGAGATCGCCAGACATGCGGGATGCCGGACGATCTTGTACGTTTTTTATACAAGGAAAAACCATGCCTTGTCCTGTAAATGATTGCCCTGTAAAAAAGTCAGTGTTCAGCCAACATCCCACACGTCCGGTGATCTCGCACTCCATTACATCTCAGCCATTATCACAGGTGCAGAAATCCCTTTAACACATGAAGGTCTAGCTATTAAGCACTGTTCTGTGCAGATAAGAGATTTTATCTAACACTTCTTGTATACAGGTTACAATAACCCCCAAAAAACCAGTAAGATACAATGGGAGTAAACATATAATGATATAAAAGTGAGCATCTCGGTTGCAGGTAATATCATCACATACTGTAGTTCTGAAATATAGAGGTTAAAATTGAGTAACATGTCTATGCTATCAGCATTCAACTAGTGCAAAGTTGATGGGATAGAGGACACTGGCCTGGAGGAGGGGGGAAAGTGAGCGGGAAAGTTGGGGGTAGGGGTTTTCAAGTAATACATGAGAGACACACACTGGGCTGGATGGGTGCAGTGAGATGGGGGTTGAAGGGGGTAACACTAGGCTGGAAAAGGGGGAACGCTGGACGGAATGAGGGGGGAGGCACTGTGACTAGACTCGCTGGGTGTTCTGGGGGGGGGGGGGGCAGTGAAATGAGGCCAATGGGTTGGTTAAGGAGGGAAGGGGGAGACACTGGGCTGGCAGGATGGGAGACGCTGGGATTTGGGGCAGTGAGATGGAGGATGCTACTAAGCTGGAGAAGTGGGATACACTGGGATGGGTGAGGGTTGGCTAGATGGGGAGAGACACTGGTCTGGGGTCCGAAGATGGTACTGGAAGGGGCACTGGGAGAGGCACTGGGCTGGCAGGGGCAAACACAGGATTTTCCTGAGGGGGTTTCCAGATGTTTGTCAGAGGCAAGCGCAGGATTTGAAGGTGGGAAAGGGTGGGTTCCACACACACATACATACATACATACATACCCTTAGAACACATATGTATATACACATATAGAACACAAACATATACACATGCACAGCACACATACATATACAGTATACAAACACACCTACATACAGTATACACAAAAACACATACATACTGTACATACATACAAACATACACAAACACATAAAACACATAAACACCTACAGACACACATATAAACACATAAGAACACTTACATATGTGATCCCCTGACGTTATGCCTCATGCTGGTGCTGTAGCTGGGTTAGATGTACTACCGCCGTGCATCACAAACAAATAGTTTAGAGGGGTACTACTAGAGGCAGGCAGAGACAGTTGGCCCAAAACACCAGGAAGAGTGGACCGCACGGACAGGCAGTCAGCGGTCACCGCAGGAGAACAGTCAGCGTGCAGTCAGTCACCATGTAGGAGCTGCATGCTGCAATACATATGGGCACACTGATCAGCAGTGGAGAAATGGAGATGCTGTGTATGAGCAACAGCTCCCACTCACTGAAAGACGCTGTAGGGAGACTTTGCTTGCAAGAGCTCCCTGTCGCGGCTTTTCTTGAGACGGAGACACAGCTGTTTCCGTCTCTAAAAAGCAAGTTCAGTCTATCAGGGGGGGTTTCTGTGCAACCAGAACCCCCCCTGTGTGCGCTACTGGCTGGGGTTTGAGGATGGCACTGGGAGAGGCCCTGGGCTGGGAGGGTGGCACTAGGAGAGGCACTGGGCTGTGGTTGGAGGGTGGCACTGGGAGAGGCACTGGGCTGTGGTTGGAGGGTGGCACTGGGAGAGGCACTGGACTGGGGTTAAAGGATGGCACTGGGAGAGGCACTGGACTGGGGATGGAGGATGGCACTGGGAGAGGCACTGGACTGGGGTTGGAGGGTGGCACTGGGAGAGGCACTGGACTGGGGTTGGAGGGTGGCACTGGGAGAGACACTGGACTGGGGTTGGAGAATGGCACAGGGAGAGGCACTGGACTGGGGATGGAGGATGGCACTGGACTGAGGTTGGAGGATGGCACTGGGAGAGGCACTGGGAGAGGCCCTGGGCTTTGGTTGGAGGATGGCACTGGAAAAAGCACTGGACTGGGGTTGGAGGGTGGCACTGGGAGAGGCACTGGGCTAGGGTTGGAGGGTGGCACTGGGAGAGGCACTGGGCTGGCGTTGGAGAATGGCACTGGGAGATGCACTGGACTGCGGATGGAGAATGGCACTGGGAGAGGCACTGAACTGGGGATGGAGGATGTCACTGGGAGAGGCACTGGACTGGGGTTGGAGGGTGGCACTGGGAGAGGCACTGGACTGGGGATGGAGGATGGAACTGGGAGAGGCACTGGACTGGGGTTGGAGGGTGGCACTGGGAGAGACACTGGACTGGGGTTGGAGAATGGCACTGGGAGAGGCACTGAACTGGGGATGCAGGATGGCACTGGGAGAGGCACTGGACTGGGGTTGGAGGATGGCACTGGAAGAGGCACTGGACTGGGGATGGCAATGGGAGAGGCACTGGGTGGTACTGGGAGAGGCCCTGGGCTTTGGTTGGAGGATGGCACTGGAAAAGGCACTGGGCTGGGGTTGGAGGGTGGCACTGGGAGAGGCACTGGGCTAGGGTTGGAGGGTGGCACTGGGAGAGGCACTGGGCTGGGGTTGGAGAATGGCACTGGGAGATGCACTGGGCTGGTGTTGGAGGGTGGCACTGGAAGAGGCAATGGACTGGGGTTGGAGGATGGCACTGAGAGAGGCACTGGACTGGGGATGGAGGGTGGCACTGGGAGATGCACTGGGCTGGGGTTGGAGGGTGGCACTGGGAGAGACACTGACCTGGGGTTGGAGAATGGCACTGGGAGAGGCACTGGACTGGGGATGGAGGATGGCACTGGGAGAGGCACTGGACTGGGGATGCAGGATGGCACTGGGAGAGGCACTGAACTGGGGTTGGAGGGTGGCACTGGGAGAGGCACTGCACTGGGGATGGAGGATGGCACTGGGAGAGGCACTGGACTGGGGTTGGAGGGTGGCACTGGGAGAGGCAGTGGGCTGGGGTCGGAGGATGGCACTAGGAGAGGCACTGGACTCGGGTTGGATGATGGCACTGGGAGAGGCACTGGACTGGGGTTGGAGGGTGGCACTGGGAGAGGCACTGGGCTGGGGTTGGAGGGTGGCACTGGGAGAGGCACTGAACTGGGGTTGGAGGAAGGCACTGGGAGAGGCACTGTACTGGGGATGGAGGATAGCACTGGAAGAGGCACTGGACTGGGGTTGGAGGATGGCACTGGGAGAGGCACTGGACTTGGGTTGGAGAATGGGAGCACTGACCTTTTGTTGCTGCTTACGCAGCATACCTGGCCCCGGTCCCTGTACACTCGCTCAAGCACCACCCACTTTCTCAGCAGCCTCCTGAGCAGTCCCTGAGCTGCTGCCATGATGGGAGACTCAATCTGGTCTGGTCAATGTGGTTGCACTGCCAGCGACCACTGACTGACAGTGACAGTGTGCCCGGCAATAGGAAGAAGAGAGAACAACAGCGACCCGGCCGGCGGCAGCAGCAGCGGCAGCTGGGGTGAGTGCAGTTCATAGTGCCCCCGAGGGTGGGGGGGTGGACGTGCGCAGATCTGCCTTTAGGTGTCTACCAGAGGAGGGGGGTGTGGGCGTGAGTGTGTCACTTGGTGTCACCTGGGCACGGTCCACACGCCCCGCACCCCCATAGTGACAGCACTGCCCAGCACGCACACTGCCAGGCTCTCCCTTCACTGTGAATAGATGCGTCTATTCATCCGCTGCTTACCTGCTGCTCAGCTATGCAGAGTGGTGGTGTGTTCCCCCCAACTGCCTCCCCCACCACAGGACACTGCAGCCAGCGGGTGGGACAGCAGGACAGTCATAGGAAAACGGGACTGTCCCGCTGAATGCTGGACAGTTGGGAGGTATGGTGATGCATTCAGCCCTGCATACAGGTCAATATACACATTTATTTTTATGCAAGCAACGCAGGAATACATACAACCTACTGCATTCAACTCAGAATCAACCTCAATCATTGCATGAATTCAAGTTTACGTGTGAGATACGGTACATCTGTGTTCCGGAAATGCTTCTTAGACATACGTTACATATGGTGGATACAGAATATATCTGACTGACAAATGTTTTCAGTCAAAGATGATGACTTGGTAGCAAGCTTGAGGGGTAGAGTTTATTGTTGTGTTGACAAAAGAAATAGAAATATATGTATCTTCTGTTCACTGGTGGGGAAATTATTACTTTGTTTCTTGAGAGAGTCATTTTCCAAAGGCGAGAGGACATCCAAGATGAAACTGCAGAAAGACATGCAGTAGCACAGACAAACATAGTCGGTGAGAGGCCAAGCCACAGATTGCAAAGTGCTGCCTCTGTATTGTGTTGAGAACAAAATATAGGGACCCATTTTGTAACCCCCCCTTCAGTATGCGGAGTGGCGCAATATCTGAGAAGGGAGTCCCTGCCCATGAAGTGCCAGACCTTCTCTTATAAAAATATACCAGTTTATAAATCTCCTGCACCAAAACTTTAAAGTACATGAATATGGTTACAGCAAGCTTCATCTCTCCCTCCTTGGGCATTAGATGGGCTTTGTGGCTGCTGCCACGGCTCTGCCATTCTCCCATGCCGGGGTAGCAAAACGAGCTAAAACCTTACTCTCCAGCTCCTAGATGACTCTCACAAGGCAGGTAACCTCTCCCCTTTATAGACTAAAGCTGGGTACACACTGGAGCGAGGGTACTTGCACATTACACACTGTCAGGAACCATGGTTCACGCACTGTTCGCACACGCCACTTACCAGCACACTGGTGTATTCTGTGCAGCAGATCAGCCGCTGGTGCTTTCTGTGGTTACTAGGATGATTTTCCGCTGACTCTGGCAGAGTCACATGATCCAGAGTCACATGACCCAGGTATCCAGGTAATTACTTCCTGGTTCTGTGCATGCTGATGCTGCTGCCAGCAGCAACCAATCAGCATCCTTCTGAGGGGATATAAGCAGGCTTCCCAGAGTCCTCATTGTCTTGTACAACTTGTCAGTTCTCCTGCAAGTTCTACAGCGTCGCTCTCAAGGCTCCAGGCTTGCTCCAGAGATCCGTTTACCTATGTCCTGCTGTACCTGCCTTTCCTGGTTACTTACCTGCCACCAGAGACTTCCACTATCTCCATCTCAGTGTGTTACCAGTCTGCGGTGTTCAGTCCAGGATACCCCTCACAGGCTCTGGATATTCTCGACTCTAAGGCTATACCATCGGTTCCTAGACCGACCCTGCACTCGGCTCACAGGCCGCATCATCCGTTCCCTGACCAGCTCTGTTAATGGCCATTTGGCTGCACCATCGAAACACAGACTGTCCTCATGCTATCGGCTGCCATACCGATTTAGTAATCTTCAGCTACTTAAGTACTCCTGAGTTCACCATCTCCGATATACTTACCTTTTCACATCACCATTGTACTCACTATCGATGGTTAAGCACTTCAGTATAAACATCCCTGTATACCCAAGTGTCTCACAGCCTCCACAGAGGAACCTGAGCAGAGGGCCACGACCTGCCCGTCAGGCGCAGCGAAGACCATATCCCCTGGTGGGGGTCACTGGCGAAAACCCCTGGCGACTTAGACTCCGCGCCTCTGCTTCAGGTCTCTCCAATTCTCTGTGCTCACTGTGTAATCTTCTAGAGTGCTCCAGCATATGACTTGTCCATATCTCAAGCCACCTAACTTCTGCTTCCCTACGCCCTCCACTGGCTCACCCAGGTCGTTACTGGGAACACAATCAGACCAGCCCATGACTCACAGGGACTGACATTACAAATGTACATTGCACGGGGACTGAAATTAAATCTATACATTTTACAGGGACTGACGTTACAAACAGGGTTGGCCTGAGCCTATTTTTTTTAGTAAGCAAATTTAAATGTTTGCGCCCTTTGATGGGATAAACTTCTTAAAGGGACAGCGCAGGTGCCACATAAAGGGGTGTGGACAGACAATTTTGCCCCAATCTGCAGGGCCAGATATACATATGCCCCCCACAGTGACAGATATACATATGCCCCCAATGCCAGATAAACATATGCCCACAGTGTCAGATACACATATGCCCCCACAGTGTCAGATATACATATGCCCCACAGTGCCAGATACACATATGCCCCCACAGTGCCAGATACACATATGCCCCCACAGTGCCAGATACACATATGCCCCCACAGTGCCAGATACACATATGCTCCCAGTGCCAGATATACATATGTCCCCACAGTGCCAGATACACATATGCCCCCACAGTGCCAGATACACATATGCCCCCACAGTGCCAGATACACATATGCCCCCACAGTGCCAGATACACATATGCCCCCACAGTGCCAGATACACATATGCTCCCAGTGCCAGATATACATATGTCCCCACAGTGCCAGATACACATACCCCCACAGGATGCCCGGCGGGCAAGCGGCCCCGAATTTTCAAACAAGTCTCCAAGTCCCTGTGCTGCGACATACGGCCCCAGCACAGTTTGCGCATATGTACTGAGCGGCTTGACGTCATGTCGCTCTGCCACTCATTACATATACATGATCATGCGGCACTACACGGGAGGGGAGGGGGGTACGGGTGTGTCCGCAGCAGCAGCACTGACTGTCACTGTCAATGACAGTGAAGTCAGTGAATTGCTGTATGCGCCCGGTGTGCCCTCTATGTACGGCACCTTGCTCAGCCACATACTATGAGTATGTGTAGGGCCGGCAGATTAAGGGGTCTATTTACTAAGCCTTGACTGGAGTTAAAGTGGATGGAGATAAAGTTCCCACCATTCATCAACTAACTTTTATTTTTCAAACACAGCCTGTAACATGAGAGTGGAGATGGGGGGATCCAGTGCTCTCCCTACCCTTTGCTGCCTGTGGTTGGATGCCTGGGGTTTCCTTGTCTCCCGGATAAATAGATATGGGTATTCGGTGGTATTCAACCTCTTGGCGCTGGGTATATATAGTGAACTGATACTCCAATGATTAAAAAGAGTAATTTATATAAAATATATCTGCAAACAGATAGATTAAATGCTAGGGTGATAAGCATCCACCCAATATAAAGTACACAAAATATACAACATGAAAGTACAATGAATAAGGTCCTGTGATATCAAAATAGGAATATACCTGGTGTTTGGATGTGGAGCCACAAAGGTGTGAATGCAGGATGTGTCAAATATAACACCCTGCTGGGCTCCAAGCTTAGTCACCAGTAAATCCAAGGCAGGTCCTTCCTGGGACAGGAGTCACTGTTCTCAACACTGGTGCCGCAGACGGATTTCGAGCAGGATGCTCTTTATCAAGGCTGGTGCATGGTGAAACAGGTGACTCTATTCTAAAAAAGCGGAAGTCTGTGGTACTGCTACTTTCTGTAATTGCTGTCTACTTCCGGTCATGGACCCACTTCCGGCTGGTCGTGTACCCGCTTCCGGTCGCGGGCCTATGACCACTTCTGGTCGCGGCTCATGAGGGAACTTCCGGTCACATGGTCTTTGTCTACTTCCGGTCCCGGAACTCATCTGTGGCAGCGGCCATCTTTATTAATCCTGGGAGGCTAACAGGTTTGCAGAAAAAAATAGAAGAATCTGTATTGTTGACACACACGGAGAAAGATAATTAAATCACATAAAATATAACCTTTATTATGTCATTATTAAAATGGGATAATATATTAATTTCCCGGACTACAGTGAAACATAGAGGTTAAAATTACACAAACTAAAATGTATATGAATATAAAGAGAATGGAAATTGTGAATCAAGATATAAAAAAGCGTGTCCATGTGTCATTAATTAATGGAAAGGCATACTATATTGTAAAGTACCTCCACTCAATCGTTATTTAAATTATCTATTTATCAGTATCTGGATCCTACTGTAAGAAACCTGGATGCATATATTATTAGAATATGTCCCAATTGTATTGGTGTAACAGTATTGTCACGTCTACTTCTTGTTAAAGAGATACGTGCATAGGTAAGTGCAGCTGAATTGCTGGAAATCCAGTTAAAGGGTTTCTGCAATCATTGGTGCCCTTAAGTTCTCTTACTAGGTATCTCATGTACATATATTTCCAATCCTAGTCAAACCCCATCTCAATTCACTCTTATACAACTTGTCAACCTCATACTCACTATTTGTATCTTTTTAGGAATGCTCCTTATTAGTAGGCTAGGAGTATAGGCTGGTAAATTTAGGAGTATAGTCAATAGCGGATCATGCCACGGGCAAGCAGGACTTTTGCCCGAGGAGCCGCCTTCTGGAGGGCGCCGGTGCCAACCGGAGGGCGCTGCACCATGGCAAGATCCGCCACTGTGCCCCCCGCAGTGCCCCCCCCCCCCCGCTGTGCCCCCCCCCCCCCCCCCGCTGGTCCCCCGCTGTCAAGTTTCCCTTCGTGGAGAGGACCTTTGCTGTGCAGTGCGCAATGACGTCATCGCACACCGCACAGCATTGTGGCACAGACGCTAGGGGTCATAATTGACCTTTAGTGTCTATGCATCCGAGGAGAGGAGCGGGGCCGGCGGAGGTCTGGAATCAGGAGCGGGGATGTAAGTATACTTCTTTTTTTCTTTTCTTTCAGCAGCGCTACAAATGGGGGCGTAACTGACCATGCCCCCGTATTAAGCCACGCCCCTAACGTTTTACCTGGGGCGCCACAAGGGCAAGAACCGGCGCTGAGTATAGTAACCCCAATTTTATGCGAGCGGGATATGGGATACAATGATGGTTATCATCACTAACCATCCATAGTAGACTCTGGAATTAAACATAGAGTCATACAGTATATGCACATATCAAATTATAAAGTCAGTAGAATTTCTTCTAGATCAGAGTGGATCTGTGTCTTCTCTAAATGAAGAATTCTTTCCTAAAGTCAGGAATTATCTCGTGTTATGTTTAAGTTCAACTGTCAGTACTTGTGCCAAAAGATTCACGATCAGATATGATTTCATGTAACACTTTTGCCAATCAGTTACAGTTATAATACCTTTTATTATTTGGGTTACTATAGTTTTTGTCTCTATGGCACTGAATATTCCACCCACCACGTACAGTATTATGGGCTTATTGGATGGCTTGCTGGGTAGCTGTCACCATCACTGCCAAAAAACAGGATTACGCCTTTATTACAAAGTACGGTTTGCACCATAAACATATGGAAAACATCTTTAAAAAGCACTGGCAATCCTACACAAAGACCCCATCCTGTCAGAAGTTATCTCGGCTAAACCTCAGTTCATTTACAGAAGAGCTAATAACCTTCAAAAATTATTAGTCAAAAGTGCTTTACCCAATAATAAACCGGATCGCATTAGAACCAAAGGATTCCATCGGTATGGATGTTGTACCATGTGTAAGACTGTAACGAGCAATAAATCCCATTTCCCTGACGTCCTAGTGGATGCTGGGAACTCCGTAAGGACCATGGGGAATAGACGGGCTCCGCAGGAGACTAAAGAAAAGATTAGGTACTATCTGGTGTGCACTGGCTCCTCCCTCTATGCCCCTCCTCCAGACCTCAGTTAGAATCTGTGCCCGGCCAGAGCTGGGTGCTCCTAGTGGGCTCTCCTGAGCTTAGTAGTAAAGAAAGTATTTATTAGGTTTTTTATTTTCAGTGAGCTTCTGCTGGCAACAGACTCACTGCTACGTGGGACTAAGGGGAGAGAAGCAAACCTACCTGCTTGCAGCTAGTTTGTGCTTCTTAGGCTACTGGACACCATTAGCTCCAGAGGGTTCGAACACAGGCACCTGTCCTCGATCGTCCGTTCCCGGAGCCGCGCCGCCGTCCCCCTTGCAGACCCAGAAGAACAGAAGCTTGAAGACGACGAAATCGGCGGCTGAAGACTCCTGTCTTCATTAAGGTAACGCACAGCACCGCAGCTGTGCGCCATTGCTCCCAGCACACTTACACACTCCGGTCACTGTAGGGTGCAGGGCGCTGGGGGGGGGGGGGCGCCCTGGGCTGCAATTGAAGTACCTTTGGCATAAAAACATACATATATACAGTCTAGCACTGTATATATATGTAAAAACCCCCGCCATTTTTTTACATGGAAAGCGGGACAGAAGCCCGCCACTGAGGGGGCGGGGCCTTCTTCCTCAGCACACCAGCGCCATTTTCTCTTCACAGCTCCGCTGGAAGCAGCTCCCCAGGCTCTCCCCTGCGGTCCATGTACAAGACGGGTTAAAAAGAGAGGGGGGGCACATAAATTTAGGCGCAAACAATACAAAAAAAGCAGCTATTGGGTAAATCACTTATTAGCAGTGAAAATCCCTGTGTTATATAGCGCTGTGGTGTGTGCTGGCATACTCTCTCTCTGTCTCCCTAAAGGACTTTGTGGGGTCCTGTCCTCAGTCTGAGCATTCCCTGTGTGTGTGCGGTGTGTCGGTACGGCTGTGTCGACATGTTTGATGAGGAAGGTTATGTGGAAGGTCTTAAATGACAATGTAAACTCCTTACATAAAAGGTTTGATGACGCTGCAGCCTTGGGACAGCCGGGTCTCAGCCCGCGCCTGCCCAGGCGACTCAGAAACCGTCAGGGGCTCATAAACGCCCTCTATCTCAGATGGTTGACACAGATGCCGACACGGAGTCCGTCTCCAGTGTCGACGATGATGAGGCACATTTACAGTCTAAAATGACCAAGGCCATCCGATACATGATTATTGCAATGAAAGATGTATTACACATTTCTGAGAGTAACCCTGTTAATACCAAGAGGGTTTATATGTTTGGGGAGAAAAAGCAACCAGTGACTTTTCCCCCATCTGATGAATTAAATGAATTGTGTGAAGAAGCGTGGAGTTCCCCTGATAAGAAACTAGTGATTTCTAAGAGGTTACTGATGGCGTACTATTTCCCGCCAACGGACAGGTTACGTTGGGAAACATCCCCTAGGGTGGACAAGGCGCTGACACGCTTATCTAAAAAGGTGGCCCTGCCGTCTTAGGATACGGCCGCCCTTAAGGAGCCTGCGGATAGAAAGCAGGAAGCTATCCTGAAGTCAGTGTATACACACTCTGGTACTCTACTGAGACCGGCTATTGCTTCAGCCTGGATGTGTAGTGCTGTAGCAGCGTGGACAGATACTCTGTTAGACGACATAGATTCCCTCGACAGAGATACTGTTTTGCTAACCCTGGGCCATATCAAAGACGTCATCTTATATATGCGGGATGCTCAGAGGGACATTTGCCTGCTGGGCTCTAGAATTAATGCTATGTCCATTTCTGCCAGGAGGGTCTTATGGACTTGGCAATGGACAGGAGATGCTGATTCTAAAAAACACATGGAGGTTTTGCCTTATAAGGGTGAGGAATTGTTTGGGGACGTTCTGTCGGACCTCGTGTCTACAGCGACAGCTGGAAAGTCGACTTTCTTGCCTCAGGTTTCCTCACAGCCTAAGAAAGCACCGTATTATCAAATGCAGTCCTTTCGTTCCCAAAAAGGCAGGAGGGTCAGGGGCGCATCCTTTCTTGCCAGAGGCATGGGTAGAGGTAAGAAGCTGCACCATGCAGCCAGTTCCCAGGAACAAAAGTCCTCCCCTGCTTCCACTAAGTCCACCGCATGACGTTGGGGATCCACAGGCGGAGCCAGGTGCGGTGGGGGCGCGTCTCCGAAACTTCTGCAGCCAGTGGGTTCGCTCACAGGTGGATCTCTGGGCTATACAAATTGTATCTCAGGGATACAAGCTGGAATTTGAAGCGACTCCCCCCCCACCGTTACCTCAAATCAGCCTTGCCAGTTTCCCCCATGGAAAGGGAGGTAGTGCTGGCGGCAATTCACAAGCTGTACCTCCAGCATGTGATTGTCCGGGTCCCCCTCCTTCAACAGGGAAGGGGTTACTATTCCACAATGTTTGTGGTACCGAAACCGGACGGTTCGGTGAGACCCATTCTGAATTTAAAGTCCTTGAACACTTATATAAAGAAATTCAAGTTCAAAATGGAATCGCTCAGAGCGGTTATTGCAAGCCTGGAAGAGGGGGATTTTATGGTGTCGCTGGACATCAAAGATGCTTACTTGCATGTCCCCATTTACCCACCTCACCAGGAGTACCTCAGATTTGTGGTTCAGGACTGTCATTACCAATTCCAGACGTTGCCGTTTGGCCAGTCCACGGCACTGAGAATATTTACCAAGGTAATGGCCGAAATGATGATACTCCTTCGGCAGAAGGGAGTTATAATTATCCCGTACTTGGACGATCTCCTCATAAAGGCGAGGTCCAGGGAGCAGTTGTTGATCAGCGTAGCACTCTCTCAGGAAGTGTTACTATGGCACGGCTGGATTCTGAATGTGCCAAAGTCGCAGCTGATTCCTACGACGCGTCTGCTTTTCCTGGGCATGATTCTGGACACAGAACAGAAGAAGGTGTTTCTCCCGGTGGAAAAGGCCCAGGAATTAGCATCTCTGGTCAGGGACCTCCTGAAACCAAAACAGGTATCGGTGCATCACTGCACGCGAGTCCTGGGAAAGATGGTGGCTTCATACGAAGCCATTCCAATCGGCAGGTTCCATGCGAGGATTTTTCAGTGGGATCTGTTGGACAAGTGGTCCGGATCGCATCTTCAGATGCATCGGCTGATCACCCTGTCCCCGAGGGCCAGGGTGTCTCTTCTGTGGTGGCTGCAGAGTGCTCGCCTTCTCGAGGGCCGCAGGTTCGGCATACAGGACTGGGTCCTGGTGACCACGGATGCAAGCCTCCGAGGATGGGGGGCAGTCACTCAGGGAAGAAACTTCCAAGGGCTGTGGTCAAGTCTGGAGACTTCTCTACACATAAATATACTGGAATTAAGGGCCATTTACAACGCCCTGAGTCAAGCAGAGCCCCTGCTTCAAAACCGGCCAGTGCTGATTCAGTCAGACAACATCACGGCAGTCGCCCATGTAAACCGCCAGGGCGGCACAAGAAGCAGGATGGCAATGGCGGAAGCCACAAAGATTCTGCGATGGGCGGAGAATCACGTGCAAGCACTGTCAGCAGTGTTCATTCCGGGAGTGGACAACTGGGAAGCAGACTTCCTCAGCAGACACGACCTCCACCCGGGAGAGTGGGGACTTCATCAAGAAGTCTTCCAACTGATTGCAAACCGTTGGGAACTGCCACAGGTGGACATGATGGCGTCCCGCCTCAACAAAAAGCTAAAAAGATATTGCGCCAGGTCAAGGAACCCTCAGGCGATAGCTGTGGACGCCCTAGTAACACCGTGGGTGTACCAGTCGGTATATGTGTTTCCTCCTCTTCCTCTCATACCAAAAGTACTGAGAATAGTAAGAAAGAGAGGAATAAGAACAATACTCATTGTTCCGGACTGGCCAAGAAGGACTTGGCACCCGGAACTGCAAGAAATGCGCACAGATGACCCATGGCCTCTGCTTCTCAGACAGGACCTGCTGCAACAAGTGCCCTGTCTGTTCCAAGACTTACCGCGGCTGCGTTTGACGGCATGGCGGTTGAACGCCGGATCCTAGCGGAAAAAGGCATTCCGGATGAAGTTATTCCTACGCTGATAAAGGCTAGGAAAGACGTGACAGCAAAGCATTATCACCGTATATGGCGGAAGTATGTTGCTTGGTGTGAGGCCAGGAAGGCCCCTACAGAGGAATTCCAACTGGGTCGTTTCTTGCACTTCCTACAGTCAGGGGTGACTATGGGCCTAAAATTGGGGTCCATAAAGGTCCAGATTTCGGCCCTATCCATTTTCTTTCAAAAAGAACTGGCTTCACTGCCTGAGGTTCAGACATTTGTTAAGGGAGTGCTGCATATTCAGCCCCCTTTTGTGCCACCAGTGGCACCCTGGGATCTTAACGTTGTGTTGGATTTCCTGAAATCCCACTGGTTTGAGCCACTTAAGACCGTGGAACTAAAGTATCTCACGTGGAAAGTGGTCATGCTGTTGGCCTTAGCATCGGCTAGGCGTGTGTCGGAATTGGCGGCTTTGTCATGTAAAAGCCCATATCTGATCATCCATATGGACAGGGCAGAATTGAGGACTCGTCCCCAATTTCTCCCAAAGGTGGTGTCATCGTTTCATTTGAACCAACCTATTGTGGTGCCTGCGGCTACTCGGGACTTGGAGGACTCCAAGTTGCTGGACGTAGTCAGGGCTTTGAAAATAGATGTTTCCAGAATGGCTGGAGTCAGGAAGACTGACTCGCTGTTTATCTTGCATGCACCCAACAAGCTGGGTGCTCCTGCTTCAAAGCAAACTATTGCTCACTGGATCTGTAGCACGATTCAGCAGGCTCATTCTGCGGCTGGATTGCCGCATCCAAAATCGGTGAAGGCCCATTCCACAAGGAAGGTGGGCTCTTCTTGGGCGGCTGCCCGAGGGGTCTCGGCTTTACAGCTTTGCCGAGCGGCTACTTGGTCGGGTTCAAACGCATTTGCAAAGTTCTACAAGTTTGATACCCTGGCTGAGGAGGACCTTGTGTTTGCTCATTCGGTGCTGCAGAGTCATCCACACTCTACTGCCCGTTTGGGAGCTTTGGTATAATCCCCATGGTCCTTACGGAGTTCCCAGCATCCACTAGGACGTCAGAGAAAATAAGAATTTACTCACCGGTAATTCTATTTCTCGTAGTCCGTAGTGGATGCTGGGCGCCCGTCCCAAGTGCGGACTTTCTGCAATACGTGTATATAGTTATTGCTTAACTAAGGGTTATTGTTATGAGCCATCCGTTGAGTGAGGCTCAGTTGTTGTTCATACTGTTAACTGGGTAAGGTTATCACAAGTTGTACGGTGTGATTGGTGTGGCTGGTATGAGTCTTACCCTGGATTCAAAATTTCCTTTCCTTGTAATGTCATCTCTTCCGGGCACAGTTTCCCTAACTGATGTCTGGAGGAGGGCATAGAGGGAGGAGCCAGTGCACACCAGATAGTACCTAATCTTTTCTTTAGAGTGCCCAGTCTCCTGCGGAGCCCGTCTATTCCCCATGGTCCTTACGGAGTTCCCAGCATCCACTATGGACTACGAGAAATAGAATTACCGGTGAGTAAATTCCTATTTTTATCAACTTCAAGATTGGTGAACTTACAAAATAAAATAATTTCTAACGTGTCATATTCCGAATGTGGTGTACCTTTTGCGTAGGCAGAACATCAAGAGCCTTAAAAATAAGAATGAATGAATATTTGAGAAACGTAATAAAGGAGTTAGAAACCCATTCATTTTCAGAACATTTCAAAACAAAACATAACTGTTCAACAAATCAAATAAAAAAATTTTTTGGGATTGAACATGTTAAAATCACGTGGAGAGATCGTGATGAGGAGTCCAGTTTGGCAAAATAAGAGATGTAGTGGATCTTTAAGCTCAAGACTTTGTTCCCAAGAGGCTTAAACAAAGATTTTGAGCTGAAATGGTTTTTGGGTCCTGATTAATGTGCATTCCAGCCTCTCCTTTTCAGTGTATCCATTCCTGGGCCAATATTTACTAATATTCGTGTTTGAGTCGGTTTGTGTAGTGTTTAAACTCGTTTTGTATCGGGTGTATTTTCATGCAACTTTTTGAATCCATGGCCCTCATTCCGAGTTGTTCGCTCGGTAAAAATCTTCGCATCGCAGCGATTTTCCGCTTAATGCGCATGCGCAATGTCCGCACTGCGACTGCGCCCAGTAAATTTGCTATGCACTTAGTAATTTTACTCACGGCTTTTTCATCGGTCTGGCGATCGTAATGTGATTGACAGGAAATGGGTGTTTCTGGGCGGAAACAGGCCGTTTTATGGGCGTGTGGGAAAAAACGCTACCATTTCCGGAAAAAACGCAGGAGTGGCCGGAGAAACGGAGGAGTGTCTGGGCAAACGCTGGGAGTGTTTGTGACGTCAAACCAGGAACGACAAGCACTGAACTGATCGCAGATGCCGAGTAAGTCTGAAGCTACTCAGAAACTGCTACGAGGTGTGTAATCGCAATATTGCGAATACATCGTTCGCAATTTTACTATGCTAAGATTCACTCCCAGTAGGCGTAGGCTTAGCGTGTGCAAAGCTGCTAAAAACGTCTTGCGAGCGAACAACTCGGAATGACCCCCGATATACGCAAAGTTACGAAGCAGTCGACTTTATGGTTTTCGTGTTTTCCGATGTCGATGCCAGTCGTTTTTTTTGGCACATTTACGGCTGTCATTGTCGTTTGCGTACGTGTTTTTGTTGTATTTGCTGTTTTTTTTCCTAAGTTAAACGCGGCCGGGTTTTTTTTTCTCAGCGGCCGCATTTTCACTTTCAGTTTCGATTTTCATCCCCGTTCGTGATTGGTTGTGTTTCAGATGGTAGGAGTGTCTGTGCGCAACCATATAAATACGCCCCAAACCGTCCGCACCTCGTGGGTTTAGTTAGTGGTGAGGAGGAGGGAGGTTGTGCTGTGGAGGTAGGTGAATTTGTGGTTTGGTGAGGAGTGTTGGTAGCGATTTCTGAGTGTGGTATTGTGTTTGAAAGTCGTCTTGTCATTCTTGTTGTCTTGTTTTTTGTGGTTTTGTCTCATTTTTAGTCCAAGTTATTTTTCTTTATAGTCCCTTGTCAGTGTTTGTGTGTGTGTGTGTGTGTGTGTGTGTGTGTGTGTGTGTGTGTGTGTGTGTGTGTGTGAGTTGTGTAGTGGTAGTGGAGGAGTGTGTTGTTTGTCTTTTTTTTTCCTGTGTTAACTGTTTACACACACAATTATGTGTGACTCAGAGGTGGAGGGTGTGAGTGAGGGGGAGGAGGTGAGTGTTAGTGAGGTGGAGGAGGTGGGTGAGGTTGCTGCAGCAGCCTCAAGTGATAGTGACAGTCAGAGTGCTCCGCAGCCACGCACCACTACTAAGACTGGGCGGAATGTAAAGTTTAGTTTTGCTGAAAATGTGGCATTGGTGCGTGAGCTGATGAAGTATCAGAGGCAGCTATTTAGCCCTGAGTCCGCCAAGGTGCCAACACGGAGGAAGACGGTGTTGTGGGCGAAAGTTGTTGCTGCTGTCAATAGTGAGGGGGTGGTCAAGCGGACGGAGGACACGTGCCGCAAACGGTACTATGACATAAAGCGACGTGTCAAGTCCAAAATGGCCAAGGAGGCCAAGTCGGCTCAAAAAAACGGTGGTGGGCAGCCCTATATTGCAAGATATCTGGAGTATGAGGAGCCCATGCGGAGTGTAATCCCTCCAGAAGTTGTCTCTGCAACCCATGTTCGGGATTCAGATAGGCCCCGGAAGAATGGTGAGCATGTGTATTTGCATTTACATTCTATGTTTTTTTTTGTTTTTTTTTAAATGTGTGTCATGTGACGTTGCATATTACTCCCATCTTCAAGTGTGTGTCAGAAAATACATTGCTTTGTGTAATGTTTTATACAATAGCCAATGTAACATCTTACTTTATTGTATGTCATGTGTTTTTCTGACAGATATTTTGCATGTGTAGTTTGGACTTGGTGTGTCTCTGAATTGTCCTGCAATAATGTTTTCCTTTTGGGCATTTTATTTTTAAAAATTGTGACTATGTTTTATATTTAAGTGATCCATGTGCAATTTTTTAAAAACAGTGGTTGTCATGTTAGAGGCTGGAGTACTGGAAAGTGGTTTTGAAACCACTTACATGTGTAATGTCATCTTTAAATAATGTTAATTATTTAATTTTCAAAACAAATTTTTTTTGTTTTTGCTTGCATTTGTACCGTGACACCACACTGCAGTGTAATTTTTATATAAATTGCTGCATTTTGTTTTTGCTCATATAGTGGTAATGTGTCTTTGGAGTGCCACATCACAGAGCAAATTATATATTGCATCTGTAATATTTTTCAAAACAATACAAAATGAAGTTGTGTGCGGTTTTTTTTTTTAGTCTTTTCTTGAACTTGTGGCCTATGTCAGTGTCCTGTACATGTTTTCCTGTGTTGATGTTGCCATAGTGCATGTGTGTTTTGGTCAATGTTTTTTTTTTTTTTATTTATGGTCCTTATGTTTGTTTAAAATAAAAACCAAGCATTTCTAAAAGAATAAATGTTTATAAGCATAATGGGTGGATGTATACACAATAGCATGATTTTTTTTTTTTTATACAGTGTCTGAAAAAAGCAGTACTACTCGTCGGCTAGTAACTCCTATCACATCTGATGATGATGATGCTGCGGAAGCAGGTAAAGTGTCCATTGTAGTATAGGGTATGCTTGTAAAGGAATGGGCATAACAAAATTGCACTTTCATTAAAAGGTCCATCAAAAGAAGTATGGAGCAGCAGAAGTGGCACTTCTGTAAGACATCATCACAAAAAACCTGTGGCCGAAAAGAAAGCAAGGTCGTATGTTCCGGCACAAACAGAGCAGGCTACCCCACCACGAAGATTATCGTCCGTATGTTCTGTACCCCCACTCCAAATTTTGGACACACCTCCAAGATGTCATCCACACTCCCCTCATCTTGATTGTGAGTATCAAACTGAAAAAAATGAGTTAAATGTCAGAACATAATCAAAATCAGTCATAACCGCATTAAGTCAAAACACATCAAAAACTAAAATACTTACCGCAGTAAGTAAAAGCTGAAATGGAATCCAAGCTAAATGGCCTTGTCCACATCCAGTAAAGATATGTATGTCCACTTGAGCCATACAGTATGAAATTGGGTGTAAGATGCTGCAACAAAAAATCATGTTGGTTTGTTTGCAAAAAGTAAGGTTGTTTTTCCATATTTCACATGTGTGCTTGAGGTAACATTGCAAAATACATATAAAAACATTACTATGTTTGTTTGAACAAAGCTATAAGGTAACACATTATGTATTCCAATGTGTTTTTATGGTGGAGTATGTGTGAGCTACAATAAAAATAAAGTGTTTGCTTTCCCAATTAAGTAACCAGACACATTTGCGTCAAACAGGCATATGTATGTATTTAAGCTATGAGTGATGATGTTGCTAGCCAGAATAGTTGAAAGCAACAGTGAATGACATGTGTTCCATGTGTAGTGTTTTTTAAACATTTCACAAACATATGGATAGCTAACGGAGATTTGTTTAACATTTCAGCTTCGAGTCCTGGGAACAGCATCCCTCCGCAACAACCAACACAGTGACATGGAGGAGACAAACATCTTAGAAATGCAGCCATTAATGCAAGGAATGAGCCCCCCAGCACCTGTGAGTACACCACCACAGCAAAGCACACCACCACCACAACACAGCCCAACAACACCAGGAACACAAGGCCCTGATCAGGTGTTTTGGACTATTTGGGCTAGACAGCAGGTCACTAATGAAGATTGCCTGCGTAAGCAGACACAAATGTTTGCAAGTCTACCATCTCACCTCAGAAGAATATCAAGAAATCTGAGTAGACAAAATGAACAAACAACCAGAATAGGCAATAACATGGAACTCATGCGTACAGACATTACACAGGTCATGGGCAACTTACAGCGCATAATGGAAGAACAGCACAGACAACAGCAAAGTTATATGAGCATTTTTCAAAACAATCAAAAGATTAATGATAGTTTATTACGAATAGTAGACAATCAAAATGCTGCTACACGTGAACTCAATGCCACCCTCACTAACCTGAATGAAACACTCAGATGCATGCACCAACAGCAAACAAGCAGCAGTTCTGGTACGACTACTCCAAATATCACGCCAGTCTCATCACCACCAAGACGGTCCACCAGAGCACGACAACATGACAGTGCTAAAGGCAAAGGGCAGGACAAGCAGCCACTCAAAAAAATGTGGAAAAAAAACCAAGTTAGATATTTGTGATAAGTAACTCAAAATAGTTAGCAAGTGTTTTTGTTGCTAAAATAATATAACACTTAGCTCCTTGACCCTTTTTTCAACATCATTAATTATAAGTGGGCCAAAAAAAACATAAATTTAGTACGCACATTTATTCATTACCAATTTTTTTGGGTATTGGAGGAGGGAAATGTTGATGGAGCCACACATACATGTTAGCAGGAAGTAAACTGACCACTTGATTTTTTTCTAATCATTACTCTTTCTAGATTCCAATCATTCTCTTTGCCTGTAGATACAATAATTGCCAGCCAGGCAGAATGTCTATAGCAGGAAGTAAACTGACCACTTGATTTTTTTCTAATCATTACTCTTTCTAGATTCCAATCATTCTCTTTGCCTGCAGACAATCCAAATTACAATGTTAGTGATACATATCTTAGCTATCTTATCTATACAACATTACAAGAAGAACACAATTGAGTTGCGTAAAAAGCTTGTAATATGTTGCCTTTGTTTTGTTTAAAAAACATTGTCCAAATGAATGTCAGTATTGTTGGGACATGTTTGTGTGTTAAAAATTATTAAGAATGTTTTTACACGTGATGCTGAAACAAACAAATATGTAATTTTACAACAAAAAACACAAACTGTGTATAATAATGTATATGTGTGGCAAACTGTGTATTTGCTTACACATCATCAAGTTTACAGCATCAAACATTAGGAAATAAATTATTCCTGATTACAGTAAGTTTGTGAGTCTTAAATATGATGGTGCATCACACATAGGGACACATGTATTCCTCAAGGCTAACATATTATATGTTGAGGAGTGTTTTTTGGGAACACAGGTTCTCAAACTCGGCCCTCAGGAACCCACACAGTGCATGTTTTGCAGGTCTCCTCACAGAATCACAAGTGACATAATTAGCTCCACCTGTGAACCTTTTAACATATGTCTGTGAGTAATTCATACACCTGTGCTTCTACTGGGTTACGTGAAAAACATGCACTGTGTGTGGTCCTGAGGGCCGAGTTTGTGAACCTGTGCATTAGGACGTTACACACAATGATAAAGTGAAATACGAAATGGATGATGTGGGCTTGTAAGAAATTAGCACTGCAAGTTTACGATCACTTATCCAGACTTAATGCATGCCACTCATAATCTGTTGTTTTGAGATTAAAAATACACACAATACACATGCGACATTTGTTTTTCATATAGCGAGGGTATGTTTGTATGTGTCAAGGAAACAGACACATTCTGAGTAATGGTTTTTGGTTAAAAAGGCAAAACATCTATTTATGATTACACAACAAATGAAATAAGCAAACCAAGCTTACCTTAGAAATAGCGATTGATGATCTGTTGCCTAACCTGCCTCCCTACATCAGTACTCCAAGTATCACCAGATGTCTCTAATTCCTCTGCTTGCTGGCTGCTTTCTTCCTCCTCCTCCTCCTCCTCCTCCTCCTCCTCAACATGTGGCAGATGTTGTTGCAAACACGTTATGAAGAAAGCAGCAGCAGAACACAATTTGAGTCACCTTGGAGGGACTATACAACAAAAGGCCACCAGACTTATCCAGACACCGAAACCTAGATTTCAGCACACCAAAACATCTTTCTATCACATTCCGCGTGGACTTATGTGCATGATTGTAATTGTGTTCAGCAGGGGTATCAGGTCGGGACAATGGAGTTAGAAGCCAAGAGAAACAGCCATATCCTCCATCACCTAAAAGACAGATATAGTAACGTGATTCATGTTAAGATACAGCAACACATAAGTAACACACTGTGGGGCAGATGTATTAACCTGAAGGCATAAGGAAGTGAAAAACCAGTGATATGTGCAAGGTAATAAAGGCAGCAGACAATCTGTTCCTAAATGTTAATTTACATATTGGAGCTGATTGCCTGGTGCCTTTATCACCTTGCACAGATCACTGGTTTCACACTTCCTTATGCCTTCTACAGGTTAATACATCTGCACCTGTGTTTGGACAAAGTATACGCAGGCCTACACATATCAAACTACATACCCAGCAGCCATCCATCTGGCATTTGTCCGTCCTCAAACTTATCAAAGAGGGATGACTGACTGAGGATGAAGGAGTCATGGCAGCCCCCAGGGTAATCAGCAACAACACTCATTATTTTGAGATTTGCATCACAAACCACCTGCACATTTGTGGAGTGTTCGAAATGGCGGTTTGTATATATGTGCTGCCTGCCCCTAGGTGGTCTCAGCTGAATGTGTGTGCAATCTATGGCTCCAAGCGCATTGGGCATGCCAGCCAGCTCATAGAAATCTACCCTGACGGCATGCCACTGAGACTCCTGGGTAGGGAAGCAGATTGAGGCCTCGATGTGGGGCTGCAAAACAGCCAACACCTGTGTGTATATTTGAAAGAACAATAAACATGAGATTTTAGGACAGAACTGGACACCGAGAAATTAAAACAAACACAAAACAGAAGAGGTAGTTAGGTATACATCACCTGTGTTAAGATTCTGGAAAATGAGGGCTGTGAGATTCCTATGACATCCCCAGACACAGCCTGAAAGCTGCCAGTAGCCAGAAAGTGCAACACAGCCAGGAGTTTGTGCATGCCTGAAACAGGGCGAGAGCGTGCTGTCTCAGGGTCTAGGCCCAGTTTGACAAGGTCATACAGATGGAAAATGTTGTTACGATTTAGACGGAACATCTGTATGACCTTATCATCGGACAATGCGTTCAAGTTTAAACGCCCCCTAAAAAAACGAGGCCTGCGCAGCCTCCGCGGAACCTGTACAACCTGCTGACCATGTTCAGTTTCTTGGCCCTGGGTACTTACAGGCTGATGTCTGAGTCTGAGGAATCCCACAGCACACAAAAGATCACTGGCCCACAGTCCTGCTGCCATTTCTGAGTGTAGGTGTATTGAAATGGGCCTAACATCCTTTTATAGGCATCCTAATTCAGGTGTGAGTGATTTTTTATTTGCAACACATGTAAACACGACTGAAAAAAGCAGGTCTATTTTTTTGCCGCTTTTTTTAACGAATCGCAAAAAAATACGACCGCATTTGAGCAATCAGAGACTAACACCCAAATACGAATGAACAGTGAACTCCCGTATTCTATGAAATAACAGCCGAGTTTGACCGATGGTCTATTCATTCGTATTTCGGAACGTTGTCATTCAAACCATTACGAATAGACCAGACACTGCCGAGAGTGGTGCTTAGTGAATTCCCGGACACACAAATCGGCCAAACTCGGATTTTTAGTAAATACTGGCCCTGTTCTTTCTAAATATCTACAACTACATTTGGAATTTTGTATCTTTTTGTATTTTTGTATCTATGTATCCTGACTTTCTCCTCTGTTCCCATATTATTCAATTTCTCTCTCTTGCTTTTTCATATATGGAATCCTATTGAGAAAACTACGCATCCTCAAGCTTTTAGCACTACTATCCAGTTTCCAATATGGCTGACTTTGCCTCCCAGGATTAATAAAGATGGCCGCTGCCACAGATGAGTTCCGGGACCGGAAGTAAACACAGACTGTGTGACCAGAAGTTCCCTCATAGATGGTCATTCCGAGTTGTTCGCTCGCTGCCGTTCTTAGCAGAATAGCGATCAGGCTAAAAATGGGCGATTCTGCGCATGCGTATGGGCCACAGGGCGCACGCGCTAAGTATTTTCACACAAAACTATGCAATTTTACACAGGTCAGAGCGACGCTTTTCAGTCGCTCTGCTGATCGTGAGTGATTGACAGGACAGAGCCGGCCCTAACCAATATGATGCCCAGATTTTGGCTGGTGCTCCCCTAGCACCACCGCTAGTTCCGCCTCTGACCCTACACCCCTTTCCCAGCACCATCACCCCCCACCCATAGCAGTTCTTTTTTTTTTCCTACCTGCCCCCTGTAATTTAAATAAGAACAGTGTGCACATTCGGTGCACAGCCCAAAAAGGTATGTGTTTTTTTCTGGCAAGGGGCATGGCCACACAATAGTATCCCCAATTCAAATTATGCCTCACAGTAGTGCAACTTTATTCACAATTTATCATGCGATAGTGTCCCTTATTCACATTACATCACACAGTAGTACCACTTTACCTTATATACGTTACTCCTCACAGTAGTGCCCCTTATTCACAATTTATCATGCGATAGTGTCCCTTATTCACATTACATCACACAGTAGTACCACTTTACCTTATATACGTTACTCCTCACAGTAGTGCCCCTCATTCACATAACATCATACTAAATTGTTCCTTATTCACATTACACCACACCATATTGCTCTTTATTCTCATTACATCACACCATATAGCTCCTTATTCACATTAGACCACACAGTAGTGCCCTTTCTATACGTTACGCCACACAGTAGAGCACCTTATACACATAATGCCACACATTGGTAATGTATTTATACACAATACCACACAGTAATGCCCCTTACACATATGACACCCATTATTAATGTCCTTATAAACATAATGCACCTTACACATTATGCCAACCTTTATTAATGCCCTTATACACATAATTTGCCTTACACATATGCCGCACATTGTTAATGCCCTTATAAACATAATGACACACATAATGTCCCTTACACATATGCCGCACATTATTAGTGCCCTTCTACACATAATGACACACATAATGCCCCTTACACATATGTTACACATTATTAATGCCCTTATACACATAATGATACATATAGTTCCTGGCGTGAGTCAACTGGCAGTTCTGCTAATGTCGGATGCCTATTTTTTATGAAAATGCATCTTATTTGCATGCTATGGGGCTAGGGTGCACAAGCAGCTTCTGCTGATTAAAATGATATGTGGCATGCCTATATACTGTGTGCGACTGTGGCCTTATCTGCATACGAAATGCTACACACAGAATATAGGCATGCCGCATATCATTTTAATCAGCAGAAGCTGCTTGTGCCCCTAGGCACACCAGATGCCCTAGGCAATTGCCTAGTTTGCCTATACCTAGGGCCGGCTCTGTGACAGGAAGTGGGTGTTTCTGGGCGGAAACTGACCGTTTTCCGGGAGTGTGCTAAATAATGCAGGCGTGTCAGGCTAAAACGCAGGCGTGGCTGGAGAAACGGGGGAGTGGCTGGCCGAACGCAGGGCGTGTTTGTGACGTCAAACCAGGAACTAAACGGACTGAGGTGATCGCAATCTAGGAGTAGGTCTGGAGCTACTCAGAATCTGCATGGAAATATTTAATAGAAGAACTGCTAATCTTTCGTTCGCAATTCTGCTAAGCTAAAATACACTCCCAGAGGGCGGCGGCCTAGCGTGTGCATTGCTGCTAAAAGCGAGCGAACAACTCGGAATGAGGGCCCAAAGCCGCACCCGGAAGTGGTCATAGGCCCACAACCGGAAGCGGGTCCACGACCGGAAGTAGACGTCGTGACTGGAAGTTGACGGCAATTACCGAAAGTAGTGGTACCACGGACCTCCGCTTTTTTAAAAATAAATAGAGTAACCTGTTTCACTATGCACCAGCCTTGATAAAGAGCATCCTGCTCGAAATCCGTCCGCGGCACCAGTGTTGAGAACAGTGACTCCTATCCCAGGACGGACCTGCCTTGAATTTACTGGTGACCAGGGGCGGACTGGGACACCAGGACACCATGACGGTTCCTGGTTGGCTGGTCACTTTGTCCTGTCAGTAGCCTCGCGTCCCCCCCCCCCCCCCATTACCAGGCCAGTGCTCCGATCGCCAGCGTTAGCTGACAGAGCCTGCTGGCCGTGGCTGTTTTATCTTTGCCTCACTGTACTGGAGTGCTGGAGTGCAGGAGCGCTGCGGCTCTAATAACCTTGCGGCCTCAGCGTTCACTTTGGAGAGCAGGTCCGCCCATAAAACATGGTGCAGACAAACAATGCCGAGCGCCTGCTTCCTAGTCTGTCCTGGCTCCTTCCCTGCACTGACGTCTGCAGCCGCTGCAGGCAGCCTTCCCCCGTTCCCATCAGTTCCACACTCCACATCACAGCGGAGCGAGAAGCTGTGGTAGCAGACACACCAGGAGAGTGACAGGGCACTACTGTGTGGCACAGTGGCAGTGCTAATAAATGTGCATGGGATGTTACTACTGTGTGTGCAATATACTGTATCTAAGAAGCATTATTACTACTGTGTGTGCAATTTAGTCTAGTCCCTTGCCCTAACCGTCCCCACCCACAGCCTAACCCCAACCCTCCTTCCCGCAGCCTAACCCTAACCTCCCCCCTCAGCCTATCCCTAACCTCCCCCCGCAGCCTAACCCTAACCTCCCCTCTCGCAGCCTATCATTAACCTCCCCCTCTTGCAGCCTAACATTAATCTCCCCCTCTTGCAGCCTAATAACACTAACCTCTCACTCCCACAGTCTAACCCTAACCTCCCCCCTGCAGCCTAACTCTAACCTCCCCCCCCTCAGCCTAACCCAGACCCTTCCCAAAGCCTAACTGTAACCCTCACCCTGCAACGTCAGATAAAATGCCTGTCAGTTTGATAGGCATTTTATCTGCTTGTGCAGCGGCGGATTGGCAATGTGTATAACGTGCTCTGCATGGTACAATATGTATAATGTGCTTTACCTGGTGCAATGTGTATAATCTGCTTTACCTGGTGCAGTGTGTATAATGTGCTCTGCCTGGCGCAAAGTGTATAACGTGCTCTATCTGGTGCAATGTGTATAATGTGCTTTACCTGGTGCAATGTGTATAATGTGCACTGCCTGGCGCAAAGTGTATAATGTGCTTTACCTTGTGCAAAGTGTATACTGTGTTCTACTTGGCGCAAAGTGTAGATGTGCTCTATGTGGCACAATATGTATAACATGCTCTACCTGGCACAGTGTGTATAGGAGGTTCTACCTGGTGCAATGTGTATAAGCAGCACTACTATGTGGTGTGGTGTAATGTGAATTGGCACTATTATGTGGCCACGCCACTTCCCCATGAAGCCACACACCTAAAATTTTGCTGCGCATCGGAGGCTCGCTCTTTCCATCCCTACTTTTACTCAGGCCTTCTGAGCAGTAATCCCACCTACTTCACAGACTCCACCCCCTCAACAGATCCCACCCCTATTAGGGCTGCTTCCAAAAATTTATCGGGCTGGTTTTCGATCCCAATCCTCCCCTGCTAGTGACTAAGCTTTGGAGCCCAGCTGGGTGTTATATTCGACACATCCTGCATTCACACCTTTGTAGCTCCAGATCCAAACACCAGGGGGTATATTTACTAAGATTCAAAATTGTTGGGATTTGGAGGGAGATTAAACACGAATGACATCGTTAGTGTGAATTTGCAACTTTTTGTTTTTTTTACGACTCATTTACTAAACTGTCGTATTCTGCATTTTCGTTTTTTCCAATGCCGATGTCATTCGTAATTTCGGGCAGTGTTTTACGGGAGTGATTAGTAAAACACTGCCTGACAAAACACAAGGAATCCCGGCAGGATCTGGAGATCTGTGCAGGGCTTCATTGTGTGCATTTTGAGAAGTGCAGAATGGGTTAAAAATAAAAAATTAATTTGCGTGGGGTCCCCCCTCCTAAGCATAACCAGCCTTGGGCTCTTTGAGCACACGGCAGAGATACAATGTAGCGCCTATGCGCTCCATTGTAGCCAATGGTGGGAACTTTGCGGTCAGCGGTGAGGTTACTTTCGGTCAACCGCTGACCGCAAAGTTCCCACCATTGGCTACAATGGAGCGCATAGGCGCTACATTGTATCTCTGCCGTATGCTGCCTCACAGACACTACAGGAGCACACAGCCAATCAGGAGAGTGCCACGACGTGGCGCTCCCTGATTGGCTGAAGGGACCCTCTTTGACAGGAGTCAGGGGGGGTCCTGGCAGTCAGGGAAAGGGGTCCCATGTGTAAACATGGGACCCCTTTTCAGTGCGTGGTCGGGTTTCCGTTTTTTTGTTTTGCCAAGTACGTGGATTATACTTTGGACACAATCTACATTGGATTATGTGAGTATAATTGTTTTCACAGGTCCCCCAAGGATTCTACATGGAGAAGAGGACCGAGCCTCGTGGGAACATAGGTAACTATGTATTTATGGAGGTGTGCATGTATGTAATAAATTTGTACTTTCACTGTGTATGTGTCCTGTTTTTTTGGGGGTATTTTTTTAGTAGTACTACAGGTACCAGCGGGCCAGGTTTTCCACCGCATGCTGGTACTTGTGGTTCTCCAAGTACCAGCTTGCGGGGGAGGCTTGCTGGGACTTGTAGTACTGCTACTAAAAACAATATTCAAATTTTTTACACATGGCTATCAGCCCCCCATCCACCGCCCTTGGATGGGGGGGACAGCCTCGGGCTTCACCCCTGGCCCTTGGGTGGCTGGAGGGGGGGAACCTCTTGATTTAAGGGGTTACCACTCCTCCAGGGTACCCCGGCCAGGGGTGACTAGTTGGGTATGTAATGCCGGGGCCGCAGGGACCAGTATAAAAGTGTCCCCTGGCTGTGGCATTATGTACCTGGCTAGTGGAGCCCGGTGCTGGTTTCAAAAATACGGGGGAACCCTACGCTTTTTGTCCCCCGTATTTTTGGAACCAGGACCAGGCGCAGAGCCCGGTGCTGGTTGATGAAATATGGGGGAACCCCTGTCATTTTTTTCCCCATATTTTGTCAACCAGGACCGGCTCAAAGAGCCCGTGGCTAGTTATGCTTAGGAGGGGGGACCCCACGCAAAAAAAAATTCTGTTTTTACACTAAACAGACCCTTTCCCATAGATAACCATGCACAGATCTCACTGATCCGTGCATGGTTATCCAAACTCGACTGGAAAAAGCAGGTCTATTTTTTTGCTGCTTTTTTTAACGAATCGGAAAAAAACAGACCCGCACTTGAGCATTTAGAGACTAACACCCAAATACGAATGAATAGGGAATTCCCGTATTGTATGAAATAACAGCCGCGTTTGACCGATGGTCTATTCATTCGTATTTCTGAACTTTGCCAATCAAACCATTACAAATAGACCAGACACTGCCGAGTTTTCTGCTTAGTGAATTCCCGGATTGGGACTTAGAAAAAAAAACACAAATCGGCAAAACTCGGATTTTTAGTAAATACTGGCCATAGTCTCCATATACATTGACAGCAACTTGTATACACTTTAAAAGGTAAAACAATGGAGCTATTCATCTTTATATGGTGTGAGGGGATGGAGCAGTGTTAAGACTTAGTGTTTGGTATACAGATGTGCAGTATTTTGTGGTCCACATTCCGGTGGCTATTTACAGTTTATCGCATGTTTCTGCGTGTAGATATACACAGAAATGTAATATCGCAAACTGCTATTGTACTGTACTTATGATATTCGGCGGGAAACTAGAGGCTAACATCTGCAAGTGCACCCTGGACCAAGCATCGCCCATTTATTCAAGCCAACCTATGACCCCTCATGTACTGTAAATTACTTGCCCCCTGACCTATGAAAGAAGAGCTTACATTCCCCTTTGTACTGTATTTGGACAAATTGTATAAAAGAGAGGCCTCCTGACCAGGCTCAGTCCCTATTCTCTGAGGTCATCTTGCCAAGACTGACTGAGGCCTAGATCCAGGAGCGCTCACGTTTAAACGTATGTATTATTGGTTGTAGCTCTTCTCTGTATATTGGGGGTAATTCCAAGTTGATCGCAGCAGGAATTTTCTTAGCAGTTGGGCAAAACCATATGCACTGCAGGGGAGGCAGATATAACATGTGCAGAGAGAGTTAGATTTGGGTGGGGTGTGTTCAATCTGCAATCTAATTTGCAGTGTAAAAATAAAGCAGCCAGTATTTACCCTGCACAGAAACAAAATAACCCACCCAAATCTAACTCTCTCTTCACATGTTATATCTGCCTCCCCTGCTGTGCACATGGTTTTGCCCAACTGCTAACAAAATTCCTGCTGCGATCAACTTGGAATTACCCCCATTGTTGTGCCTTTTTATCTGTATATTCTTAAGTAAATACTGTTGATGCGTTGGACCACAACATTACATTTAACTACTGGTGTCGCATTCCATTCTTGTTTGGGGTAAAGCGTATTCAGCCACACGTGTCACTATATCGTGTGCATAACGTGTCGGCGTGTATATGCAATGTATTTGCACAATTTAGCTGTTGTATGTATTTGATTAGCGGCCGCAGCGGCTCAAACCACAGTGTGCGTATGTATTCCTTTTCTTTGTAAGTTAAACAAACTTAACAGTATATATATTATATAGATATATAATATAATATATATGTATAAATATGTGTCATTATCTCAGTAGGGGAACCAAAAATGTGAGATTTTGAATTTTGGATAAGGAATACTCAACCTGTATAACGTACCCATTAACAACTTAAAGTACATAAACAGGCTTGAACTGGCCCACAGGGGTACAGGGGAAACCACCGGTAGGCCCCACTGCCTGGGGGGCCTCCTCCTCTAGGGATTAGGTTCTAGACTGTGCACTTGAATTATAAATTATACATATGTTACCTTACACTGCACAGCATTATGATGTATTCTCTACAGTACATTGCTGTCATTAATCTGGCACATTATCATGCATGCACTAGCATTAATTACTATATAAATTATCAAGGAGTCCAGACCAGGTACTCTATAATGGTTAGCCAGACCTCCGTGGGGGCTGGCCACACCCCCTTTGGTGGCTGGCCACACCTCTAATCATGGGCCCCTACCACTGCATTCCCCCGGTGGGCCCTTCATGCTCCAGTCCGACACTACATAAACCATAGACATCAGATTCACATTACAGTTTCCAGGCTGTTGGTTGGTTTCCAGGCTGTTCCAAACTGTTTGTTGGTAAAATTAAAAACGCATTTGGAGATAATTTGTGAGGGGGGCCTCGGCACTGTGTTGACCCCTGTGTTTGTTTTGTTTTCCGGTTTTGTAAAACCACTTTTGTGTGTCTAGATTTTGGTTTTGGATCTGGATTTTTTTTAAATGCTAAAATAATGTAATTTGGGACTGTTTTTGTTATTACAGGTTGAGTATCCCTTATCCAAAATGCCTGGGACCAGAGGTATTTTGGATATCGGATTTTTCCGTATTTTGGAATAATTGCATACCATAATGAGATATCATGGTGATGGGACCTAAATCTAAGCACAGAATGCATTTATGTTACATATACAGCTTATACACACAGCCGGAAGGTGATTTTAGCCAATATTTTTTATAACTTTGTGTATTAAACAAAGTGTGTGTACAGTCACACAATTCATTTATGTTTCACATACACCATATACACACAGCCTGAAGGGCATTTAATACAATATTTTTTATAACTTTGTGTATTAAACAAAGTTTGTATACATTGAGCCATCAAAAAACAAAGGTTTCACTATCTCACTCTCACTCAAAAAAGTCCGTATTTCGGAATATTTGGATATGGGATACTCAACCTGTATAGTATTATTAACCTCCATAAAATTAATTTCCAGTCAATTTTGACCACCACACAGCTCCCAATATTGTTCAACAATATTGGGCAAAGGTTGGCTGGCTAAACCAAGTAACAGAGCAGCTGCAAACACACGTGAAATTTCTTTTCTCTTACGTCCTTGAGGATGCTGGGGTCCATTTTAGTACCATGGGGTATAGACGGTTCCGCAGGAGCCTTCGGCACTTAAGACCTTTCAACAGTGTGAACTGGCTCCTTCCTCTATGCCCCTCTTCCAGATCTCATTTAAAAAATGTGCCCAGGAGACTGGATGCACACTAGTGGAGCTCTACAGAGCTTTGCTGGAAAAAGACTTTCTTAGGTTTTTTATTTTACAGGGAAGCTGCTGGCAACAGCTTTCCTGCTTCGTGGGACTTAGGAGGGGAAGTAGGAACCAACTTCTCAATTAGTTAATGGTTCTGCTTCCGCTGACAGGACACCATTAGCTCCTGAAGGGTACTGAACACAGCCCAAGCCTGGCCAGCATTCACTCCCACAGCACTGCCGCCACCCCCTAACAGAGCCAGAAGTCAGAAGGCTGGTGAGTATATTACCGGAGTCCTGCAGAGAGGGGATCCTCCGGTCATCGTTGGCGGCATACAGGTACACGCGCAGCGGAGGGATGCTGCGCACCATGTCTCTCAGCACAAGGGTTCAGAGCACGGGGGGTGGGGGGGCGCTCTGAGGGCATGTTTTAAAACCTTACTCTCAGTGGCAAAAAGGGTACATACATGTACAGCCGCTGATGTGCCATCCCCAGCCAGTATAATATAAATATTACATTGCTGAGGCTGAAGGGTGGGGCTTCTCCTCAGATTTGCCAGAACAGTCACTGGGTGCCATTTCCTTCTGCAGAAATTCCAGAACGCTGTTTCTCTTCATGACAACACTGATACAAGTACAGGTTATAAAAGGGGCAGAGAATGTTCACTATAATTGGGTCTGTGGGCCTATTATTGGTATATGCGCTGTAAAGTGGGTAATCTTTCCACAATTAAAAATACGGTGCAGTGTGTGGACTGGCAAATCCCTCTGTGTCTCTATGTGTGTGTGTGTGTGTGTGTGTGTGTGTGTGCGTGCGTGCGTGCGTGCGTGTGTGTGTGTGTGTGTGTGTGTGTGTGTGTGTGTGTGTGTGTGTACAAGTGTGTAACATGTCAGACAGTGGGGAGGGTTCTTCTCAGGAAGAACCCATTTTAGATGCACAAGAGGGTAATGTGGTGGCCCTTCCCTCTCAGAAGGAGCCGGAGTGGGTGAGAATGTTGGAAAAGAATATGTCAATGCTTGCAAAGAAATTCTCTGAGTCTGAACAACAGACTAAATATTGGAGGCAGTCTGTGGAGGATGCACTGTTTACTGACGTCTCCATATCATCCACTCGGGTCCCATCCAGTTCCCAGAAAAGGTCTCTGGCCCAGATAATGCAAGGGGACACAGACACAGATTCCAACTCTGACGTCGACACTGGGGATTTGAGAGGGGCAGACCCCAAATTAGCCAAAAGCATACAATGTATGATAGTTGCTATAAAGGAAGTGTTGGAGTTTCCTGAAACAACACTGGTCCCAGAGGAAAAGGATTATTTTAAATTAAATAAAAAGCAGGTTGTGACTTTTGCTCCTTCAAAGGATTTGAATGCGTTCTTTGAAGAATCCTGGGCTAACCCTGAGAAGAAATGTACCCTTCCCAGAAGGATACGTGTAGCGTACCCTTTCCCTGAGGAAGACAGGCACAAATGGGAGACACCCCCAATGATAGACACCTCAGTTTCTCGGCTGTCTAAGAAAATAGTTTTGCCTGCCCCTGGTTCAGCCCCCTTAAAAGATCCAGCTGACCGTAAATTAGAAACAACCCTAAAATCCATATATACGGCTAACGGAACGGTGCACAGGCCCACCATTGCTTGTGTGTGGGTAGGTAACGCTGTGGAAAAATGGTCTGACAACTTGCTTGTTAACACAGACACAGTTGACAGGGATGAAATAGTCCTAACTCTTGGCCATATCAAAGATGCTGCAGGTTACTTAGTTGAAGCTATGAAGGATATTGGGTTGCTGAGTTCAAGATCCTCCGCTATGGCAATTTCAGCCCGCAGGGCGCTGTGGATCCGCCATGGAATGCTGATGCGGAATCAAAAAAGAATATTGAGGCGCTTCCTTACAATGGAGAAGCCTTATTTGGAGACAAGCTGGATGCCATGATTTCAACAACTACATCAGGCAAGTCAGCATTTCTTTCTTCTGCAGCTGCTCCACCTAGGAAAGGATTTCATTCTCATACGATGCAATCCTTTCGGCCCAACAAGTCCAAAAAGTCAAATGGTACCCCCTTCTTTGCAGGAAGAGGGCGAGGAAGAGGTAAAAAATCTACAACACCATCAGGCTCACAGGTGCAGAAGTCAACAGCTACTTCTGCTAAAACCTCAGCATGACGCTGGGGCTCCCCTGCGGGAGTATGATCAGGTGGGGGCACGTCTACTGTCTTTCAGCCAGGTCTGGGTTCACTCAGATCTGGATCCTTGGGTATTGCAGATAGTATCCCAACGGTACAAATTGGAATTTCAGGACCTTCCCCCATGCCGATTTTTCAAATCAGCCTTACCAGCTTCTGTTCAGTAAACTTGCAAATGGGAGAAAACAGAAGGCTCTTGTGTGGGCGCACTCTTAGAAAGAAAATAAGTAATATATGACAATTTTATAGAATGCTTAAAACATAACTTTTATTAGCCTCATTACAACGCAAATACCCTTCCCAAAGATCTATCGCTGAAAATACAGATTTGAAAATATATTAAAAATGTTCTGGTCTCTTTGTTGCAAAGAGTATTTGGAAAAGTTGTAGACATTGATTAGTCATACCCCCATTTCCCCTGACCAGTACAGGATTTCTGTATTGATGGAACCAAAGGATGGTCAAGACACAGTTATATATAAGAAAAAGCCCATGGGCTGTAGATAACTAGAGTGGTGATCAGCAGTCACAACTCTAGGAATTGTACACCTGAATTACATACAAATGTCATAATTTGAGAAAAATTTCATAAAAGATTTTTGGGCACCATGAAGTCAGTAAGAGAAACTGCTGATATTGTAAACACTGTGATGAAAGAATTGCAGGATAGAATTAGTGGTGATACTGCTGTTGGTGTGTTTTTATCACATAACTGAGGAAAATCCTGCTCTACAACACCAGGTATTCGCAGGCAGTCTCCTTTCCTGATACTGACCTGGCCCGACGCTGTTTAGCTTCCAAGATCAGACGAGATCGGGCGCTGACAGCGTGGTTTGGTAGTAGAGAATTATGTGTACACCAATGAGAGTGCACCTATATAAGAAATGTGAAATTTCAAGAGAACAAAGAAGAAAATAGAAAATAGAAAATAAGAAATAGAATGGTGAAAATATGTGGATCTGCTTTTCACGTTAGACCCGGTTCCAAAATTCCCACTGTTGTGGTACAATGTTCCGGGAATCGTGAATGAGAGTCCACGAAATTAGTGATGATAGGATATATTAACCGGTTAGTTGGATAATGTATATAATATATTTATGCTGTTCACTTTGACAGAATCAAGCAGACCTTTTAGCTGCTGCACACATTGAAATTATTGCAAACTATGTATGCCAAGTATAATGAGAGGATAATCCAGTAGGAGATAGGAAATATACTAGAAGCAGGTTCTCACAATATTAGATGGAATGCAAATAAGGGCACAGTTGAGTCTATTGTGGAATGTAGATAATTAAAGCCTTTGGTATGTTCAGGACAGAGCAAAAGTGCTGAACGCAATACAGAAATTATGTCAAGACAACGTAATTTCCTTAGTTCCTGTGTCACAACAGGAAAAAGGGTTTTATTCAAGCCTGTTTGTAGTGCTGAAACCGGATGGCTCGGTCAGACAGATTTTAAACCTAAAGACTCTGAACCTTTATTTGAAAAGGTTCAAATTCAAGATGGAATCCCTGAGAGCGGTGATCTCCAGCTTGGAGGAAAGGCATTTCTGGTATTGATGGACATCAAAGATGCTTATTTACATGTTCCCATCTACCCGCCGCATCAGGCATACCAGAGGTTTGCGGTGCAGGACTGCCACTACCAGTTCCAAACATTGCCTTTCGGGCTCTCCACGGCTCTGAGAATATTCACCAAGGTGATGGCGGAGATGATGGTTCTTCTTCGCAAGAAAGGAATCAAAGTCATCCGATACTTGAACGATCTCCTCATAAAAGCGAGATCCAGGGAGAAACTAGTGCAGAACATTGCACTTTCCCTGACGGTGCTTCAACAGCACGGTTGGATCATAAACCTTCCAAAATCACAATTGGAACCAACAATAAGGTTATCATTTCTGGGAATGATATTGGACACGGAAGCACAGAAAGTATTCCTACCGGTGGAAAGGGCTCTGGAGATCCAGAGGATGGTCAAACAAGTTTTAAAACCAGCACGCGTATCGATTCATCAGTGCATCCGCCTGCTGGGGGAGATGGTAGCGGCCTACGAGGTTCTACAATTTGGCCGATTCCACGCCAGGGTGTTCCAATGGGACCTACTGGACAAGTGGTCCGGATCGCACCTACACATGCACCTGAGGATAATCCTGTCAACAAAAGCCAGAATTTCACTCTTTTGGTGGCTTCAAAGTTCTCACCTCCTGGAGGGACGCAGGTTTGGGATTCAGACTTGGATCCTGGTGACCACAGATGCAAGCCTCCGAGGTTGGGGAGCAGTCATGCAAGGGGAAAGCTTCCAAGGATGATGGTCAAGTCAAGAAGTACTCCTTCACATAAACATTCTGGAATTGAAAGCTGTGTACAACAGCCTTCATCAAGCGGCACACCTTCTTCAAGGTCGTCCCATACAGATCCAGTCAGACAATGAACCGCCAGGGCGGGACAAAAAGCAGAGCGGCAATGGCAGAGGTGACAAATATACTCCTCTGGGCAGAAAGACATGCAAAAGCTCTGTCGGCAATTTTCATTCCGGGAGTGGACAACTGGGAAGCAGACTTACTCAGCAGACACGATCTCCATCCAGGACAATGGGGCCTCCACCCAGAAGTCTTTGCAGAGGTAGCAGATCGTTGGGGTGTTCCTCAAGTAGATATGATGGCATTACGTCTCAACAAGAAGCTTCAGAAATATTGTTCCAGGTCGATAGACCCACAAGCAATAACAGTGGATGCACTGGTGACCCAGTGGGTGTTTCAGTCGGTGTATCTGTTCCCTCCACTTCCACTAATACCAAAAGTTCTCAAGATCATCAGAAGAACAAGGGTTCGAGCAATTCTCATTGCTCCAGACTGGCCAAGGAGGGCTTGGTATCCAGATCTTCAGGAGTTATTACTGGAAGATCCTCAGCCTCTTCCTCTTCGCGAGGACCTGCTTCAGCAGGGGCCATTTGTTTATCAAGACTTACCACGGCTGCATTTGACGGCATGACTGTTGAGCGCCAGATCCTAGCCCTTAAGGGTATTCCCAATGAAATCCTTTCCACACTTATTCTGGCCAGGAAAGGGGTAACGTCCAAACATTACCATCGTATTTGGAGAAAATATGTATCTTGGTATGAATCCAAGAAGTCTCCTGCGGTGGAGTTTAAATTAGGACGTCTTCTCCTATTTCTACAGGCGGGTGTGGATGCTGGCTTGAGATTAGGGTCTATCAAGGTCCAAATTTCGGCCTTGTCCATTTTCTTTCAGAAACAGTTGGCTTCCCTTCCTGAGGTCCAGACGTTCGTGAAGGGGGTTCTGCGCATCCAACTTGCCTTTGTGCCTCCTCCGGTACCATGGGATCTTAATGTGGTGTTGCAGTTCCTTAAATCAGACTGGTTTGAGCCTCTACAAGAGGTAGAGTTGAAGTTTCTCACTTGGAAAATGGTCATGCTGTTGGCCTTGGCCTCAGGCAGACGAGTGTCTGAATTAGGGGCTCTGTCACACAAGAGTCCTTATTTGATTTTTCATAAAGATAGAGCTGAACTGCGGACGCGTCAGCATTTTCTTCCAAAGGTTGTGTCTTATTTCCATATCAACCAACCTGTGGTGGTGCCAGTGGCTTCTGACACCTCAGCCGTTTCAAAAGTCTTTGGATGTCGTCAGAGCGTTGAGGACTTATGTTGCAAGAACGGCTCGGATAAGGAAAACAGAATCTTTGTTGTCCCCTATGACCCTGACCCCAACAAGATTGTGGGTCCTGCTTCTAAGCAGACTATTGCGCGCTGTATCAGAGGTACCATTCAGCACACTTATTCCACGGCAGGATTGCCGTTACCGAGTTCGGTAAAGGCCCACTCTACGAGGAAAGTGAGTTCTTCCTGGGCGGCTGTCCGGTGTGTCTCGGCGTTGCAAATTTGCAGAGCAGCAACTTGGTCAGGGGCAAACACGTTTGCTAAGTTTTACAGGTTTAACACCTTGGCTGCTGACGACCTTCAGTTTGGTCAGTCAGTTCTACAGGAACATTAGCACTTTCCCGCCCGTACTGGGAGCTTTGGTACATCCCCATGGTACTAAAATGGGCCCCAGCATCCTCTAGGACGTAAGAGAAAATAGGATTTTAATTACCTACCGGTAAATCCTTTTCTCGTAGTCCGTAGAGGATGCTGGGCGCACACCCAGTGGCATTTTTCCTGCAGAATTACGTTCTGTCTTTTTACACAGGTTCTCATGTGTTAAGATGTTCACATCTGTTGCTGTTGCGTTATGCATGCATGTTAGCATGGGTTATGTTGAAAGCCATGTTAGGTGGCATGTTTTGTATGGTGTGAGCTGGTGTGAATCTCACCACTAGTTTAATGTAAATTCTTCTCTCGAAGTTGTCCGTCTCCTCGGGCACAGTTCCTATACTGAGGTCTGGAGGAGGAGCATAGAGGGAGGAGCCTGTTCACACTGTTGAAAAGTCCTAAAGTGCCGAAGGCTCCTGCGGAACCGTCTATACCCCACGGTACTAAAATGGACCCCAGCATCCTCTACGGACTACGATAAAAAGATTTACCGGTAGGTAATTAAAATCCTATTTTTACGTGATGTTTGAACACACAACACAGTGCCTCATAGTGCTCATGAGCCTATTTATGATCAGTGAAAAAAATGGAGAAGTGAGCCTGTGGAGAAGTTGCCCATGGCAACCAATCAGCTGTTCTGTACAATTGTATAGTATATCAATTATAAATGTTTCATCAGTGCTGGCTGACTCCTCCATCCTTTTTACTGCTGCATGAATAGACCCCTAGTAAGCAGGGCCGGTTCAGGGGCTTTTTGCGCCCCGGGCGGAGATAGGGCGTGGCTTCATACAGGGGGCGTGGTCAGTTACGCCCCCTGTACAGTAGTAGCGCCGCTGAAATGATGTGCGGTGCGCAATGACGTCATCGCGCACTGCACAGCAAAGGTCCTCTCCACGAATGGAAACTAGACGCGTAGCGTCAAGTTCCCTTCGTGGAGAGGACCTTTGCTGTGCGGTGCGCGATGACGTCATCGCGCACTGCACAGTAAAGGTCCGCTCCACGAAGGGAAACTAGACGCGTAGCGTCTAGTTTCCCTTCACAGCGGGCAGCGGCAGCGGGACACAGCGGACAGCGGGGGGCACAGCAGCAGCGGATCTTGCCGAAAGGCGGCGCCCCGGGCAAAAGTCCTGCTTGCCCGTGGCAAGATCCGCTACTGCTAGTAAGGGCCCCTTAGAGATGTCATTTTTATAACACAGTGACTGAACATCATACAACAGTTTATTTTAATTTTTTTCACACGGTTCCTGTACACATACAGTACAACACAGCACTTCACAGCACTCTAATACCCCTTTCATACCTAAAAATACAGGGTCTTACCCAGGAATATGGTCCCGGGATCATGCAGGGACATTCCCGGGTAAGACGCCTTGCATACCGCAGTCAGCAGCCCGGCATATTGCCGGGTTGCTGACGTCAGCGGTGACGTGGTGGGGGCGGCGCTAGAGATCACATGATCTCCAAGCGCCGCCTGTACATAGAGAGTGAACGGGAGCCGGGGCGCTTTGACCTGGCTACCGTTCACACCGCAAAGTGAGCCGGGTTGAACCTGGGTTCAACCCTGGTCAAGAGCAGGGTTGATATACCGGATCACTGGACCCGGTATTTCAACCCGACACCCTTTCATACCGCACATGAACACGGGTTATGCGCGTTCATGTGCCAATAACGCGTGTTCAGAGGTGCTGGTGTGAAAGGGGAATTAGTAATGGCACCCTAATGATGTTATTTTTTAATACAATACCTGAACAACACACAACAGTTTTGTTTTGTTTTTTTAAATTTACACAGTGCTACAACACACAGCACATTGTCTCACAGAAACTGCATCTTGTATGTTTTATTTTTAAAATCAAATATAAAAAAATATTATTTATTAAGTGCTTTACAACTGCATTATTGGTTGCATTTTCTAACTGAATCACACTAAAATAAAAAAAAGTATATTTTTGTGTGTTTATTATGTTCTAGATGAATATTTAGTCAGCAGAAGTGTCAGATGGAATGTTACAGTGGCATTTCAGAATAACGATCCTGCTTCATGTTAACAGTCACCCATCAGAATTGGAACAAGGTCACAGCAGAAGTAAAATCAGCAACTACAGCCACAACAGAGATGGTTAATTGAATCTAGAGATGTGCGCCAGATGTGTTTTTTGTTTTTCAATCTGGATCCTAGCTCGTGTTTTGGATCTGGATTGGTTTTGCCAAAACCACCCTTGCGGGTTTTGGTTTTGGATCTGGATGATTTTTGAAAAAAACTTAAAAACAGCTAAAATCACAGAATTTGGGGGTAATTTTGCTCCTACGGTATTATTAACCTCAATAACATTCATTCCCACTCATTTCCAGTCTATTCTGAAACACCTCACACCTCACAATATTGTTTTTAGGTCAAAAGGTTGTACCGAGGTCGCTGGATGACTTTGCTGAGCAACACAAGTGTGCTGCACAAACACCTAGGCCATCTAGGAGTGGCACTGCAGTGTCAGACAGGATGGCACTTTTAAAAAGTAGGCCCCAAACAGCACATCATGCAAAGAAGTAAAAGAGGTGCAATGAGGTAGCTGGATGACTTTGCTAAGCGAAACAAGTGTGCGCCACAAACACCTGGCCCATCTAGGAGTGGCACGCAGTGGCTGAATGCCGAAAGTGGCCCATAAATTTTTCAGGCCACCGACAGCATCTCCTGCATGGCCCTGTAATTTTTTTAAAAATTCTGCAACACCAAATTAATTGTATGTGCAAAACATGGGACGTGCTGGAATTTGGCCAGATGTAATGCATGCACAATATTGGTGGACTTATACGGCAGTACCCCTGAACTTATATGGCAGTACCCCTGGACTTATACGGCAGTACCCCTGGACTTACACGGCTGCACCCCTGGACTTATATGGCAGTACCACTGGACTTATACGGCAGTGCCCCTGAACTTATACGGCTGCACCACTAGACTGAACTTATACGGCAGTACCCCTGGACTTATACGGCATTACCCCATGACTTATATGGCAGTAGCCCTGGACTTATACCGCTGCACCACTAGACTAGACTTATACGGCTGTAACCCTGGACTCACACGGCAGTACCACTGGATTTATATGGCAGTACCCCTGAACTTATATGGCTGGACCACTGGACTGGACTTATACAGCAGTACCCCTGGACTTATTCGGCAGTACCACTGGACTTATATGGCTGCACCACTGAACTGGACTTATACAGCAGTATCCCTGGACTTATTCGGCAGTACCCCTGGACTTATATGTTGGTACCACTGGACCTATACAGCAGTACCACTGGATTTATATGGCAGTACCCCTGGACTTATACGGCAGTACCCCTGAACTTATATGGCTGCACCACTGAACTGGACTTATACGGCAGTACCCCTGGACTTATATGGCAGTACCCCTGGACTTATACGGCAGTACCACTGGACTTATATGGCAGTACCCCTGAACTTATACGGCTGCACCACTGGACTGGACTTATATGGCAGTACCTCTGGACTTATACGTCAGCATTCCTGGAATTATATGGCTGCACCACTGGACTGGACTTATACGGCAGTACCACTGGACGTATACGGCAGTACCACTGGCCTTATACGGCGGTACCACTGGACTTATACAGCAGTACCACTGGATTTATATGGCAGTACCCCTGAACTTATACGGCTGCACCACTGGACTGGACTTATATGGCAGTACCCCATGACTTATACGTCAGTACCCCTGGACTTATATGACTGCACCACTGAACTGGACTTATACGGCAGTACCCCTTGACTTATACGGCAGTACCCCTGGACTTATACGGCTGCATCCCTGGACTTATACGGCTGCACCCCTGGACTTATATGGCTGCACCTCTGGACTTAAACGGCAGTACCACTGGACTTATACGGCAGTGCCCCTGAACTTATATGGCTGCACCACTAGACTGGACTTATACGGCAGTACCCCTGGACTTATATGGCATAGCCCCATGACTTATATGGCTGTAGCCCTGGACTTATACCGCTGCACCACTAGACTAGACTTATACGGCTGTAACCCTGGACTTATACGGCAGTACCACTGGACTTATATGGCAGTACCCCTGGACTTATACGGCAGTACTCCTGGACTTATACGGCAGTACCCCTGGACTTATATGGCTGCACCACTGGACTGGACTTATACGGCAGTACCCCTGGACTTATATGGCATTACCCCATGACTTATATGGCAGTAGCCCGGAACTTATACCGCTGCACCACTAGACTAGACTTATACGGCTGTAACCCTGGACTTATACGGTAGTACCACTGGACTTATATGGCAGTACCCCTGGACTTATACGGCAGTACTCCTGGACTTATATGGCTGCACCACTGGACTGGACTTATACGGCAGTACCCCTGGACTTATACGGCAGTACCACTGGCCTTATACGGCGGTACCACTGGACTAATAAAGCGGTACCACTGGATTTATATGGCAGTACCCCTGGACTTATAGGGCAGTACCCCTGAACTTATTTGGCTGCACCACTGGACTGGACTTATATGGCAGTACCCCTGGACTTATTTGGCAGTACCACTGGACTTATATGGTGGTACCACTGGACTTATACAGCAGTACCACTGGACTTATATGGCAGTACCCCTGGACTTATACGGCAGTATCCCTCAACTTATATGGCTGCACCACTGAACTGGACTTATACGGCAGTACCCCAGGACTTATATGGCAGTACCCCTGGACTTATACGGCAGTACCACTGGACTTATATGGCAGTACCCCTGGACTTATACGGCAGTACCCCTGAACTTATACGGCTGTACTACTGGACTTATATGGCAGTACCCCTAGACTTATACGGCAGCATTCCTGGAATTATATGGCTGCACCACTGGACTGGACTTATACTGCAGTACCCCTGGACTTATATGGCAGTACCCCTGAACTTACGCGGCTGCACTACTGGACTGGACTTATATGGCAGTACCCCATGACTTATACGGCAGTACCCCTGAACTTATATGACTGCACCACTGAACTGGACTTATACGGCAGTACCCCATGACTTATACGGCAGTACCCCTGGACTTAAACAGCTGCACCCGTGGACTTATACGGCTGCACCCCTGGACTTATACGGCAGTACCACTGGACTTATATGGCATTACCCCATGACTTATATGGCAGTAGCTCTGGACTTATACCACTGCACCACTAGACTAGACTTATACAGCTGTAACCCTGGACTTATATGGCAGTACCACTGGACTTATATGGCAGGACCCCTGGACTTATACGGCAGTACCCCTGAACTTATATGGCTGCACCACTGGACTGGACTTATATGGCAGTACCCCTGGACTTATACGGCAGTACCACTGGCCTTATACAGCGGTACCACTGGACTAATTAAGCAGTACCACTGGATTTATACGGCAGTACCCCTGGACTTATAGGGCAGTACCCCTGAACTTATATGGCTGCACCACTGGACTGGACTTATACAGCAGTACCCCTGGACTTATTCGGCAGTACCACTGGACTTATATGGCTGCACTACTGAACTGGACTTATACGGCAGTACTCCTGGACTTATACGGCAGTACCCCTGGACTTATATGGCGGTACCACTGGACTTATACAGCAGTACCACTGGATTTATATGGCAGTACCCCTGGACTTATACGGCAGTACCCCTGAACTTATATGGCTTCACCACTGAACTGGACTTATACGGCAGTACCCTTGGACTTATATGGCGGTAACACTGGACTTATACAGCAGTACCACTGGATTTATATGGCAGTACCCCTGGACTTATACGGCAGTACCCCTGAACTTATATGGCTGCACCACTGAACTGAACTTATACGGCAGTACCCCTGGACTTATATGGCAGTACCCCATGACTTATACGGCAGTACCACTGGACTTATATGGCAGTACCCATGGACTTATACGGCAGTACCCCTGGACTTATACGGCTGCACCACTGGACTGGACTTATATGGCAGTACCCCTGGACTTATACGGCAGTATTCCTGGACTTATATGGCTGCACCACTGGACTGGACTTATACGGCAGTACCCCTAGACTTATATGGCGGTACCACTGGACTTATACAGCAGTACCACTGCATTTATATGGCAGTACCCCTGAACTTATATGGCTTCAACACTGAACTGGACTTATACGGCAGTACCCCTGGACTTATATGGAGGTAACACTGGACTTATACAGCAGTACTACTGGATTTATATGGCAGTACCCCTGGACTTATACGGCAGTACCCCTGAACTTATATGGCTGCACCACTGAACTGGACTTATACGGCAGTACCCCTGGACTTATATGGCAGTACCCCTGGACTTATACGGCAGTACCACTGGACTTATATGGCAGTACCCCTGGACTTATACGGCAGTACCCCTGGACTTATACGGCTGCACCACTGGACTGGACTTATATGGCAGTACCCCTGGACTTATACGGCAGTATTCCTGGACTTATATGGCTGCACCACTGGACTGGACTTATACGGCAGTACCCCTGGACTTATACGCCAGTACCACTGGCTTTATACGGTGGTACCACTGGAATTATACAGCAGTACCACTGGATTTATATGGCAGTACCCCTGGACTTATACGGCAGTAACCCTGAACTTATACGGCTGCACCACTGGACTGGACTTATATGGCAGTACCCCTGGACTTATACGGCAGTACCCCTGGACTTATATGACTACACCACTGAACTGGACTTAAACGGCAGTACCCTTTGACTTATACGGCAGTACCCCGGGACTTATACAGCAGTACCCCTGGACTTATATGGAAGTACCCCTGGACTTATACGGCAGTACCCCTGAACTTATATGGCTGCATCACTGGACTGGACTTATACGGCAGTACCCCTGGACTTATATGGCAGTACCCCTGGACTTATACAGCAGTACCACTGGACTTATATGGCAGTACCCCTGGACTTATACGGCAGTACCCCTGGACTTATACGGCTGCACCACTGGACTGGACTTATATGGCAGTACCCCTGGACTTATACGGCAGTATTCCTGGACTTATATGGCTGCACCACTGGACTGGACTTATACGGCAGTACCCCTGGACTTATACGCCAGTACCACTGGCTTTATACGGTGGTACCACTGGAATTATACAGCAGTACCACTGGATTTATATGGCAGTACCCCTGGACTTATACGGCAGTAACTCTGAACTTATACGGCTGCACCACTGGACTGGACTTATATGGCAGTACCCCTGGACTTATACGGCAGTACCCCTGGACTTATACGGCAGTACCCCTGGACTTATATGACTACACCACTGAACTGGACTTATACGGCAGTACCCCTTGACTTATACGGCAGTACCCCTGGACTTATACAGCAGTACCCCTGGACTTATACAGCAGTACCCCTGGACTTATATGGAAGTACCCCTGGACTTATACGGCAGTACCCCTATACTTATATGGCTGCATCACTGGACTGGACTTTTATGGCAGTACCCCTGGACTTATACGGCTGCACCACTGGACTGGACTTATACAGCAGTACCCCTGGACTTATACGGCAGTTCCACTGGACTTATACGGCAGTACCCCTGGACTTATACAGCAATACCCCTGAACTTATATGGCTGCACCACTGGACTGGACTTATATGGAAGTACCCCTGGACTTATACAGCAGTATTCCTGGACTTATATGGCTGCACCACTGGACTGGACTTATACGGCAGTGCCCCTGGGCTTATACCGCTGTACCACTGGCCTTATACGGTGGTACCACTGGACTTATACAGCAGTACCACTGGACTTATACGGCAGTACCCCTGGACTTATACGGCAGTACTCCTGGACTTATATGGCTGCACCACTGGACTGGACTTATACGGCAGTACCCCTGGACTTATACGACAGTACCACTGGACTTATACGTCAGTACCACTGGACTTATACGTTAGTACCACTGGACTTATACATCAGTCCCCCTGGACTTATACGGCAGTACCCCTGAACTTATATGGCTGCACCACTGGACTGGACTTATACGGCAGTATTATTGTACTTATACGGCAGTACCCCTGTACTTATACGGCAGTAGCCCCCCGACTTATATGGCTGCACCACTGGACTGGACTTATACGGCAGTACCACTGGAGTTATACAGCAGTACCACTGGACTTATACGCAGTACCACTGGACTTTTACAGCAGTACCCCTGGACTTATACAGAAGTACCACTGGACTTATATGGCAATACCCCTGGACTTATACGGCAGTACTCCTGGACTTATATGGCTGCACCACTGGACTGGACTTATACGGCAGTACCCCTGGACTTATACGACAGTACCACTGGACTTATACGTCAGTACCACTGGACTTATACATCAGTACCACTGGACTTATACGGCAGTACCCCTGGACTTATACAGCAGTGCCCCTGTACTTATACGGCAGTACCCCTGTACTTGTATGGCAGTACCCGTGTACTTATATGGCAGTAGCCCTGGACTTATACGGCTGCACCACTGGACTGGACTTATACGGCAGTAACCCTGGAGTTATACAGCAGTACCATTGGACTTATACGGTGGTACCCCTGGATTTATACGGCTGCACCACTGGACTGGACTTATACAGCAGTACCCCTGGATTTATACGGCAGTACCCCTGGACTTATACGGCAGCACCACTGGACTAATGGCAGCACAGGACACCATCAGTGGACTGATGCAGCACAACACAGCACCACTGCACTTGATTTATACAGCAGCACCACTGGATTTATTGCAGCACAGGACACCACCACTGGACTGATGCAGCACAACACAGCACTGGACTGGACTTATAAAGCAGCACTGGACTTATAGCAGCACAGGACACCACCACTGTGACTGGACTGATGCAGCACAAGACACCACCACTGGACTGATGCAGCACAAGACAGCATTGGAATGACACATAAGAGCAGGTTGCCACCCCACGCACCACACCACTTTCCCGCACAGACACTGAGGAGACACGTCCTCTCGCTACACTCTCCAATTTCAGAGTGAAAATGGTGGCGATGCGCGGCTCCTTATATGGAATCCAAAACCCACGAGAATCTGACAGCAGGATGATTTCTGGTTTCTGAGTCTGGCGGGAAGTCCCAAGCCGGGCTCAGATCCAGGCTCGGAACGTGAAGTTCGGGTGTGTTCGGATCTCAGGGAATCGAACCCGCTCATCCCTGATTGAATCACATGTCTAATTGTTTTATTGATATGAGGCACTACATGAGTGGAAAGGAAAGCACACAAAGATATGAGAGCATGGAGAATGCTCACTTATAGGGGGTACACACAGAGAGATGTATGCTTCATTTCTAAGCAATCTGACTAGATTGCTTAGAAATTAAGCACAGATCTCTCCGTGTGTATGCGCCATAGGGATAGCGATGCGCGTCGCTATCGCCAGGTCTAGATTAGCCTGAGCAGGGGGAGAGATGTGTACTGAGCAGTCTGTGCTAGATCACGCAGCACACACCTCCCTGTGTGTACACCCCTATACAGTAAAGTCAGGTCAGGCACAAAATTACTTCTAATAGACAAATCTGTATTTGTCATACACAAACAAATGGCTGTTGGGGAATATAGACTAGTTTTTGTTCTAATTTTTAATCCCAATAAACAATGATCCTACCATTCCCAAACTGTTTAAGACAATAGAGTCTGATTGCGTAGTGACCCCTCCATGTGACTGTACCTAAATCATTTACCTCCGCCAAACCTTGATTACTTGTCATTCACTTTGCAAATAAATCCTCAGCGCGTGCGCTGTCACTGTCCAATCACTGTGCATGCGCAGGGGAAAAAAAACCTCCACTGCATCCGGCATCGACAATGCATACATCTCTGAGTCAGGCCCAATATTCTTCATTGTGACTATGATACCTCTTTATATTTTGATTTTGTGCACAAATAGAATAATGTGACTTTAATAGAAAAAATAGATAATGTTTTGCAGGATAAGATTTACTTTCAAAAATATGCTTTATTACATATTTGTGCTGGTAAGGGTGAGACGCTATCCAAGAGAACAAAGGATAAAAAAAAAAGCTGAATAAATAAATCAAATAAAAAACAACTGTCATGACAAAAGTAGAGTACATGGGCCTGATTCTCGGCTGTTTAGCGATCTGTGCATGCACACAAGCCACCCTGTGCATGTGCAGGTCTCCTTCTGCAAGATCTCTCGCAGTGCCCCCAAATGGCAGTATGATTGACATTTTGAAGCCGTTTGGGGGCGGGGTGGAGATGGCGCTGCCTATGTTTCCATAAAACAAGGACCTGATGGCCCCGTTTTCCGGGAGTGGAGAGGCCAGTGTCTGAGTCTTCCAATGCAAATTTACTGGCCTTGAAAGTGGGCAGCAGACAGCCATTGTGAGTAAGCTTAGGGTTATTCAGATGGGCAATACTGATGCCATTGCAACCGAAGGATGCAAGCATCGGATCTGAGATGCTGGCAAGATGTGTCATTTTCCTACAGGTGGCTCCTGCTGCATTAGCATAAGCGTATCTATAATGGGTGCAGTGTGTGCGGTCCACACCACACACCCTGCACCCATGTTCAATGACTTACCTTTCCGCATCGGCGCTACTGCTGCATCAGAAATTATTTGAAAAATGGCGCAGCACAGGTAATTGCCATGTTCCCGGAGATCACCTAGAACTGGGCAGGCGCCATGTTTCTGGAGACCTGCGCATGCACAGAGTCTACTTTGCCACAGAGAGGAGTGAGCCCACATGGAGTATGCACACGAGCCCCCTTCTCTCTTAAACTGCCCCTGCATATTAGCATATTTTCTCAAAGCAGCTGCATCCAAAGACGCATGTCTGAATCAATTATCCTGGCCCTGACACCGACAGCAACACCTTAGTGTCCACTTGTTCCATGTTGTAAACTATTATAAAGCCCACATTTAGTAATCCAGGGTTGCGAAATGCTATTTATGTTTTCAGCAACACTACATCACTAATCAATATAATACTGTACAGCTGGCCAAAAGAGGATTTGTTTGCCACCCATAGTTTGCAATTTCTTTCCCAGCTAAAAATAGTAATTCCTTCCAGCATGAAACCTTGAATGGTCTTCAGTGAGCTCTCATAGCCTTGCTGCTATGCATATAAGAGATTTCTCATCAAGTCTAAGCAGTAAATAGAATTCATTTCCTTCAATTCGTCAGCCCACTGTCTCTGAAACTTAGCACACCTCCAAATCACAGGAATGAAGTCTCCAGTGTGTAGATGACATTTCACACATTACTTATTCAAACTTGTTACAGCTCTACACAGCCCGTCTCAGGTATAATGTGCTCTGTGAAGAGCAAATATTTGGGTCAACTAATTGAAAAAATAAAGAGAGACATTTCTTGTGGTTTGTAATATGTACAGTATTTCCACTGCTTAGGGATGTCCATCAGGCATCGATAATTTGAAATCATCGATGGTCTATGACTAATGGTGAATACTTTTACCATCGATGGGGGAGAACCAGATGGTTTGCTGCCATCAATGGTACAGAACTACAAATTATTATTTTTCTCCAAGTGTCATGACACAGAGTTTAGCTACACCCCAGACACCCATGAAGCCCCGTCCCAGACTCTGGTTGGCTCGCAGCTAATGTATCACTAATGCAGGGGTGACCATCGGTGGGTATGATTCCCTTACAGATGGTTTTACACCATCAAGGTTATCATCCATCAATAGTACAATCGATGGTGACCATCAATGGATAACCCACTCTGCTCATCTGATATTTTCTGAATATTAATTACTGCTAATTACGGTATCTTTTGCTGATAACTCCACCTTCGTAAAATGCACAACCAGATAGACAGGCATAGTATTTGCCCCTTAGTCCTACATTCAATCAATAGCAACTGCATACCTCCCAACATAACCCATTCCAGGAGGGACATAATGCTCTGTTCTTGGATTTCCCTCTTAATTTCTGATTGCCATCACCTGGGGTGAAACACCTTTCTTATCAATTAATTAGTTCAACACAGATGACCGCTATCAGAACACGGCTAACAAAAGAGGGATGTCCAGGAACAGAGTATTTTGTCCGTCATGGAATGGGTCATGTTGGGAGGTATGGCAACTGACATGAAAAGCAGTGGATTAATATGGACACTGTATTTTATTAAAATCCTTGCATATTATAGCTTAAGGGCAGCAATGTACCAAGCAACCAACTGCCCCACATGCCATGTACACCAAGCCCAATAATCCATCATCCAAGTATTAATTAACTTGCACTTATCATCCAATCATGGTGACAAACCAAAAAGTGGTGTCTCATCACAAGCCAAAAATCGTTGGCCAAGGATTACATCCCATCGACTCTCTCACTCTGCAATTCCAAATCCCAGCACATGCACTAGGGGGGTCATTCCGAGTTGATCGCTCGCTAGCTAGTTTTAGCAGACGTGCAAACGCTATGCCGCCGCTCACTGGGGAGTGTATTTAGCTTAGCAGAAGTGCGAACGCATGTGCAGCCGAGCTCTGCAAAAACAGTTTGTGCAGTTTCAGAGTAGCTCTAAACCTACCCAACGCTTGCGATCACTTCAGCCTATTCGTGTCCGGATTTGACGTCATACACCCGCCCAGCGAACGCCCAGCCACGCCTGCGTTTTTCCAGACACGCCTGCGTTTTTGCAAACACTCCCTGAAAATGGTCAGTTGACACCCAGAAACGCCCCCTTCCTGTCAATCTTCTTGCGGCCGTCAGCGCAAAGAAAAACTTCGCTAGAACCTGAGCACAAACACAAAGGGCTTTGTACCCGTACTCGCGCGTGCGCATTGCGGGGCATACGCATGCGCATAAATGCAGTTTTTTCACCTGATCGCTGCGCTGCGAAAATCAGCAGCGAGCGATCAACTCGGAATGACCCCCTATGTGCAATTCTAACATATTTGGCAGAGGCACAGAGTGTGTGTACTAAATAAAAATACACCTTACCTATATGGTGGTTTCTCTGCTATGTTTTTCAACCTCTGAAGAAATTTATCCTTCCTGGATAGTTGGTTTTCATTATTCATGAAATAAATCCCATGGTCTGGAGATGCCTGTTTTGTGTAGGAATATAACCAATGTCATTATCATACAACAAAGGTTCAACCAGACTCGTGGCCTCGGTGTCCCCTCCAGCCTCCTGCTCCTGTGTGAGTCCAGCCTCAGGCTCCCTTTCACTCCATCCTCCTGCTCCATGTCCCATCCATCCCCTTGTCTACATCCCCCCTATCACTCAAGCCTTGTGCCCCTATGTCGACTCAACCCCCCTCTCGGTGTCACTGCCAGATCCCTGCGTCATTTCAGCTTCACCATGTCACCTCCAGCCTCCTGTGTCCCCTCCAGCTTCCTGCCCACTGTGTCCCCTCCAGCCTCCTGTGTCTCCACCAGCTTTCTGCTCCATGTCCCCTCCAGCCTCCTGCTCCCTGTGTTACTTCCAGCCTCCTGTTTCCTGTGTCACCTCATGTGTTTCTCCGGCCTCCTGTGTTACCTCCAGCCTCCTGCTCCCTGTGTCACTTAGAGATTTCTGGTCTCTGTGTCACCTCCTGCTCCTTGTCACCTCCAGCCTCCTGTTCCATTTTCACCTCCAACTTCCTGCTTTCATGTCACCTCCTGCATCTTTCCAGCCTTCTGCCCCTTGTGTCACCTTCAGCCTCCTGCCCTGTCACCTCCAGATCCCTTTGTCATCTCCAGCCTCCTGATCCCTTTGTACCCTCTGGCCCCATGTCCTCTACAGCCTCTTGTGCCACCTTCAGCCTCCTGCTCACCCATTTCACCTCCAGCCTCCTGCTCCCTGTTTCACCTCCAGCTTCGTACTCGCTGTGTCACCTCCTGCTTCTCTCCAGTATCCTGCCCCCTGTGCCACCTCCAGCCCCTGCCCCGTGTCGCCTCCTGCTCCCTGTGTCACCTTCAGCCTTCTGCTCCATGTCCCATCCATCCCCATGTCTTTCCAGCTACATGCCTCTGTCACTCAAGCCTTGTGCCGCCTATATTGCCCACAGCCTTCTGCACCAAGTCACCCTCAAGATCTCTGCATTATTCCAGCTTTCTGTCCCTTGTGCTGCCTCCAGCCTTCTGCTCCCTATGTCACCTCCTGCCCCATGTCCCCTCCAACCTCCTGTCTCTCCAGCCTCCTGCCCCTATGTCACCTTCAGTCTCCTTCCCCCTGTGTTGCCTCCAGCCTCATGCCCCATTTCACCTTCAGCCTTCTGATCCCTGTGTCACCTCCAGCTTGCTGTGTCATTCCAGACTCGTACTCCCTGCCCCATGTCACTAGAGCTTTCTGACTTATGTCACTGCAGCCTCCTGCCCCCATGTCTTTCTAGCCCCCCCCCTCCCCCCCGTCTTTCCAGTTTCTGCCCCTCAGTCTTTCCAACCTTCTGCCACCTAGTCTTTCCAGCATTTTGCCCCCTGTATCTCCAGACTCCTGCCCCCTGTATTTCCAGACTCCTGCCCCCACTGTCTTACCAGCCTCCTGTATTACCGCTGGCATGGTCCTCTTCATACGAGGCCGGCAGCTCCTCTTCACGGCAGGGAGCGCGACATGACATCATACGGTCAGTGTTGTGGTCCCGGCAGTCCTGGAGGTAGGAGGAACTGTCACGCTGCCGAGCACCATGGTCTTGCTCGGTGGCGTAGTTCCAGGTTAATGGCAGTGAATACTAAGTAGGTGAGTTGTCTGCCAAATGCTTTATGGTACGCCGTACCAGTACCACCATACTTGGTCAAGTCTCTCTCACTAACTGAAAGCCTACCTTTTTTTTGTAAGTTGTTCCGAAACTTACCTGGATCGATGCTGTACATTTGTGAATTGGACACTAGGTCCAATCCACCATGATAGAGGGATGATTTGAATTAGTTAGTGACAGATAGGCCACAATTTTATTTTGCTGTTTTTATTTTATTTCACTGCTTAATAAAACTAGTGGCTAGTATCAAACACTTGGAGGTTTGTGTGTTGACTGTTTGCTATATGAAAGTGTACAACCATCTGCAACATTTTTCATGAAAAATTTGAAGGAGTAGACACCCATTTTTATCGGATTTGGGTAAAGTGACTGGAAATTCCTCCACAGGAGTCATGTATATCTCTAGCACAATATATCTATATATCTCCCAGGAAAAATGTCATTAGAAATCATAGCTTCTTAAAGGGCCCATACATCTTCAATTAATGGAGACATTTCCCCATTTTGCGGAAGACTGGAATGGGTCTTCTGCAAAATCCAATTTTTTAAATGTAGGATTTTACGGATCCCCAGAGAAAACACTGATCATCAGATCGGATTGCCAATCGGTGGATCAGATGACATCAGGAATTGTGAGGTAGAAGTTTTGGCCCGCATTAGTCAAGTTATTGAAACCACATTCCACGAGGCAGTCTACATTAAAATGAATTGTACTGCTTGTAATTGCTTTCAACAATAGCCATCAATACATCTAAAATATATACTTATATTTGAATCTTTACATGTTTATTGTCTACTGCTCTATATAGTGCTAAAAGCTCTGTGTTACTGTAGAAATCACTGCAGACAGCTCACCAGATACAGTATCTACAGGTCTTTAAATGCCAGACCTCCCCAACGGCAACGCAGGCTTCATTCACTATTTCTTAAATATTTATTTTTTTGTTAAAGAAATAGCAAATGGAGGATGAATTATTTCTTCCACTTCTGAAATAAAGAAATCTGGAGACTGAAAAGGAGAGTTATGGTAGACATACCATGGTTAACTCTCTTTCTGTTAGGTACACTGGGTTCCACAAGGAAAACATTGGGGGTGTAGATCGGGATCCTGATCCAGAGGCACCAGCAGGCAAAGCTTTGACTGTCACAGGATGCATTGGGGCCTCTTCGATAACCCCGCCTCCAGGTACTGAGAGCTCAGTTTCGTTAACCAGTCCAATGCAGGAGCAGATAAAAGAGAAGGCAGATGTTAGTCACATAGAACCACAATCTCGCGACAGGAGAGGGTACCAGCGGCTAATGCTATACAAACCAAAGAAGCTAGGTGCGTCAGGGTGGGCGAGCTGTGAAACCCAGTGTACCTCACAGAAGAGAGTTAACCATGGTAAATCTACTATAACTCTCCTTTTCTGCAGCGGGGTACACTGTGTTCCACAGGGAAAACATCGGGGATGTCCTAAACCAGTTCCTCAAGGGAGGGGACGCGCCCTAGCGGGTATGAGAACCCGGCGTCCAAAGGAAGTATCCTGGGAGGCAGAAGTATCAAAGGTATAGAACCTAATGAACATGTTCACTGTGGACCATGCAGCCGTCTTGCACAATTGTTCTGGGCAGGCGCCACGACGGGCCGTCCAAGAAGGTCCAACAGACCGAGTATATTGGGCTTTAACTGCAACAGGAACTGGGAGTCCAGCCTGCGCATAGGCTTGAGCAATCACCATTCTAATCCATCTGGCCAAGGTTTGCTTATTCGCAGGCCAGCCACATTTGTGAAAACCAAACAAAACAAAAAGGGAATCTGACCTCCTGATAGAGGCAGTCCTCTTCCCATAGATATGAAGAGCCCTAACCACATGTAAAGAACGTTCTTTGGGAGACAAATCCGAAGAGACAAAGGCCGGAACCACAATCTCTTGATTAAGGTGAAAAGATGACACCACCTTAGGCAGATAACCTGGGCGAGTTCGTAGAACTGCCCGGTCCCGGTGGAATATGAGAAAGGACGGACGACAGGACAAAGTGCCTAAGTCAGACACCCGTCTTGCAGAGGCAATGGCCAGCAAGAACAGGACCTTGGCAGTGAGCCATTTAAGGTCCACCGATTCAAGAGGTTCAAATGGAGACTTTTGCAGAGCATTCAGCACAACAGACAAATCCCATGGAGCCACAGGAGCGATATAGTGAGGCTGAATCCAAATAACACCCTGAATGAACGTCTGAACATCAGGTATAGAGGCAATTTTTCTCTGAAACCTAACCGACAAGGCAGATATATGAACCTTGAGGGAGGCCAGATGAAGACCTAAGTTCAGGTCTCTTTGCAGAAAAGCCAATATTCTGGAAGTTCTGAATCTATGGACATTGTAATTCTTCTCAGCACACCAGGTGAAGTAAGAATTCCAAACCCTGTAATAAATCCGGGCAGAGGCCGGTTTGCAGGCTTTTAACATAGTTTGAATAACCGCCTCTGAAAATCTTTTGGCTCTCAGGAGTGATGCTTCAAGAGCCACGCCGTCAAAGCCAGTCTGGATAGGTCTGGGTAGAGACAAGGGCCCTACACGAGGAGGTCTGGTCATTGAGGAAGTAGAAGGGGATGCCCCATCAATAGACCCGGTAGGTCTGAGAACCAATGCCATCTAGGCCACACTGGAGCGACTAGAAGCAGCCTTCCTCCGTTCCTATTTGAACTTCTGTAGAACCCTGGGCAGGAGTGACACTGGAGGGAACAAATATGGCAGCCGAAAGTTCCATGGAATTGCCAGTGCGTCCACAAACACTGCTTGAGGATCCCTTGTCCTTGATCCGAAGACCAGAAACCTTGTGATTGTGTTGAGGCGCCATTAGGTCTACGTCCGGTAGACCCCACCTGTCCACTAGGAGTTGAAAGACTTCTGGTTGAAGACTCCACTCTCCGGCATGTGCGTCCTGGCGACTGAGGTAGTCCGCTTCCCAGTTCAGGAAACTCGGAATGAACACTGCCGATATACTTGGCAGACGGCGTTCTGCCCAACAAAGGATTTTGGACACTTCGTTCATAGCCATGCAGCTTCGAGTGCCACCTTGATAATTTATGTGTGCCACTGTCATGGTGTTGTCTGACCATATTTGAACCGGTCTATTCCGTACCAGAGACAGGGCGAGTGATAATGCATTGAACACCGCCCTCAGTTCTAGGATGTTTATTGGTAGGAGTGATTCTTCCTTGGTCCACCAACCCTGAAAAGAGTGTTGCTCCAACATCGCTCCCCATCCCCTCAAACTGGCATCCGTCGTCAGGAGGACCCAGTCGGGGATCCATAAGGGACGGACCCTGCTCAATTGCTAGTCCTGGAGCCACCAGGTCAGCGACAAACGAACCTCCGGAGTCAACAAGATCATTTGGGATCTGATCCGATGAGGCAGGCCGTCCCACTTGGCAAGAATTAATAGTTTCAGAGGGCGGGAATGAAATGGAGCGCATACTCCACCATGTCGAACGTCGACACCATCAGGCCAAGTACCTGCATCATCGAGTGAATCGACACTTTGGGGTGACGGATGAAGTGTCTTATCCTGTCCTGGATTTTCAGGACCTTGTCTGGAGACAGAAACAGTCTCTGACTGTGTGTGTCCAGAAGCGCCCCTAGGTGCACCATGCTCTGAGCTGGGACCAGCGAGGACTTCTTCCAATTGATCAGCCATCCGTGGGCTTGTAAGCAACTCGCCGTCAATTGTAGATGACTGAGGAGGACATCGTGGGAACTCGCCAGAATCAGCAGGTCATCCAAGTACGGCAAGATTCTGACTCCCTGGCGACGGAGGTGCGCCGTCATCATGGCCATAACCTTGGTGAAGATCGGAGGAGCCGTGGTCAATCCAAACGGCAGAGCCTGAAATTGGTAATGACTGTCACCAATAGCAAACTGCAGGAACTGTTGATGCGATATGGCAATAGGAATATGCAGATAAGCATCCTGTATATCCAGGGATACCATGTAAACTCCGGGATCCATCGCCAGCACAATACAGCGCAATGTTTCCATACGAAACTTGGCGACCCTCACAAATTTGTTCAGTGACTTGAGGTTGAGTATAGGCCAAAAAGACCCATTAGGTTTCAGTGACAGTGTCCACGCCAGCGTCACAGTCCGTCTCCCTAGACTGTGACCAGGAAAGCGATTTAATGGCGGGTCCCACCTGGGGGACCCTCTTACCCCCTCCCTTTGTAGCAGCCATGTGAACCAGGAGAGTGTCTGCAACCGTGTGCCTAAGCTGGAGCGTCTTCTCCGCAAATACCCAGGATCTGAGCCGCGGGAGTATGCGACGGCGCTTTGGAGGTGAAAGAGACGCAGCACTGAATGTCACCCTGACATAACAGTGTTGTGGCCCTTGAAGTCTTCTTTTAGCTTTTTCAGGGCTGGCCAATGCAGCCCGCCTGTTTGGTGCCTGCTGCTTGCAGGCACCACTCAAAACTGAGCACTCAGTGCTGGAAGCGGGGTTATAGAGGAGGCCCCAATGCATCCTGGGACAGTCAAAGCTTTGCCTGATGGTGCCTCTGGATCAAGATCCCGTTCTACACCCCCAATGTTTTCCCTGTGGAACACAGTGTACCCCGCTACAGAAATAAAGAAATACATTAATGCTGTATATATTATATACAGTAATGCAACATTCAAAGTAGTGATGAGCGGGTTCGGTTCCTCGGAATCCGAACCCCCCCGAACTTCACCCATTTTACACGGGTCCGAGGCAGACTCGGATTCTCCCGTATGGCTCGGTTAACCCGAGCGCGCCCGAACGTCATCATCCCGCTGTCGGATTCTCGCGAGATTCGGATTCTATATAAGGAGCCGCGCGTCGCCGCCATTTTTCACTCGTGCATTGGAAATGATAGTGAGAGGACGTGGCTGGCGTCCTCTCACTTTGTTTCAGGGGGCTGCAAATATCTTTATTCTGGGGACCAGCAGTATTATAGGAGGAGTACAGTGCAGAGTTTTTCTGACCAGTGACCACCAGTATTATACGTTCTCTGCCTGAAAAACGCTCCATATCTGTGCTCAGTGTGCTGCATATATCTGTGCTCACACTGCTTTATTGTGGGGACTGTGGACCAGCAGTATTATATAGGAGGAGTACAGTGCAGAGTTTTGCTGACCAGTGACCACCAGTATTATATGTTCTCTGCCTGAAAAACGCTCCATATCTGTGCTCGGTGTGCTGCATATATCTGTGCTCACACTGCTTTATTGTGGGGACTGGGGACCAGCAGTATTATATAGGAGGAGTACAGTGCAGAGTTTTGCTGACCAGTGACCACCAGTATACGTTGTCTGCCTGAAAAACGCTCCATATCTGTGCTCAGCCTGCTGCATATATCTGTGCTCACACTGCTTTATTGTGGGGACTGGAAACCAGCAGTATTATATAGGAGGAGTACAGTGCAGAGTTTTGCTGACCAGTGACCACCAGTATTATACGTTCTCTGCCTGAAAAACGCTCCATATCTGTGCTCAGTGTGCTGCATATATCTGTGCTCACACTGCTTTATTGTGGGGACTGGGGACCAGCAGTATTATAGGAGGAGTACAGTGCAGAGTTTTGCTGACCAGTGACCACCAGTATTATACGTTCTCTGCCTGAAAAACGCTCCATATCTGTGCTCAGTGTGCTGCATATATCTGTGCTCACACTGCTTTATTGTGGGGACTGGGGACCAGCAGTATTATATAGGAGGAGTACAGTGCAGAGTTTTGCTGACCAGTGACCACCAGTATTATACGTTCTCTGCCTGAAAAACGCTCCATATCTGTGCTCAGTGTGCTGCATACATCTGTGCTCACACTGCTTTATTGTGGGGACTAGGGACCAGCAGTATTATATAGGAGGAGTACAGTGCAGAGTTTTGCTGACCAGTGACCACCAGTATTATACGTTCTCTGCCTGAAAAACGCTCCATATCTGTGCTGCATAGAGATGAGCGCCTGAAATTTTTCGGGTTTTGTGTTTTGGTTTTGGGTTCGGTTCCGCGGCCGTGTTTTGGGTTCGAACGCGTTTTGGCAAAACCTCACCGAATTATTTTTGTCGGATTCGGGTGTGTTTTGGATTCGGGTGTTTTTTTCCAAAAACACTAAAAAACAGCTTAAATCATAGAATTTGGGGGTCATTTTGATCCCAAAGTATTATTAACCTCAAAAACCATAATTTACACTCATTTTCAGTCTATTCTGAATACCTCACACCTCACAATATTATTTTTAGTCCTAAAATTTGCACCGAGGTCGCTGTGTGAGTAAGATAAGCGACCCTAGTTGCCGACACAAACACCGGGCCCATCTAGGAGTGGCACTGCAGTGTCACGCAGGATGTCCCTTCCAAAAAACCCTCCCAAAACAGCACATGACGCAAAGAAAAAAAGAGGCGCAATGAGGTAGCTGTGTGAGTAAGATTAGCGACCCTAGTGGCCGACACAAACACCGGGCCCATCTAGGAGTGGCACTGCAGTGTCACGCAGGATGGCCCTTCCAAAAAACCCTCCCCAAACAGCACATGACGCAAAGAAAAAAAGAGGCGCAATGAGGTAGCTGACTGTGTGAGTAAGATTAGCGACCCTAGTGGCCGACACAAACACCGGGCACATCTAGGAGTGGCATTGCAGTGTCACGCAGGATGTCCCTTCCAAAAAACCCTCCCCAAACAGCACATGACGCAAAGAAAAAAAGAGGCGCAATGAGGTAGCTGTGTGAGTAAGATTAGCGACCCTAGTGGCCGACACAAACACCGGGCCCATCTAGGAGTGGCACTGCAGTGTCACGCAGGATGTCCCTTCCAAAAAACCCTCCCCAATCAGCACATGATGCAAAGAAAAAGAAAAGAAAAAAGAGGTGCAAGATGGAATTATCCTTGGGCCCTCCCACCCACCCTTATGTTGTATAAACAAAACAGGACATGCACACTTTAACCAACCCATCATTTCAGTGACAGGGTCTGCCACACGACTGTGACTGATATGACGGGTTGGTTTGGACCCCCCCCAAAAAAGAAGCAATTAATCTCTCCTTGCACAAACTGGCTCTACAGAGGCAAGATGTCCACCTCATCTTCACCCTCCGATATATCACCGTGTACATCCCCCTCCTCACAGATTATCAATTCGTCCCCACTGGAATCCACCATCTCAGCTCCCTGTGTACTTTGTGGAGGCAATTGCTGCTGGTCAATGTCTCCGCGGAGGAATTGATTATAATTCATTTTAATGAACATCATCTTCTCCACATTTTCTGGATGTAACCTCGTACGCCGATTGCTGACAAGGTGAGCGGCGGCACTAAACACTCTTTCGGAGTACACACTTGTGGGAGGGCAACTTAGGTAGAATAAAGCCAGTTTGTGCAAGGGCCTCCAAATTGCCTCTTTTTCCTGCCAGTATAAGTACGGACTGTGTGACGTGCCTACTTGGATGCGGTCACTCATATAATCCTCCACCATTCTATCAATGTTGAGAGAATCATATGCAGTGACAGTAGACGACATGTCCGTAATCGTTGTCAGGTCCTTCAGTCCGGACCAGATGTCAGCATCAGCAGTCGCTCCAGACTGCCCTGCATCACCGCCAGCGGGTGGGCTCGGAATTCTGAGCCTTTTCCTCGCACCCCCAGTTGCGGGAGAATGTGAAGGAGGAGATGTTGACAGGTCGCGTTCCGCTTGACTTGACAATTTTCTCACCAGCAGGTCTTTCAACCCCAGCAGACCTGTGTCTGCCGGAAAGAGAGATCCAAGGTAGGCTTTAAATCTAGGATCGAGCACGGTGGCCAAAATGTAGTGCTCTGATTTCAACAGATTGACCACCCGTGAATCCTTGTTAAGCGAATTAAGGGCTGCATCCACAAGTCCCACATGCCTAGCGGAATCGCTCCGTGTTAGCTCCTTCTTCAATGCCTCCAGCTTCTTCTGCAAAAGCCTGATGAGGGGAATGACCTGACTCAGGCTGGCAGTGTCTGAACTGACTTCACGTGTGGCAAGTTCAAAGGGCATCAGAACCTTGCACAACGTTGAAATCATTCTCCACTGCACTTGAGACAGGTGCATTCCATCTCCTATATCGTGCTCAATTGTATAGGCTTGAATGGCCTTTTGCTGCTCCTCCAACCTCTGAAGCATATAGAGGGTTGAATTCCACCTCGTTACCACTTCTTGCTTCAGATGATGGCAGGGCAGGTTCAGTAGTTTTTGGTGGTGCTCCAGTCTTCTGTACGTGGTGCCTGTACGCCGAAAGTGTCCCGCAATTTTTCTGGCCACCGACAGCATCTCTTGCACGCCCCTGTCGTTTTTTAAAAAATTCTGCACCACCAAATTCAAGGTATGTGCAAAACATGGGACGTGCTGGAATTTGCCCATATTTAATGCACACACAATATTGCTGGCGTTGTCCGATGCCACAAATCCACAGGAGAGTCCAATTGGGGTAAGCCATTCCGCGATGATCTTCCTCAGTTGCCGTAAGAGGTTTTCAGCTGTGTGCGTATTCTGGAAAGCGGTGATACAAAGCGTAGCCTGCCTAGGAAAGAGTTGGCGTTTGCGAGATGCTGCTACTGGTGCCGCCGCTGCTGTTCTTGCGGCGGGAGTCCATACATCTACCCAGTGGGCTGTCACAGTCATATAGTCCTGACCCTGCCCTGCTCCACTTGTCCACATGTCCGTGGTTAAGTGGACATTGGGTACAACTGCATTTTTTAGGACACTGGTGAGTCTTTTTCTGACGTCCGTGTACATTCTCGGTATCGCCTGCCTAGAGAAGTGGAACCTAGATGGTATTTGGTAACGGGGGCACACTGCCTCAATAAATTGTCTAGTTCCCTGTGAACTAACGGCGGATACCGGACGCACGTCTAACACCAACATAGTTGTCAAGGACTCAGTTATCCGCTTTGCAGTAGGATGACTGCTGTGATATTTCATCTTCCTCGCAAAGGACTGTTGAACAGTCAATTGCTTACTGGAAGTAGTACAAGTGGGCTTACGACTTCCCCTCTGGGATGACCATCGACTCCCAGCGGCAACAACAGCAGCGCCAGCAGCAGTAGGCGTTACACGCAAGGATGCATCGGAGGAATCCCAGGCAGGAGAGGACTCGTCAGACTTGCCAGTGACATGGCCTGCAGGACTATTGGCATTCCTGGGGAAGGAGGAAATTGACACTGAGGGAGTTGGTGGGGTGGTTTGCGTGAGCTTGGTTACAAGAGGAAGGGATTTACTGGTCAGTGGACTGCTTCCGCTGTCACCCAAAGTTTTTGAACTTGTCACTGACTTATTATGAATGCGCTGCAGGTGACGTATAAGGGAGGATGTTCCGAGGTGGTTAACGTCCTTACCCCTACTTATTACAGCTTGACAAAGGGAACACACGGCTTGACACCTGTTGTCCGCATTTCTGGTGAAATACCTCCACACCGAAGAGCTGATTTTTTTGGTATTTTCACCTGGCATGTCAACGGCCATATTCCTCCCACGGACAACAGGTGTCTCCCCGGGTGCCTGACTTAAACAAACCACCTCACCATCAGAATCCTTCTGGTCAATTTCCTCCCCAGCGCCAGCAACACCCATATCCTCCTCATCCTGGTGTACTTCAACACTGACATCTTCAATCTGACTATCAGGAACTGGACTGCGGGTGCTCCTTCCAGCACTTGCAGGGGGCATGCAAATAGTGGAAGGCGCATGCTCTTCACGTCCAGTGTTGGGAAGGTCAGGCATCGCAAACGACACAATTGGACTCTCCTTGTGGATTTGGGATTTCAAAGAACGCACAGTTCTTTGCGGTGCTTTTGCCAGCTTGAGTCTTTTCAGTTTTCTAGCGAGAGGCTGAGTGCTTCCATCCTCATGTGAAGCTGAACCACTAGCCATGAACATAGGCCAGGGCCTCAGCCGTTCCTTGCCACTCCGTGTGGTAAATGGCATATTGGCAAGTTTACGCTTCTCCTCCGACAATTTTATTTTAGGTTTTGGAGTCCTTTTTTTTCTGATATTTGGTGTTTTGGATTTGACATGCTCTGTACTATGACATTGGGCATCGGCCTTGGCAGACGACGTTGCTGGCATTTCATCGTCTCGGCCATGACTAGTGGCAGCAGCTTCAGCACGAGGTGGAAGTGGATCTTGATCTTTCCCTAATTTTGGAACCTCAACTTTTTTGTTCTCCATATTTTATAGGCAGAACTAAAAGGCACCTCAGGTAAACAATGGAGATGGATGGATTGGATACTAGTATACAATTATGGACGGACTGCCACGGTTAGGTGGTATAAAAAAACCACTGTTAGGTGGTATATAATACAATTATGGATGGACGGACTGCCTGCCGACTGCCGACACAGAGGTAGCCACAGCCGTGAACTACCGCACTGTACACTGGTTGATAAAGAGATAGTAGTATACTCGTAACAACTAGTATGACACTATGACGGTATAAAGAATGAAAAAAAAACCACGGTTAGGTGGTATATATTATAATAATACAATTATGGATGGACGGACTGCCTGCCGAGTTCCGACACAGAGGTAGCCACAGCCGTGAACTACCGCACTGTACACTGGTTGATAAAGAGATAGTAGTATACTCGTAACAACTAGTATGACTGACTATGACGGTATAAAGAATGAAAAAAAAAACACGGTTAGGTGGTATATATTGTAATACAATTATGGATGGACGGACTGCCTGCCGACTGCCGACACAGAGGTAGCCACAGCCGTGAACTACCGCACTGTACACTGGTTGATAAAGAGATAGTAGTATACTCGTAACAACTAGTATGACTGACTATGACGGTATAAAGAATGAAAAAAAAACCACGGTTAGGTGGTATATATTATAATACAATTATGGATGGACGGACTGCCTGCCGACTGCCGACACAGAGGTAGCCACAGCCGTGAACTACCGCACTGTACACTGGTTGATAAAGAGATAGTAGTATACTCGTAACAACTAGTATGACACTATGACGGTATAAAGAATGAAAAAAAAACCACGGTTAGGTGGTATATATTATAATACAATTATGGATGGACGGACTGCCTGCCGAGTGCCGACACAGAGGTAGCCACAGCCGTGAACTACCGCACTGTACACTGGTTGATAAAGAGATAGTAGTATACTCGTAACAACTAGTATGACTGACTATGACGGTATAAAGAATGAAAAAAAAACCACGGTTAGGTGGTATATATTATAATACAATTATGGATGGACGGACTGCCTGCCGACTGCCGACACAGAGGTAGCCACAGCCGTGAACTACCGCACTGTACACTGGTTGATAAAGAGATAGTAGTATACTCGTAACAACTAGTATGACACTATGACGACGGTATAAAGAATGAAAAAAAAACCACGGTTAGGTGGTATATATTATAATAATAATACAATTATGGATGGACGGACTGCCTGCCGACTGCCGACACAGAGGTAGCCACAGCCGTGAACTACCGCACTGTACACTGGTTGATAAAGAGATAGTAGTATACTCGTAACAACTAGTATGACTGACTATGACGGTATAAAGAATGAAAAAAAAACCACGGTTAGGTGGTATATATTATAATACAATTATGGATGGACGGACTGCCTGCCGACTGCCGACACAGAGGTAGCCACAGCCGTGAACTACCGCACTGTACACTGGTTGATAAAGAGATAGTAGTATACTCGTAACAACTAGTATGACACTATGACGACGGTATAAAGAATGAAAAAAAAACCACGGTTAGGTGGTATATATTATAATAATAATACAATTATGGATGGACGGACTGCCTGCCGACTGCCGACACAGAGGTAGCCACAGCCGTGAACTACCGCACTGTACACTGGTTGATAAAGAGATAGTAGTATACTCGTAACAACTAGTATGACACTATGACGACGGTATAAAGAAAGAAAAAAAAATACCACAGTTAGGTGGTATATATTATAATAATAATACAATTATGGATGGACGGACTGCCTGCCGACTGCCGACACAGAGGTAGCCACAGCCGTGAACTACCGCACTGTACACTGGTTGATAAAGAGATAGTAGTATACTCGTAACAACTAGTATGACACTATGACGACGGTATAAAGAATGAAAAAAAAACCACGGTTAGGTGGTATATATTATAATAATAATACAATTATGGATGGACGGACTGCCTGCCGACTGCCGACACAGAGGTAGCCACAGCCGTGAACTACCGCACTGTACACTGGTTGATAAAGAGATAGTAGTATACTCGTAACAACTAGTATGACACTATGACGACGGTATAAAGAATGAAAAAAAAACCACGGTTAGGTGGTATATATTATAATAATAATACAATTATGGATGGACGGACTGCCTGCCGACTGCCGACACAGAGGTAGCCACAGCCGTGAACTACCGCACTGTACACTGGTTGATAAAGAGATAGTAGTATACTCGTAACAACTAGTATGACACTATGACGGTATAAAGAATGAAAAAAAAACCACGGTTAGGTGGTATATATTATAATAATAATACAATTATGGATGGACGGACTGCCTGCCGACTGCCGACACAGAGGTAGCCACAGCCGTGAACTACCGCACTGTACACTGGTTGATAAAGAGATAGTAGTATACTCGTAACAACTAGTATGACACTATGACGACGGTATAAAGAAAGAAAAAAAAATACCACGGTTAGGTGGTATATATTGTAATACAATTATGGATGGACGGACTGCCTGCCGAGTTCCGACTGCCGACACAGAGGTAGCCACAGCCGTGAACTACCGCACTGTACTGTGTCTGCTGCTAATATAGACTGGTTGATAAAGAGATAGTATACAATACATACAACAATATACTACTATACTGGTGGTCAGGCACTGGTCACCACTAGTCACACTGGCAGTGGCACTCCTGCAGCAAAAGTGCGCACTGTTTAATTTTAAATTAATATAATATTATGTACTCCTGGGGGCTCCTGCTATAACAACCTGCAGTGCTCCCCAGTCTCCCCCACAATTATTATAAGCTTTGCCTTTTATACATTGATGTGCAGCACACTGGGCTGAGCTGAGTGCACACAGACTGAGTCACACTGTGTGACTGGCTGCTGCTGTGTATCGTTTTTTTTCAGGCAGAGAACGGATATAGCAGAGAACCGATATATTATATTAAAATAAATAAAAGTTAACTAACAACGACTGCACTGGTCACTGTGGTAAACTCTGTCTGACTCTGCACAATCTCTCTCTCTTCTAATCTAATTTCTAATGGAGAGGACGCCAGCCACGTCCTCTCCCTATCAATCTCAATGCACGTGTGAAAATGGCGGCGACGCGCGGCTCCTTATATAGAATCCGAGTCTCGCGAGAATCCGACAGCGTCATGATGACGTTCGGGCGCGCTCGGGTTAACCGAGCAAGGCGGGAGGATCCGAGTCTGCTCGGACCCGTGAAAAAAACATGAAGTTCGTGCGGGTTCGGTTTCAGAGAAACCGAACCCGCTCATCTCTAGTGCTGCATTGTAGTATATAGTAGGAGTACAGTGCATAATTTTGCTGACCAGTACGCAGGGCCGGTGCAAGGTTTCTCGGCACCCTAGGCAAAAAATCTGCACTCTCCCCCCACTCCTCCCCCTCAGGTGAAAATGTGGAGGTGGCATCTTAGAAGTTCCCCAGCTTATATTGTTAAATAGAGAATGCCACCTAAAAAAAAAAGAAAAAACGCTAAGCACGACTTTTGCGGGGACCCCATGTAGACTGTATTGTAGGAAAGGGGGACAACACAGGCAGGAGATATACACAGATATACAGCATATGGACTGTACTATAGTTGGGGGGGTGGGAGGGTTCTTTGCTCAAAATGCGGTTAACATCCCGACTGTTGGGATCCCATGGTCAGGATACTGATGTCAGAATCCCAACACTCGGCGGAATACCGACACAAGCCCAGAATTCACCCTTGGGTGGTGGTCCACGTCACCACCCAAGAGGGAATATAATAGTGTGGCCAAAGGTCGCCACCGGAGCCGACGAGTGGCAACCGCAGCAAGCAAGAGGGGATTCGCTGTGCTCGCTGCTTGGATTCTGCCTGTCGGGATCCCGGCGTCGGTCTTCTGACCGCCGGGATCCCATACCGATCCTCTTTGCTCATTATGATGAGCAGATCAAATTATGCCACATTACAGTACCCTCAGTTCATATTATGTCACATTACAGCGCCCCCTCTACCATTATAACATCCACTACACACTGCTCTCACTGACAATGTCACACAGCTCAGGCTGGGAATGGATCAGACCCTATTACTTAGCAGCCAAAACTAGGGAAATTGCTAGGCAACTTTATAACTTGGGTCCAGGCCCCCCTAAGCCTCTGTGCCCCATAACAATGGCACCCCCTGCACCCACAATAGTTACACCCATGATTATAGGCATCAATGCAGTGACAGACCATACAATACTGATATCACTGGCACTGCAGTGACCGCAATGCTGCACATTCACTGTCCCAACGACTACCATACCACATAGACAGCATGCCAGTAATTGCCATACCGCACAGAGGGGGTAATTCAGACCTGATCGTTGGGCAGTGATTTTTGCAGCCCTGCGATTAGATAGTCGCCGCCTGCAGGGGGAGTGTATTTTCGCTGTGCAAGTGTGCGATCGTATGTGTAGCAGAGCTGCTAAAAATCAGTTTGTGCAGTCTCTGTGTAGCCCAGGACTTACTCTTCCAGACGGCCTCTTCCTGTCAATCAACTTGCGTATGCCTGTGCGAATGGATCCTTCACACCATCCCATCGCTGACCGGTGATGCCCGTTGTAGCTGTCCGACGCGCCTGCGTATTGCGGTGCATACGCAGTTTGGACCTGATCTCCCGCTGTGCGAAAATGCACAGCAAGTGATCAGTTCAGAATTACCCCCCAGAGAACATTCTATCATCTGCCATATTGCACAGACTGCACACGGTATCAGTGACCACCATACCATACAGACAACACCTTTGGGATTGCAATACTGCAATACAGTACACTGAGTACAATGTGTGCTGGGACTTGTACTACCTCTACTGCTGGATACTTGTGGTCCCTCTGCTAGCTGGGCATAGGCATGTATTAATACAGGATTCACAAAACTCCCATTATCTGTAGCTGCAGTTGCCAAATGTGGTGACATGCACCAGAAACAAAAGGGGTGGGATAATTCATTGCTGACCAGGAGGAAATGGAGAGACTACAGCCAGGGAGGAGCCACCCGAGAACAGGTGCTGTACGGGCAGGTGACATCACAGCACACGACAGTCATGTGACTGTCAGTGCCGATGCTGTATCCACGCTGAGACTAGCACCTAGAGCCAGGCTGGCAGTTTAGTCATATATGCAGGCAGTGCCGTAACTAGACATTTTAGCGCTGTGTGCAAAAAACTGCATTGGCGCACCCCTTACGTAATATAAGGGCAGTGCGCGCCACAGGCATGCAGAAAAATATGTAGGGACGTGGCTTCATGGGGAAGGGGTGTGGCCACAAAATAATACCAATTCATATTATGGTGCACAGTAGTCTCCATTATTCAAATTACGCCACACAGTAGCGCCACTACACCATGTAGAGTCCCTTTCACACATTACAGCGGACAGATTCCCCTTTTTACACATTACGGCAGAGTCCCGTTTTTACACATTATGGCAGACAGCGCCCCCCTTTTTACACGTTACGGCAGACAGCGTCCCCTTAAATTACACATTAGTCCCCCTTATTACACAGTCCCCCTTATTACACATTACGGCAGACAGCGTCCCCTTATTACACATTATGGCAGACAGCGTCCCCTTATTACATATTACGGCAGACAGCATCGCCCTTTTTACACATTCATTACGGCAGACAGCATCCCCCTTTTTACACATTACGGCAGACAGCGTCTCCCTTTTTACACAATACGGCAGACAGCATCCCCCTTTTTACACAATAGATAGATAGATAGATAGATAGATAGATAGATAGATAGATAGATAGATAGATACCATCTCTCCGCTGGCTCAGGCAGTCAGGTTCCTCGGTGCTGGCAGTTTCGGAGGCAGGGGAGAAGGAGGAGGCAGGGGGACTTCGGAGCCGCAGCAGCGCTATGTAATTGGTGGCAGCGCCGCATGCAGCTGTCCCTCTCCTTCCGCATTGGCTGACCGCCGCTGCTGTGAATGCTGGGATAAGGGAAGTACATCACAGCATTCACAGCAGCGGCGGCCAGCATATGCGGAAGGAGAGGGACAGCTGCAGCGGCGCTGCCACCAATCACATAGCGCTGCTGCGGCTCCCTCCTCCTCCTTCTCCCCTGCCTCCGGAGCTGCTCCTCTCCGGCGGCAGCACACTCACACAGGCGGCTTGTAATGAGTCAGTTTGACTCTTTACAAGCTGCTGATGATTTCAGGGAAAGCGGGCAGTTGCGCCCTCAGGGCGATTGCGCTGTGTGCCAGGTACACCTGGCACACACGTAGTTACGGCTCTGTGTGCAGGGCAAATGCAGAATTCGTGCAGGGGTGTTTCCAAAGATGGGTTGAAGATCTGCAGAGACTGAGGTAACCCTCTATATACGGGGTTTGTTAGTGTTTGTGTGTATGTATTATATATATATATATATATATGTGTCTGACTTGTAATTATTGCTGCCAGTGTACTTATGGGGGTATATATAGACATACATATATATATATATATATATATATATATATATACATATACATATATATATATATATATATATATATATATATACCCCCATAAGTACACTGGCAGCAATAATTACAAGTCAGACACAATATGTATCTAAACTGTACACACACACCCCTTCCTTCATGCTTCACTTACCACTGAGGTCAGCAGCAGGAGAAGCACAGCGAAAAGCCTAGCACAGTAGTTCACTTCACTGACTGGAACAGGAGCCGGCTGCCTAAATCAATGAAGCCCTGCCCCCTTGCGGTGTGTCTTGGTCTGTAGAAATGGGGCGGAGCCAAATGCCGGGAGGGGCGGGGCTTAAATAGCGGAGCTGAGAATGTCTTGATGTTTCTCCGACAAGAGACATCCTACTGTGTTTTTTTGTTAAGTGGATCAGTGCCGCCCTCCAGTGGCTGCCGCTCTAGGCAGCTGCCTAAAGCTGCCTAGTGGTAGCGCCGGCCCTGGAAGTACGGTACAGAAGGCCACTGCTCTACCTTCCTCTGTGTCGTCAAGTATACTATCCATCCATACCTGTGGTGCATTTCAGTTTTGCACAGTTTGCTGACCACCAGTATATAATATAAAGCAGTACGGTACAGTAGGCCACTGCTCTACCTTCCTCTGTGTCGTCAAGTATACTATCCATCCATACCTGTGGTGCATTTCAGTTTTGCACAGTTTGCTGACCACCAGAATATAATATATAGCAGTACGGTACAGTAGGCCACTGCTCTACCTTCCTCTGTGTCGTCAAGTATACTATCCATCCATACCTGTGGTGCATTTCAGTTTTGAACAGTTTGCTGACCACCAGTATATAATATATAGCAGTACGGTACAGTAGGCCACTGCTCTACCTACCTCTGTGTCGTCAAGTATACTATCCATGCATACCTGTGGTGCATTTCAGTTTTGCACAGTTTGCTGACCACCAGTATATAATATATAGCAGTACGGTACAGTAGGCCACTGCTCTACGTACCTCTGTGTCGTCAAGTATACTATCCATCCATACCTGTGGTGCATTTCAGTTTTGCACAGTTTGCTGACCACCAGTATATAATATATAGCAGTACGGTACAGTAGGCCACTGCTCTACCTACCTCTGTGTCGTCAAGTATACTATCCATCCATACCTGTGGTGCATTTCAGTTTTGAACAGTTTGCTGACCACCAGTATATAATATATAGCAGTACGGTACAGTAGGCCACTGCTCTACCTACCTCTGTGTTGTCAAGTATACTATCCATCCATACCTGTGGTGCATTTCAGTTTTGCACAGTTTGCTGACCACCAGTATATAATATATAGCAGTATGGTACAGTAGGCCACTGCTCTACGTACCTCTGTGTCGTCAAGTATACTATCCATCCATACCTGTGGTGCATTTCAGTTTTGCACAGTTTGCTGACCACCAGTATATAATATATAGCAGTACGGTACAGTAGGCCACTGCTCTACCTACCTCTGTGTCGTCAAGTATACTATCCATCCATACCTGTGGTGCATTTCAGTTTTGCACAGTTTGCTGACCACCAGTATATAATATATAGCAGTACGGTACAGTAGGCCACTGCTATACCTACCTCTGTGTCGTCAAGTATACTATCCATCCATACCTGCAGTGCATTTCAGTTGTGCGCAGTATATATAGTAGTAGGCCATTGCTATTGATGCTGGCATATAATTCCACACATTAAAAAATGGAGAACAAAAATGTAGAGGGTAAAATAGGGAAAGATCAAGATCCACTTCCACCTCGTGCTGAAGCTGCTGCCACTAGTCATGGCCGAGACGATGAAATGCCATCAACGTCGTCTGCCAAGGCCGATGCCCAATGTCATAGTAGAGAGCATGTAAGATCCAAAAAACAAAAGTTCAGTAAAATGACCCAAAAATCAAAATCAAAAGCGTCTGAGGAGAAGCGTAAACTTGCCAATATGCCATTTACGACACGGAGTGGCAAGGAACGGCTGAGGCCCTGGCCTATGTTCATGGCTAGTGGTTCAGCTTCACATGAGGATGGAAGCACTCATCCTCTCGCTAGAAAAATGAAAAGACTTAAGCTGGCAAAAGCACAGCAAAGAACTGTGCGTTCTTCTAAATCACAAATCCCCAAGGAGAGTCCAATTGTGTCGGCTGCGATGCCTGACCTTCCCAACACTGGACGGGAAGAGGTGGCGCCTTCCACCATTTGCACGCCCCCTGCAAGTGCTGGAAGGAACACCCGCAGTCCAGTTCCTGATAGTCAAATTGAAGATGTCACTGTTGAAGTACACCAGGATGAGGATATGGGTGTTGCTGGCGCTGAGGAGGAAATTGACAAGGAGGATTCTGATGGTGAGGTGGCTTGTTTAAGTCTGGCACCCGGGGAGACACCTGTTGTCTGTGGGACGAATATGGCCATTGACATGCCTGGTCAAATTACAAAAAAAATCACCTCTTCGGTGTGGAATTATTTTAACACAAATGCGGACAACAGGTGTCAAGCCGTGTGTTGCCTCTGTCAAGCTGTAATAAGTAGGGGTAAGGACGTTAACCACCTCGGAACATCCTCCCTTATACGTCACCTGCAGCGCATTCATCATAAGTTAGTGACAAGTTCAAAAACTTTGGATGACAGCGGAAGCAGTCCACTGACCACTAAATCCCTTCCTCTTGTAACAAAGGTCCTGCAAACCACACCACCAACTCCCTCAGTGTCAATTTCCTCCTTACACAGGAAAGCCAATAGTCCTGCAGGCCATGTCACTGGCAAGTCTGACGAGTCCTCTCCTGCCTGGGATTCCTCCGATGCATCCTTGAGTGTAACGCCTACTGCTGCTGGCGCTGCTGTTGTTGCTGCTGGGAGTCGATCGTCATCCTAGAGGTGAAGTCGGAAGACCACTTGTACTACTTCCAGTAAGCAATTGACTGTCCAACAGTCCTTTGCGAGGAAGATGAAATATCACAGCAGTCATCCTGCTGCAAAGCGGATAACTCAGGCCTTGGCAGCCTGGGCGGTGAGAAACGTGTTTCCGTTATCCACTGTTAATTCACAGGCAACTACAGACTTGATTGAGGTACTGTGTCCCCGGTACCAAATACCATCTAGGTTCCATTTCTCTTGGCAGGCGATACCGAAAATGTACACAGACCTCAGAAAAAGAGTCACCAGTGTCCTAAAAAATGCAGTTGTACCCAATGTCCACTTAACCACGGACATGTGGACAAGTGGAGCAGGGCAGACTCAGGACTATATGACTGTGACAGCCCACTGGGTAGATGTATTGCCTCCCGCAGCAAGAACAGCAGCGGCACCAGTAGCAGCATCTCGCAAACGCCAACTCATTCCTAGGCAGGCTACGCTTTGTATCACCGCTTTCCAGAAGAGGCACACAGCTGACAACCTCTTACGGAAACTGAGGAACATCATCGCAGAATGGCTTACCCCAAATAGACTCTCCTGGGGATTTGTGACATCGGACAACGCCAGCAATATTGTGCGTGCATTACATCTGGGCAAATTCCAGCACGTCCCATGTTTTGCACATACATTGAATTTGGTGGTGCAGAATTATTTAAAAAACGACAGGGGCGTGCAAGAGATGCTGTCAGTGGCTCGAAGAATTGCGGGCCACTTTCGGCATTCAGCCACTGCGTGCCGAAGACTGGAGCACCAGCAAACAGTCCTGAACCCGCCCTGTCATCATCTGAAGCAAGAGGTGGTAACGAGGTGGAATTCAACCCTCTATATGCTCCAGAGGATGGAGGAGCAGCAAAAGGCCATTCAAGCCTATACATCTGCCTACGATATAGGCAAAGGAGGGGGAATGCACCTGACTCAAGCGCAGTGGAGAATGATTTTAACGTTGTGCAAGGTTCTGCAACCCTTTGAACTTGCCACATGTGAAGTCAGTTCAGACACTGCCAGCCTGAGTCAGGTCATTCCCCTCATCAGGCTTTTGCAGAAGAAGCTGGAGACATTGAAGGAGGAGCTAAAACAGAGCGATTCCGCTAGGCATGTGGGACTTGTGGATGGAGCCCTTTATTCGCTTAACCAGGATTCACGGGTGGTCAATCAGTTGAAATCAGAGCACTACATTTTGGCCACCGTGCTCGATCCTAGATTTAAAACCTATGTTGTATCTCTCTTTCCGGCAGAGGTTCAAAGACCTGCTGGTGAGAAAATTGTCAAGTCAAGCGGAACATGACCCGTCAACAGCTGCTCCTTCACATTCTCCCGCAACTGGGGGTGCGAGGAAAAGGCTAAGAATTCCGAGCCCACCCACTGGCGGTGATGCAGGGCAGTCTGGAGCAAGTGCTGACATCTGGTCCGGACTGAAGGACCTGCCAACGATTACTGACATGTCGTCTACTGTCACTGCATATGATTCTCTCACCATTGAAAGAATGGTGGAGGATTATAGGAGTGACCGCATCCAAGTAGGCACGTCAGACAGTCCGTACGTATACTGGCAGGAAAAAGAGGTGTCAAAGTCAGAAAAATATCACGCTGCACATTGCCATATATGCACCTCATGCGTGTGCCCGCTGTACGTGCATGAGCCCTCCCGTGCGTGCGTATACTCGCGGTCGCGTGCACTGGTGGGCGCACGGTATGCGCATTTACGGTAGAGTTTGTGTGCGTCTAGCGGGCGACTCGATCGTTACATATTTTAGTCATATAATGTATTTTGTAGATTATGGTCCCTTTGATAGAATCTGAAAGTTTAGTTAATGTAGCATGTTCGGGGACAGAGAGATTCCTCTTTGTTTGATACAAAGGGTCAGACAGGGGTTACACAGTGGTGTTTAGTATCCATCGGAAGAGAATATAATTAGCAATATTCCGGTGTTGGTTTGAAGCGGATTACTCGCTCGTGCGTATAGTTATGGACATAAGAAGCTTATGGACATTTACTATATTTGCACTTTATTACCCATGCGGCGGGAAACCCAGTTTCCCTCCCACCTGAGCAGTTTGGAATAGTCACAGCCCACCTGTATGAACCAACCTATGACCTTTTGTTATAATGCGAAGATGAATTCCTGTGTCCAATGAACAATAAGAATGTAGGGACCATTGTACTGTACTGTGTGTAAGTGTATATAAAGACAAGCCGACCTGGGCCAGCACTCTACTCTTTTCAACGGTTCTCATCACTAATAATCGGGAGCTGGATATCCAGGAAGGCGCATGCGATTGTTTCCCCTTGTGCGTAAGTTCTCTGCAACCATATTTATCTCCTATTTTGTTGTAAGCCATTCTCTCTCTCCTTCCCACTTAAATGTAATTGTGTCTTTGTTGTATTTTAATGTGTAGTAACTCGGTTAGGTATTTTTATGTTAGTTTGGTAGTGTATAACTTGTATTGTGTATTCTTTTGCAATTGAACGTTGATTCATTCCCTTAAAAGGTGTTAGACCCTTAGACCGGTATTTGAGTGTTTATTATATTGCTAAAGGGTTCTCAGAGCGTAAGAGTCGCTCATACAGCTTTTAAACTAACAAGGTTACACTGTGTTGCATTTACACCTTATCACTGCACAAAAGTTTACAATATAAGTACATTGTTTATGATACTGATACAAAAGTTTAACTCTGTGAGCGTCAGCGCCGCTCGTGATCTCCTCGTGGTCTCGAGTGTCCGCTACGCTGATAGCGTATCATTATGGTAATCGGCAGCCTATAGCGTGCTTGCCTTTACGCATTAAGCCGTGAGCGAACGTGCCGCTCGTGCGTCTCGTCCACGGCTAAGCGTCCGCTACGCTGAGTACGTACCCTTACGGTACCACTTACTCCAATAGCGTACTGAGTCTCTTAACCTTTTAGCGTGTTTAATATAGGATATATATTAGGCTTTATCAATTGGGGACTCGCCCGCTCTTCACATATCTGCACTAGGTAATTTCAGCAGACATTATCGGTCAGCAAAAGGCGGGAGGTAATATTCCTCGTAGTGCTGACCAGATAAGCGTCTGCTTCGCTTAGTAAGGAGTGCTGAAGGAATCCGGAACCGGAAGGTAGGAACAGTACGTTATTGTCTTTTAAAACCTGTTTAGTTTCTGTTTTGCGAACGCACGCATAAGCACACACACCTGTATTGCGTGTTTAGCATTATTTGTCTGTACCTCATTCTCCTGATTGCCACACACTAGTGATAACGTGCTGAGACATTTGTTGTTATTAATAGTTAAAAGATAAAAAGTAATATTTAAGGGAATAATTGTAAAAGGCACGCACACAGTCTCGCCTAGAATACAAGGGAGATTTGAGTGGTGTTCAGTGAAGGATTACTGTTAAAGATCATTCACATAGATAAACGTGTAGTGTGTTACTGTGGACGTACTTGGTCTGCGTACACGTGTCCTTACAAGGGCAGGGCGTACGCAACGCAAGGGTCGACGCACGGAGCGTATATTACGCAACGGAGCGTACGGATACGCCCACATAATACAAACCACACGATAGTATTATTTTAGTAGGCGATAAGGAAGTAACGCGAAAATAACACAAATCTATCTCAAATCCAAAAGTTTAAAGTTAAAAGGAAAAAGAAAAGACTTTCTCTGTTGCAATTCTTCTGGGTTAGACTATTACTGAATGAAAGGAATTCTGTACAGAAATAAGAGTGTTCGAATGTAAGAGTGTGTGTATATATATAAGATTTCTCTTTTATTACGGAAGTGGGAACCATAGGCCAGTAGAAAGAGGTACACCAGCGAGAGTGATATCGTGGGGTGGCTTGGGAGGCGTCCCTTGTTAGTCTCGACATATTAATGAGCAGTAGAGTCTGCTGTACATAACAGACCAGGAGGTCACAGACCAGGAGGTACAGACCAGGAGGTCACAGAACAAGAGGTTCAGGTACAGCAGACTAGAAGTAGAGAGCACAACCGAAGAGGGTTGGTGCGAGACCCATATAGGCCAAAGAAGCTCATCGCTGAAGGAATTTGCAGCAGAAATTTTCAATTCCACTGATCATTCCGCACATAAGATCAGTTGCTTGTGTGCAGATACGATTGTACCGCATGTGATTGTGTGCATTAGCGTGTCTTGAATTCAGAAGAACACTACTTGCACATTGTTAACGTGATTTGTGTAATTTTTTTATTTTAAGGGAAGTAGCCTGATCACTCAGGGACATTCCAGCGACTGACACTTGCTGGGGAGGGTAAGACACTCCCACACGCCCGAGCAAGTAGACGTACTTAGGTGCCCTAGGTTGGGTACGGAACCTCTGGGAACTTTGGTCGCCGTATTGGCCAGCGTGGGCGGAGTTAAGTGGGCGGACCTCGTTGCAAAACCCCCACCGCAGCCTTACCCCGGACATCTTGGTTTTTGTAAGGGTTGCCGAAGACCCTGATTTGAAGTCAGAGGTAGTGAAAGCAGCACCTGCAGAGATGGGGGCCAGTTGTTCAGGTAAGGGGCGATCAACCGAGGTTCAGGTTGATTTGGTAAACCGACCAATCGGGTCGGCAAGGTATATCATGTGTGAGAAATATGGTCATCACACAGAAATGTTGTGCAATGAATGGGAAAGGATGACTGTGCATGACGGGGAAAAGTTTCCCCGGGTAGGTAGTTTTAACCCAGAAGTATTACAGAATTTAAGGAGAAGAGTTTGCCTGATTAATTCTTCAAAAAGGCGTATTAGACATTATGATTATTTAACATTGTGGCAACAGGAAGGTGAAATACAAAGGGGGTTGGCGCAAGCCACTGGATCTAACCCTATCAGGAAACTGATAGCCACTGCACCCCCACACCACCATACATACCTGGAGAGAAATTGGTTGCAGAGAATGGCACTCAGGGTCATGTTAAATGTATAGAAGTTAAAGATAATGTAACCAAAGTAATTAATGCTAACACTAATCCGTGCAAGTTGTACCCTGTTTTGAACTTTCCCCAGGATTGTGACCAAGAGGATGAGCCCACAACAATATCAGCACTCTCCCTAGCAGCCACCATATCAGAAACAGCAGTGGGCACGACCCAACCCGTAAGATTAGTAGCAAAGGCCCCTAGCGGAGGGACAGGTGAGGTCGTATCGACTGGTAAGTACGGCACCATACACTATGCTGAAACCATTTCACCACATGTTGTAGAATCTACTCAGAATGATGTTATTGGACTTAATCCCGTTAGGGTAATAGCAGTGTTAAATGGGAAAACTGAAGCTTCAGGAGCAACTCCTGTCAGAAACATCGCCATGCACTGTCCCTTTTCCCGAGCGGAATTAAGATCAATGATGTCTGAATTCCCTGATCCTAGGAAAGATTTAGTTGCATGTCAAAAGTATATTAGGGAGCTAGGAAATTCTGCAGAGCCAAATAACAAAGATTGGAGGACAGTTTTGAGGGCATGTTTACCCCCCAGTGTTGATCCGTTAAAGTTTATCGCTGATTGCAAGTTAGATGAGGAAGTACCACTAACAGACGAGTATAATCAGGATAATGTAAAGAGAATCAACTTACAGTTAGGGGTATATTTTCCTGCAGTTGTAAAGTGGAATAAAATCTTTACGATAAAACAAAAAGAAGGTGAATCCACACCAGAGTATTTTCACCGGGCTCTGCAGGATATGGCTAGGTACACTGGTATAGATGACATTAAAACTAACGTACACCACAGGGAAGTAGCTGTTTCAGTATTAATGGACGGTCTAAAAGAGGTTTTAAGGAATAGAATACAAACCACTAGGCCTGATTGGAGAGGTATGTCGGTGGATGCATTGGGAGAGGCTGCTGCTGGGCATGATCGGAATATCATCAGACACAGGGAGTCACAGAGTGATAAATTAATGGCTGTAGCATACAGGCTCTTACTACTGGGCCACTACCTCAGCCCAGAACTGTGACCCCTGTGGGTAAGTCAAGAGGTATAAAATGTTATAGTTGTCACAGAGAGGGACACATGTCACGTGATTGTAAAACAAAACAAAGGCAAAATTCATATCAATCCCCTAGACAACGACCTGATACGAGACATTGGGATCAAGGACCGCAGAAGTGGAGCTATGAGCCACATGCAGGGGAAACAAAAAGGTATACCCCAAGAAGAGACTGGCAAATCTCTGATAGTTCCCATCTACCCCCACCACAAGTAATTGCTGCCAGCGCGATTCAGGGAGGTCACCATACCCAATAGGGGTGTGGCCACACCTGTAATCTGCAGCCAGTGAAATTGATTGCAAGTCTTGGAAGTGAACCCGAGATCACAATTGATGTAGCTGGTAAATCATTACATTTCCTTGTAGATACGGGGGCGGCCAAATCAGTGATAAATTCGACAGTGGGCATGAGAACCACTGGTAAGACAATTCCAGCCATGGGAGTAACGGGAGTAGTACAGCACTACCCTGTTAGCAAACCAGCAGAGATTACAATAGGGCCTTTGCATACCAAGCATTCCTTTTTGCTGGCTGCATCGGCACCGACTAATCTCCTGGGAAGAGATTTATTGTGTAAAATGGGGTGCGTCATATATTGTACTCCTGAAGGTGTATTCTTAGACATACCTGAGAACCACGCCCAGGAAGTACAAGATATGCTAGACTCCCCATCAAAATTAATGTCACATATCCTTATGATAAAGAGGAGTCCATCCCAGGTAGAAGAAATGACATCCCAAATACCAGAGTCACTTTGGACTAAAGATGGACAAGACACTGGATTAATGGCAAACGTAGCTCCAGTCGTTGTGCAAGTAAAAGATGGTAGGATAGCTCCAAAAATCCCACAATACCCTCTGAAGCCAGAGGTGGAATTAGGAGTGTACCCCGTAATAGAGCGCTTGCTATAACAGGGCATTCTCGTAAGAACATCCAGCACTGCCAATAGTCCCATCTTCCCTGTGAAAAAGAGTGGGGGGAGGGGTTACAGGCTAGTGCAGGATCTAAGGGGGATTAACAAAATAGTTGAGAGTCAGTTCCCCGTAGTGCCAAATCCAGCTGTCATCCTTATGCAAATCCCTCCCACTGCGAAATTTTTCACTGTAATTGACCTCTGCTCCACCTTCTTCTCGGTACCTCTGCACCCTGACAGCCAATATTTGTTTGCATTCACATACAGAGGAGTCCAATACACATGGACTCGATTACCACAAGGTTTCATAGACAGTCCAAGTATATTTTCACAGGCTTTGCATGATTGTTTACAGTCTTTCCAACCAGGGAGTGGATCAGTATAGATCCAGTACGTGGATGATTTACTACTGTGTTCAGATTCACTGGAAGCGTCCCTGAAAGATACGAAACAGCTCCTGTTTCATCTTTCAGTCACAGGACACAAGGTTTCCAAAGACAAGTTGCAATTATGCCAGACTAAAGTAAAATATCTGGGACACTGTCTGACACAAGGACTGAGACACCTGACCGCTGATAGAATTCAAGCAATTCGAGACATGACTCTGCCACAAACTCTGCAACAGATCAGAACATTTTTAGGAATGTGTGGGTATTGCCGTAACTGGATCCCAGGTTTTTCCATTCTAGCATTACCTTTGCAGGAGATGGTCTCATCAAACAAACCTGATCGGATTTCGCATACAGACGAATCCGAGATGGCATTTGAGAGACTTAAACAGTGCCTAACGCAGGCGCCAGCATTAGGTATGCCAGACTATGGGAAACCCTTTGAGCTGTACGGAACAGAAAGTGCTGGTTTCGCGGCAGGCGTCCTAACCCAAAAGCACGGTGATGCCAGCAGGCCGGTAGCATACTACAGCGCTCAGCTAGATACGGTAGCGCGATCCCTCCCCACATGCTTGCGAAGTGTCGCTGCGATAGCATTACTAGTAACGAAAAGCGAAGATGTAGTGCTAGGACACAACCTCACAATCCATACACCTCATGCAGTGTCAGCCTTACTAAATTCTGCCCAAACCAGACATGTCTCATCCGCATGGTTTACAAGGTGGGAATTAGCACTAATGGCCCCTGTAAACATCACCATAAAGAGATGCAGTGCACTAAATCCAGCAACGTATCTCCCAGGTGTGCCTGGACAGGCACAAAGGGTGGGGGATGAGAGTGATGGTGAAGGAGGATTTAGTACAGACACTGACTCACATGATTGTATGGAATATTTGACCCAAAATTTCACGGCAAGGCCTGACATCAGTGACAACCCACTGGAAGATGTAGATCTTACTTTCTACACTGACGGTAGTTGTCACAGACAGACGGACTCGGGAGACTTGTGTACTGGATACACAGTCGTAGATGACCAAGGCACCATAGAAGCAGAACCGCTAGGCCCACCTCACTCAGCCCAGGTTGCTGAACTGGTTGCCCTAACCAGAGCATGTGAATTGGCTAAGGGCAAATCAGCCAATATCTATACCGATTCTAGATACGCCTTCGGGGTAGTCCATGATTTCGGAGCACTATGGCGCCTCAGAAATTTCATGATGGCAGCTGGTACACCGGTAGCGCATGCAGCTCACATCAAAAGGCTTCTAACAGCGATACAGGAACCCGACAGAGTGGCTGTTATCAAGTGTAAAGCACATACATATAGCCAAGACCCGGTATCACTTGGTAACAGCCGAGCAGACGAAGCTGCTAAGTTAGCAGCTGGTACCCCCAGACAGACAGACACCACACAACTGATGGTATTTAATACCGTCAACACACAGAAATTGTGTGAAATGCAAAATTTGTGTTCCACACAGGAAAAGGCAGTTTGGAGGGCAAAAGGATATGGCCAGGAGTCCTCAGGACTCTGGACAGATGGGCAGGGTAAACCAGTGGCACCCAGAGCATACCTTCCAAGTTTAGCGGAAGCAGCACATGGGCTGACTCATCTAGGCAAGGAAGGGATGTGCAAGTTGGTAAGAGCATATTGGTGCGCCCCAGGATTTTCTTCCCATGCGGGGAAAAGGGCAATGACATGCCTCACCTGCTTGAGGAAGAATATCGGAAAGGCAATACCAACAGAACCATCTCATATCCCACCTACAGGCGGCCCTTTTCAGGTAATACAAATTGATTTCATACAATTACCCCCTTGTCGAAATTTGAAGTATGTACTAGTTTGTATAGATATGTTTTCAAATTGTGTCGAAGCATTTCCTGCGGCCACAAATACCGCAATGTTTACTGCTAAGAAAATTGTACAGGAATTTGTGTGTAGATACGGTATCCCTAGAATAATTGAAAGTGATAGGGGTACCCATTTTACAGGTGATGTCTTTCAAGGAATGTGTAAGTTGATGGGAATTGATAGTAAGCTGCACACTCCGTACCGCCCCCAGGCGAGTGCGAAAGTAGAAAGAGTGAACAGCACTATTAAAAATAAATTGAGCAAAGTTATGGCAGAAACAGGATTGACATGGCCAGAAGCTTTACCCATTGTATTATACAGCATCAGAACCACTCCCAGGTCCCCTCTTAATCTGTCCCCTTTTGAAATTCTGTTCGGTCGACAACCGCATGTTATGATTAACCCTCAGGATGATTTGAAGTGTAACAATGAAGTGACTGTAAAATACCTGGTTAAGATGAGTAAACAGCTAAGGAATCAGAATGACAATTTGAAGTTGGTGATTCCTGATCTGCCAGATAGTAATTGTCATGACATTGAACCTGGGGATTATGTAATGATACAGAATTTTCTACGCTCAGGTTGCCTTATTGACAGATGGGAAGGACCATACCAAGTCTTATTGATTAGCACGACAGCATTGAAGGTTGCCGAGAGAGAGACTTGGGTTCATTCGTCCCATTGTAAGAAAGTTGCTGATCCAGAGAGGTCCCGTGATAAAGAACAGACGGTAGAGGAAGTTGTATCACTGGAGTGTCTGTTTCAGGAGGACTGAGACGGCACCTGAGCATTGAAAATAATAAGATCGGAGGCAGTTGTCGATTCCCTGTTCCCTTTTATTGTTTTTCTCCACTTCCCATCCCATCTCCCTCAATTATTTCTTTCCCCCTTCTCATTTTTCTCCATTTCCTCCTATAAGATGGACTTTCCCCAAGAGACTGTGATATGGATTTTCCTGTTGACCATGATGTTAACCAGAGCAGTCTGTTCCGGCGAGAGTGCCATGGAGGTCGAGAGAGGTTCTGGAATGGGTTCTGATGACAGAGATGGAGGCGTAGATTTCCAAGAACAACATAATCACTGAGTAAAGGCGAGTATCAGAAAACGATCTGGTAGCATTGACAATAGAAGGAATTGTGAAGGATTGTTAGCTGAAGAAAACTGCATCTGTAGGCATTGTGATAACTTAGTTGAGGATGGGTGCATCAAGAAATGTCAGTCCAGTTTTAACATTAACATGGACCGGCATCCATTGGGTGACTATCACTCATTAGTGGGTAAGGTGTTAAACCAAACAGACTGTTGGGTATGCTCTCAAGTACCTCAAGGTCACAGCAAGTCAGGACTAGTACCATTCCCTTTAACGATAGGGGAGGTACTTGAGTTAAGTGGTGGGAGGCCGGTGGACAAGAGGTTTACTATCTCTAGTCCTCCTAGTTTGAAGCTCCACCAATATCATGTGGATAGGTCCTTAGTGTGTTTTAACATTTCCAATCCCCGAAAGCCGGGAAATTGGGAAGTGTCATGGATTAATCAAACCATGACATTCTCACATAGAGCCGACAGATTGCCCATAGACACAGAACTTATACGCCAGATAGTCGACCATAGGAAATTCTTTCGGTATAGGTACACCCTAGGAAGTAGAATCATGCGAGTTGGAGAAGTATCACCAGGATACTGTGCACAGATCGTACAAACTGATACGTGTACTAAACAGATGGAAGAATTAGGGCTAGGAGAGTTCACATGGAAAATTTGTAATATGGTTATGTCACACTCCGTCCCATATGTTCTCCCCGATGATGCATATTTCATATGCGGGAGGAAGGCGTATAAGTGGCTTGCCCCAAACTCAGAAGGGTTATGTTATATTGGAAAAGTACTGCCTGAGGTAATGACTTTATCCCACACTAAAATGAAGGATATTCACCGCAGTGCCCAAGCTCCTTATACTCACACTCATTACGAACACATCGTTAAACGGCACCTGATAGAAAGAACAGAGCATCCGGCTTCTGACCTGATCCATGAATCCACCGGGATTCAATTCCTAATCGCGTTAGATATCACTCGTACCGCCAGAGGAGTGATAAATTATAAATATATATCTGCGCTTGCAAATTTATTAGACAATATCACTGAAATGTATGATGACACATTCAGGTATACTGGGAGAGAGTTACAAGCCTACAAAAGAGAACTGGTTCAGCATAGGATGATTCTCAATTATCTCACGGCTGTGACAGGCGGGTATTGTGTTACCCTAGCGACTCAGTATGGAATAAAGTGCTGCACGTATATTACAAACAGCACAGAGGACCCAGCCGAGGTCATAGACCAAAAGATGGATGACATTTTGCAATTAAAATGGGAGTTCCGAAGGAAACACAATCTCACCCTTGCCGCTGTGGGTAATGAGCTGACCGGTTGGGTGTCATGGTTGAACCCACGAAATTGGTTCTCTGGTTTAGGAGAATGGACCCAAGGTATTATCATGGATGTAGGGAAATTTATTTTGTGTATTCTGGGTGTCATCATATTGGTCGGTCTGATATTTAGATGCGTTCGGGTTTTAACAAAGTGTAAACGTAGCGCCCGAGTGATGAGTTTAAGAAGTGAAGATACTGTAATAACAACGACTGATTTGATTTACGACCCAACCATTGAGACAATGTTGTGATGAAAATGTGATTCCACGGTCCGTTTCTTTCACCCGTTTCTCCTTTGTTTTCCTCCAAGGTACAAAGACATCCGCTTGGAAGAAGAATTTGACAACCTTTTACACAGACAATTGATGGACAATGCCATAGACCCCCAATATCCCAGGCAATTTTAAAATTTTACGATAGCCCAACACTTTTGTAAGCCTATGGACATTGAGAAAGCTTTTGCTCGCATTTTGGCAAAAGCTCAAAGAGACTACAGTCAACATGTACATCGAGACAAGACATCAGACAAGACCTCAATCGGCAAATGTACATTAAACTCACATAGTTTACGACTGCATTTACCATAATTGCTTCTTATCTTCATCTCTACAACCTTCAGGTAATGACACACATAGTCGATAGGGAATATAGGCACAGATATCAGCACTCACATATCCCCCCATTCATGTATCATCAACTAAAATGTGCTCCCCCATTTTGTTGCAACCAAAAGCCGAAAAGAGCTCGGTAAAGTTTGACAGCCCATCCACAGACCCGTACCACGGGATAAGAAGGAATTTAAATGTATACTTCGCAATACCTCGAAGCTTGATTTAAAACACGTACGGCACGATGATACATGACCCCCCAAACATGGATTCATACACACATGCTTCTGCTATCTCACTAGGTCATACCGTTTTCCCACCTTCTTCTCTTCTCCCCTACCCAATCATAGAAATGTATTATACATGACATATATTTTTCTCTTTTTGAACTGTTTTAGGAAGTGGCAGTTATTGGTGACTGCCAAAGGGTGGACTGTCAAAGTCAGAAAAATATCACGCTGCACATTGCCATATATGCACCTCATGCGTGTGCCCGCTGCACGTGCATGAGCCCTCCCGTGCGTGCATATACTCGCGGTCGCGTGCACTCACGGGCGCACGGTATGCGCATTTACGGTAGAGTTTGTGTGCGTCTAGCGGGCGACTCGATCGTTACATATTTTAGTCATATAATGTATTTTGTAGATTATGATCCCTTTGATAGAATCTGAAAGTTTAGTTAATGTAGCATGTTCGGGGACAGAGAGATTCCTCTTTGTTTGATACGAAGGGTCAGACAGGGGTTACACAGTGGTGTTTAGTATCCATCGGAAGAGAATATAATTAGCAATATTCCGGTGTTGGTTTGAAGCGGATTACTCGCTCGTGCGTATAGTTATGGACATAAGAAGTTTATGGACATTTACTATATTTGCACTTTATTACCCATGCGGCGGGAAACCCAGTTTCCCTCCCACCTGAGCAGTTTGGAATAGTCACAGCCCACCTGTATGAACCAACCTATGACCTTTTGTTATAATGCGAAGACAAATTCCTGTGTCCAATGAACAATAAGAATGTAGGGACCATTGTACTGTACTGTGTGTAAGTGTATATAAAGACAAGCCGACCTGGGCCAGCACTCTACTCTTTTCAACAGTTCTCATCACTGATAATCGGGAGCTGGATATCCAGGAAGGCGCATGCGATTGTTTCCCCTTGTGCGTAAGTTCTCTGCAACCATATTTATCTCCTATTTTGTTGTAAGCCATTCTCTCTCTCCTTCCCACTTAAATGTAATTGTGTCTTTGTTGTATTTTAATGTGTAGTTACTCGGTTAGGTATTTTTATGTTAGTTTGGTAGTGTATAACTTGTATTGTGTATTCTTTTGCAATTGAACGTTCATTCATTCCCTTAAAAGGTGTTAGACCCTTAGACCGGTATTTGAGTGTTTATTATATTGCTAAAGGGTTCTCAGAGCGTAAGAGTCGCTCATACAGCTTTTAAACTAACAAGGTTACACTGTGTTGCATTTACACCTTATCACTGCACAAAAGTTTACAATATAAGTACATTGTTTATGATACTGATACAAAGGTTTAACTCTGTGAGCGTCAGCGCCGCTCGTGATCTCCTCGTGGTCTCGAGCGTCCGCTACGCTGATAGCGTATCATTACGGTAATCGGCAGCCTATAGCGTGCTTGCCTTTACGCATTAAGCCGTGAGCGAACGTGCCGCTCGTGCGTCTCGTCCACGGCTAAGCGTCCGCTACGCTGAGTACGTACCCTTACGGTACCACTTACTCCAATAGCGTACTGAGTCTCTTAACCTTTTAGCGTGTTTAATATAGGATATATATTAGGCTTTATCAGAGGCAATTTGGAGGCCCTTGCAGAAACTGGCTTTATTTTACCTAAGTTGCCCCCCCTCCAGTGTGTACTCCGAAACAGTGTTTAGTGCAGCCGCTCACCTTGTCAGCAATCGGCGTATGAGGTTACTTCCAGAAAATGTGGAGAAGATGATGTTCATCAAAATGAATTATAATCAATTCCTCCGTGGAGACATTCACCAGCAATTGCTTCCAGAAAGTACACAGGGACCTGAGATGGTGAATTCCAGTGGGGACAAATTAATAATCTGTGAGGAGGGGGATGTACACAGTGAAAGGGGTGAGGAATCGGACGATGAGGAGGAGGTGGACATCTTGCCTCTTTAGAGCCAGTTTGTGCAAGGAGAGATTGATTGCTTCTTTTTTGGTGGGGGCCCAAACCAACCAGTCATTTCAGTCACAGTTGTGTGGCAGACCCTGTCGCTGAAATGATGGGTTTGTTAAAGTGTGCATGTCCTGTTTAAGGGTGGGTGGGAGGGCCCAAGGACAATTCCATCTTGCACCTCTTTTTTCTTTCATTTTTCTTTGCATCATGTGCTGTTTGGGGACTATTTTTTTGAAGTGCCATCCTGCCTGACACTGCAGTGCCACTCCTAGATGGGCCAGGTGTTTGTGTCGGCCACTTGTGTCGCTTAGCTTAGCCATCCAGCGACCACAGTGCACCTCTTTTTTTCTTTGCATCATGTGCTGTTTGGGGACTATTTTTTAAATCGACCATCCTGTCTGACACTGCAGTGCCACTCCTAGATGGGCCAGGTGTTTGTGTCGGCCACTTGGGTCGCTTAGCTTTGTCATCCAACGACCTCGGTGCAAATTTTAGGACTAAAAATAATATTGTGAGGTGTGAGGTGTTCAGAATAGACTGGAAATGAGTGGAAATTATGGTTATTGAGGTTAATAATACTATGGGATCAAAATTACCCCCAAATTCTTTGATTTAAGCTGTTTTTGAGGGTTTTTGTAAAAAACACCCGAATCCAAAACACACCCGAATCCGACAAAAAATTTTCAGGGAGGTTTTGCCAAAACACGTCCGAATCCAAAACACGGCCGCGGAACCGAATCCAAAACCAAAACACAAAACCCGAAAAATGTCCGGTGCACATTAAAGTAACACATACAGTATGGATATTAAAAAGCTGTCAACATCTGTAACAACATAAAATGCAAATTACAGTACTTTAAGGTGACTTCTAAATGTATCTTCTAAAGCTGGATACATATATTAGATGGCCTGTGATCCCAGCCGATAGTAGATGCAATTGAACGATACATCGTGAGGCCCGTACACACAGCATAATCTGGTGAATGACTGCACAATATATTGTTCTCCCACTGCATCCTGCTTTATCCAAATGCATGGGGTCATCAGCCACATCTTCATATAGACCTGCATGTACTGTACCACTGATCTGAAGATGCGACAGATGACCTGTGGGAGTGCGCAATAGTGCGTATACATTTGATGATTTGAACGATTTCTCATTTCGATCCGTCGGAAATCGCGCAATCGTTCAAAAAATCATGTAATGCAGAGGTTCCCAAACACGGTCCTCAAGGCACCCCAACGGTCCTTGTTTTAAATGTATCTATGCTTGGCCACAGGTGACTTACTTAGCACCTTAGTCAATTTGATTTAACCATCTGTGCTGAGCAATGGATATACCTAAAACCTAGACTGTTGGGGTGCCTTGAGGACCGCATTTTGGAACCTCTGATCTAATGTGTACCCAGCTTTAATTAAGTGTTACAGTATATTATAATACACAAGTACATTTTGTTTCTTAAAAGATTCGGGCCCTTGTACAGGGAAGCTCTGTTTGGACTTTTAGTTCAGGAACACCTCTAACAGGGCTTTATTACACATGTGTTTGGCCTTAAGCATTTCTTCAGAAGAGCAGAGTAGGAGTGTCAGCAACAGATGGTATTGTATTACTGGGCTAGGGATGGCCCTCGGTGTGTTACCCATTGATGGTACCATTTATGGTGAACCTCAATGGAATAAAACCATCTACAAGGGAACCATCGATGGTTTCACCCACTGATGGTCATCCCTGCTGTTCCATTCAAGGTACTGCAAGCCAATCACAGCCTGGGGTAAGGGCTTCACGGGGTGTTAGTGGGTATGCTCAGTGTCCCAGTCCTTGTAGAAAAAAAAACAAAAAATAAGATTTTAAACCTACCGGTAAATCTTTTTCTCGTAGTCCGTAGAGGATGCTGGGACTCCGTAAGGACCATGGGGATAGACGGGCTCCGCAGGAGACATGGGCACTTTAAGAAAGACTTTGAGTCTGGGTGTGCACTGGCTCCTCCCTCTATGCCCCTCCTCCAGACCTCAGTTAGAGAAACTGTGCCCAGAGGAGATGGACAGTACGAGGAAAGGATTTTAGTTAATCCAAGGGCAAGATTCATACCAGCCACACCAATCACACCGTATAACTTGTGTAAACTAACCAGTTAACAGTATGAAAAACAACATAGTTTCGGTCCAAATCCGATGAAACTATAACATAACCCTTATTTAAGCAATAACTATATACAAGTCTTGCAGAAGTAGTCCGCACTTGGGACGGGCACCCAGCATCCTCTACGGACTACGAGAAAAAGATTTACCGGTAGGTTTAAAATCTTATTTTCTCTAACGTCCTAGAGGATGCTGGGACTCCGTAAGGACCATAGGGATTATACCAAAGCTCCCAAACGGGCGGGAGAGTGCGGATGACTCTGCAGCACCGATTGAGCAAACATGAGGTCCTCCTCAGCCAGGGTATCAAACTTATAAAACTTTGCAAAGGTGTTTGACCCCGACCAAGTAGCAGCTCGGCACAGCTGTAGTGCCGAGACCCCTCGGGCAGCCGCCCAAGACGAGCCCACCTTCCTAGTGGAATGGGCCTTAACCGATTTTGGTAACGGATTGCCGTAGAATACGCTTGCTGGATCGTGTTACAGATCCAGCGAGCAATAGTCTGCTTTGAAGCAGGGCCGCCAACCTTGTTGGCTGCATACAGGACAAACAGTGCTTCTGTTTTTCTGATCCTAGCCGTTCTGGCCACGTAAATTTTCAAAGCCCTGACCACATCAAGGGACTCGGAATCCTCCAAGTCACGAGTAGCCACAGGCACGACAATAGGTTGGTTCATATGAAAGGATGAGACCACCTTAGGTAGGAATTGAGGACGGGTCCGCAACTCCGCTCTATCCATATGGAAAACCAGATAGGGGCTTTTATGTGATAAAGCCGCCAATTCCGAAACTCGCCTAGCCGAAGCCAAGGCTAACAACATGACCACCTTCCAAGTGAGATATTTTAACTCCACCGTTTTGAGTGGTTCAAACCAATGTGACTTAAGGAAACTTAACACCACGTTAAGGTCCCAAGGCACTACCGGAGGTGCAAAAGGAGGCTGAATATGTAGTACTCCCTTTACAAAAGTCTGTACTTCAGGTAGGGAGGCCAATTCCTTTTGAAAGAAAATGGATAAGGCCGAAATCTGAACTTTTATGGAGCCTAATTTTAGGCCCAAATTCACTCCAGTTTGCAGGAAGTGAAGGAGACGACCCAGATGGAATTCCTCCGTAGGAGCATTCCTGGCCTCACACCAAGAAACATATTTTCTCCATATTCGGTGATAATGTTTTGATGTCACGTCCTTCCTAGCCTTTATTAGCGTAGGAATGACCTCATCCAGAATACCGTTGTCCGCTAGGATCTGGCGTTCAACCGCCATGCCGTCAAACGCAGCCGCGGTAAGTCTTGGAACAGACAGGGCCCCTGCTGCAGCAGGTCCTGCCTTAGAGGAAGAGGCCACGGATCTTCTGTGAGCAATTCCTGTAGATCCGGATACCAAGTCCTTCGCGGCCAATCTGGAACAATGAGGATTGTTCTCACTCTTCTTTGTCTTATTATTCTCAACACCTTGGGTATAAGAGGAAGAGGAGGAAACACATAGACCGACCGAAACACCCACGGTGTCACCAGGGCGTCCACAGCTATCGCCTGAGGATCTCTTGACCTGGCGCAATACCTTTTTAACTTTGTGTTGAGACGGGACTCCATCATGTCTATCTGGGGCAGTTCCCACCGACCTGCGATCTGTGCGAAGACTTCCTGATGAAGTCCCCACTCTCCCGGATGCAGGTCGTGTCTGCTGAGGAAGTCTGCTTCCCAGTTGTCCACTCCCGGAATGAACACTGCCGACAGTGCGCTTACATGATTTTCCGCCCAGCAAAGAATCCTGGTGGCTTCCGCCATTGCCACCCTGCTCCTTGTGCCGCCTTGGCGGTTTACATGAGCTACTGCGGTGACATTGTCCGACTGAATCAGAACTGGTTTGTCGCGAAGTAATGCCTCCGCTTGACGTAGGGCGTTGTATATGGCCCTCAACTCCAGGATGTTGATGTGGAAACAAGTCTCTAGACCCGACCAAAGACCTTGGAAATTTCTTCCCTGTGTGACTGCTCCCCAACCTCGGAGACTTGCGTCTGTGGTCACCAGGATCCAGTCCTGAATGCCGAACCTGCGACCCTCTAGGAGGTGAGCACTCTGCAGCCACCACAGGAGAGACACCCTTGCTCTGGGGGACAGGGTGATCCTCTGATGCATTTGTAGATGTGACCCGGACCACTTGTCCAGTAGGTCCCATTGGAAGGTCCTCGCATGGAACCTGCCGAAGGGAATGGCTTCGTACGATGCCACCATTTTCCCCAGGACTCGAGTGCAGTGATGCACTGACACCTGTTTTGGCTTCAATAGGTTCCTGACCATGAGTTCCTGAGCTTTTTCCATTGGAAGAAAAACCTTCTTCTGGTCTGTGTCCAGAATCAAGCCCAAGAAGGTCAGACGCGTCGTAGGAACCAACTGTGACTTTGGGATATTGAGAATCCAGCCGTGTTGCTGTAACACCTTCAAAGACAGAGACACGCTGTCCAGTAACTTCTCCCGAGATCTCGCTTTTATGAGGAGATCGTCCAAGTATGGGATAATTGTGACCCCCTCGCTTGCGCAGGAGCACCATCAATTCCGCCATTACCTTGGTGAAAATCCTCGGGGCCGTTGAAAGCCCAAACGGCAACGTCTGAAATTGGTAATGACAATCTTGTACAGCAAATCTCAGGAACGCCTGATGAGGAGGAAATATTGGAACATGAAGGTATGCATCCTTTATGTCCAGGGAAACCATAAAATACCCCCCTTCCAGGCTGGCGATGACCGCCCTGAGCGATTTCATCTTGAATTTGAACCTTTTCAAGTATAGGTTCAGGGATTTTAAATTCATAATGGGTCTGACCGAACCGTCCGGTTTCAGAACCACAAACAGGGTTGAGTAATAATAACCCTTTCCTTGCTGCAGTAGAGGAACCTTGACCACTACCTGTTGAAGATACAATTTTTGTATTGCATTCAACACTAACTCCCTCTCTGAGGGAGCCGCAGGTAGAGCCGATTTGAAAAACCGGCGAGGAGGCACCTCTTCGAATTCCAGCTTGTATCCCTGAGAAACAATTTCTATTGCCCAGGGATACACCTGTGAATGAACCCAGATGTGGCTGAAAAGTCGAAGACGTGCCCCCACTTGAGCGGACTCCCCCAGGGAAGCCCCAGCGTCATGCGGTGGATTTTGCAGAGGCAGGGGAGGACTTCTGTTACTGGGAACTAGCTGTGTGCAGCTTTTTTCCTCTGCCCTTACCTCTGGCAAGAAAGGACGATCCTCGTACTCTTTTGCTTTTATTCGAACGAAAGGACTGCATTTGATAATGAGGCGCTTTCTTAGGCTGTGAGGGAACATAAGGCAAAAAATTCGATTTACCTGCCGTAGCTGTGGAGACGAGGTCCGAGAGGCCTTCTCCAAATAACTCCTCACCTTTGTAAGGCAAAGACTCCATATGCCTCTTTGAGTCGGCATCACCCGTCCACTCTCAGGTCCATAAGACTCGCCTAGCAGAAACAGACATAGCGTTTATTCTGGAACTTAGCAAACAAATGTCTCTTTGAGCATCCCTCATATATAATGCAGCATCTTTTATATGCCCTAGGGTCATTAAAATGGTATCCTTATCTAGGGTCTCAATTTCCGTAGATAAGGAGTCTGTCCATGCTGCGACAGCACTACAAACCCAGGCCGACGCCATTGCCGGTCTAAGAATTGTACCTGAATGTGTGTAAATGGACTTCATGGTAACCTCCTGTCTGCGATCAGCAGCATCCTTGAGGGTAGCCGTATCTTGGGATGGCAGCGCTATCTTCTTTGATAAACGTGTTAAAGCCTTGTCCACCTTAGGAGAAGACTCCCATCGTATCCTATCCGTTTGCGGGAAAGGATACGCCATAAGAATCCTTTTGGGAATCTGCAGCCTTTTGTCTGGAGATTCCCAAGCCTTTTCGCACAGCTCGCTCAGCTCATACGAGGATGGAAAAGTGACCTCAGGCTTTTTCTCTTTATACATGTGTACCCTCTTGTCAGGGACAGGGGGTTCCTCTGTGATATGCAAAACATCTTTTATTGCAATAATCATATATCGAATGCCCTTAGCCACTTTTGGCTGTAATTTTGCCTCCTCATAGTCGACACTGGAGTCTGAATCCGTGTCGGTATCTGTGTCCATTATTTGGGACAATGTGCGCTTCTGAGACCCGGAAGGTCCCGGTGACACAGGGACAGGCATGGTCTGACTACCTAACTGTTCCCTAGCCTCAGCCTTGTCTAATCTCTTGTGTAATAAATAAACACTAGCACTCAAGACATTCCACATCTCCATCCAGTCCTGTGTCGGCGCTGCCGACGGAGATCTGACATACATACACTCCCCCTCCTCCTTAGGTGAGCCTTCCACTTCATGCATGTCGACACACGCGTACCGACACACCCCACACACACAGGGAAGCTCTTATCTGAAGACAGTTCCCCACCAGGCCCTTTGGAGAGACAGAGAGAGAGTATGCCAGCACACACCTCAGCGCTATATAACCCAAGCAAAACACAGAATGTTTCCCCAGTAGCGCTGAAATAACACGTTTTTCGCCAATTATGTGCCCCCCCCTCTTGAAAAACCCACTGTCACCTCAGTAAGCAGGGGAGAGTCCGGGGAGCTTCCTCTCAGCGCCGTGCTGTGGAGAAAAATGGCGCTGGTGAGTGCTGAGGGAGAAGCCCCGCCCCCTCGGCGGCGGGCTTCTCTCCTGCTCAAATTATTCAAAAACATGGCGGGGGCTCTTTATATACATGTTCAGTGCCCAGCTGTACATGTATATATGTGTTTATGCCATAATAGAGGTTTTTATTGCTGCCCAGGACGCCCCCCCCTGCGCCCTGCACCCTTACAGTGACCGGAGTGTGTGAGGTGTATGGGAGCAATGGCGCACAGCTGCAGTGCTGTGCGTTACCTCAGTGAAGATCATAAAGTCTTCTGCCGCCTTTGAAGCCTTCTTACTTCTCATACTCACCCGGCTTCTATCTTCTGGCTCTGCGAGGAGGACAGCGGCGCGGCTCTGGGACGAACTCCAGGGTGAGACCTGTGTTCCGACTCCCTCTGGAGCTAATGGTGTCCAGTAGCCTAAGAATCAGGACCTTGAAACTCAGAGAAGTAGGGCTGTTTCTCTCTCCTCGATGCAGGGAGTCTGTTGCCAGCAGTGCTCCCTGAAAATAAAAAACCTAATTAAAATACTTTCTTAGCAGGAAACTCAGGAGAGCTCCTTGCAGTGCACCCATCTCCTCTGGGCACAGTATCAAACTGAGGTCTGGAGGAGGGGCATAGAGGGAGGAGCCAGTGCACACCCAGAGTCAAAGTCTTTCTTAAAGTGCCCGTGTCTCCTGCGGAGCCCATCTATCCCCATGGTCCTTACGGAGTCCCAGCATCCTCTAGGACGTTAGAGAAAATGTGATGGTTCTGTACCATCGATGGCGGGGAACCATTTGGTTCTTCCCCATCAATGGCAAAAGTAGTTAACATCGGGCATAGGGGGTCATTCCGAGTTGATCGCTAGCTGCCGTTGTTCGCTGCATAGCAATCAGTGAAAAAAAGGCTAATCTGCGCATGCATATGCACCGCAATGCGCACGAGTGTCGTACGGCTACAAAGTCCATTGTGGTTTTGCACTGGTTCTAGCGACAATTCCAATCGCACAGCCAGCCGCAAGGAGATTGACAGAAAGAGTGCTTTTCTGGGTGTCAACTGACCGTTTTCAGGGAGTGCTTAGAAAAACGCAGGCGTGGCAGAAAAATCGCAGGCGTGGCTGGGCGTTCGCAGGGCAGGTGTGTGACGTCAAAAGCCGTCCCTCCATCGTTAGAATTAATGCACATGAAGAGTAACTACAGGGCTGGTCTTGTTATGCACAAAAAGATTTTGCAGGCGCTCTGCTGCACAAGCGTTCGCACTTCTGCAAAGCAAGAATACACTCCCCGGTGGGCAGCGACAATCCGTTTGCACGGCTGGTAAAAACTGCTAGCGAGCGATCAACTCGGAATGACCCCCATAGACCATTGATGATTTTGAATCATTGATGGTGGATGACCATACCTATACTGTAGGTTCAGGAAATCATTAGACTTTCACAAAATGCAAACAAATAACCATCATATTTCCTTAGTTCCAAACACTGAAGGGACAGGCAGTACAGGGTTAATTTTTCTTTTTCGTTTGTTTAGTGTATGATCAGTGAAACAATATAATATCCTAAGTTAATGTTCTTTTCATGAGGGGCTGGGTGAATAGGTAGACTGTACCTTACAAATGACTAATCAAGTGCATCAGAGCTTCTACTCGCAGAGGAGCATCCATCTGGTTACGTTGTGCATACTGTAGAGGTGTACAGCTGACAAGCATTCCTGTCTTTCTGTGCCAATTGCACAGTAAATGATCGTATCTGTAACATAGCAGCATTGTTTCAGTAAGTCAGCTTTGGTCTTTCCTGTGGAAAGGTCACAATATCTCAGTACAGGACAAAAAATGAATCGTCTCAAAGCGCAAAAAATGGAAAGTGCAGCTGCCTGTATAACAGGACTACCAAATCCTACCAAAAGACAGAACATACACACAATCCAGCACAGTCCTGTTCCAATTCTTAAAAAATGTCATCAACCAATAAATATACTTAGTCCTTAAAGTCCATAGGAAGAAAAGGCTTTGTACTTAATAATCCAGTATTCACACGTATCTTCACACGTCTGGTGATGCAGTATACCGCAAAATGAATTCAGATATATATATATATATATATATATATATATATATAGAAAAAGATTCAGAGGGGGCACTCTCCAGACTTTTTTCATAAACAACTGTTCATTTATTAGTAATATACTTTACATGATCAGCATTTCCTCAAGCGCCTTCGGCCCAAAGCAAAGGCCTTCCTCAGGAGGCACTGTACAAAAACCACAACTTCCACCAACCGTGAGCAAAAGATCCAGACTAGAGATGAGCGCCTGAAATTTTTCGGGTTTTGTGTTTTGGTTTTGGGTTCGGTTCCGCGGCCGTGTTTTGGGTTCGAACGCGTTTTGGCAAAACCTCACCGAATTTTTTTTGTCGGATTCGGGTGTGTTTTGGATTCGGGTGTTTTTTTCAAAAAACACAAAAAAAACAGCTTAAATCATAGAATTTGGGGGTCATTTTGATCCCAAAGTATTATTAACCTCAAAAACCATAATTTACACTCATTTTCAGTCTATTCTGAATACCTCACACCTCACAATATTATTTTTAGTCCTAAAATTTGCACCGAGGTCGCTGTGTGAGTAAGATAAGCGACCCTAGTGGCCGACACAAACACCGGGCCCATCTAGGAGTGGCACTGCAGTGTCACGCAGGATGTCCCTTCCAAAAAACCCTCCCCAAACAGCACATGACGCAAAGAAAAAAAGAGGCGCAATGAGGTAGCTGTGTGAGTAAGATTAGCGACCCTAGTGGCCGACACAAACACCGGGCCCATCTAGGAGTGGCACTGCAGTGTCACGCAGGATGGCCCTTCCAAAAAACCCTCCCCAAACAGCACATGACGCAAAGAAAAAAAGAGGCGCAATGAGGTAGCTGACTGTGTGAGTAAGATTAGCGACCCTAGTGGCCGACACAAACACCGGGCACATCTAGGAGTGGCACTGCAGTGTCACGCAGGATGTCCCTTCCAAAAAACCCTCCCCAAACAGCACATGACGCAAAGAAAAAAAGAGGCGCAATGAGGTAGCTGTGTGAGTAAGATTAGCGACCCTAGTGGCCGACACAAACACCGGGCCCATCTAGGAGTGGCACTGCAGTGTCACGCAGGGTGTCCCTTCCAAAAAACCCACCCCAATCAGCACATGATGCAAAGAAAAAGAAAAGAAAAAAGAGGTGCAAGATGGAATTATCCTTGGGCCCTCCCACCCACCCTTATGTTGTATAAACAAAACAGGACATGCACACTTTAACCAACCCATCATTTCAGTGACAGGGTCTGCCACACGACTGTGACTGATATGACGGGTTGGTTTGGACCCCCCCCAAAAAAGAAGCAATTAATCTCTCCTTGCACAAACTGGCTCTACAGAGGCAAGATGTCCACCTCATCTTCACCCTCCGATATATCACCGTGTACATCCCCCTCCTCACAGATTATCAATTCGTCCCCACTGGAATCCACCATCTCAGCTCCCTGTGTACTTTGTGGAGGCAATTGCTGCTGGTCAATGTCTCCGCGGAGGAATTGATTATAATTCATTTTAATGAACATCATCTTCTCCACATTTTCTGGATGTAACCTCGTACGCCGATTGCTGACAAGGTGAGCGGCGGCACTAAACACTCTTTCGGAGTACACACTTGTGGGAGGGCAACTTAGGTAGAATAAAGCCAGTTTGTGCAAGGGCCTCCAAATTGCCTCTTTTTCCTGCCAGTATAAGTACGGACTGTGTGACGTGCCTACTTGGATGCGGTCACTCATATAATCCTCCACCATTCTATCAATGTTGAGAGAATCATATGCAGTGACAGTAGACGACATGTCCGTAATCGTTGTCAGGTCCTTCAGTCCGGACCAGATGTCAGCATCAGCAGTCGCTCCAGACTGCCCTGCATCACCGCCAGCGGGTGGGCTCGGAATTCTGAGCCTTTTCCTCGCACCCCCAGTTGCGGGAGAATGTGAAGGAGGAGATGTTGACAGGTCGCGTTCCGCTTGACTTGACAATTTTGTCACCAGCAGGTCTTTCAACCCCAGCAGACCTGTGTCTGCCGGAAAGAGAGATCCAAGGTAGGCTTTAAATCTAGGATCGAGCACGGTGGCCAAAATGTAGTGCTCTGATTTCAACAGATTGACCACCCGTGAATCCTTGTTAAGCGAATTAAGGGCTGCATCCACAAGTCCCACATGCCTAGCGGAATCGCTCCGTGTTAGCTCCTCCTTCAATGCCTCCAGCTTCTTCTGCAAAAGCCTGATGAGGGGAATGACCTGACTCAGGCTGGCAGTGTCTGAACTGACTTCACGTGTGGCAAGTTCAAAGGGCATCAGAACCTTGCACAACGTTGAAATCATTCTCCACTGCACTTGAGACAGGTGCATTCCACCTACTATATCGTGCTCAATTGTATAGGCTTGAATGGCCTTTTGCTGCTCCTCCAACCTCTGAAGCATATAGAGGGTTGAATTCCACCTCGTTACCACTTCTTGCTTCAGATGATGGCAGGGCAGGTTCAGTAGTTTTTGGTGGTGCTCCAGTTTTCTGTACGTGGTGCCTGTACGCCGAAAGTGTCCCGCAATTCTTCTGGCCACCGACAGCATCTCTTGCACGGCCCTGTCGTTTTTTAAAAAATTCTGCACCACCAAATTCAAGGTATGTGCAAAACATGGGACGTGCTGGAATTGGCCCAGATTTAATGCACACACAATATTGCTGGCGTTGTCCGATGCCACAAATCCACAGGAGAGTCCAATTGGGGTAAGCCATTCCGCGATGATCTTCCTCAGTTGCCGTAAGAGGTTTTCAGCTGTGTGCGTATTCTGGAAAGCGGTGATACAAAGCGTAGCCTGCCTAGGAAAGAGTTGGCGTTTGCGAGATGCTGCTACTGGTGCCGCCGCTGCTGTTCTTGCGGCGGGAGTCCATACATCTACCCAGTGGGCTGTCACAGTCATATAGTCCTGACCCTGCCCTGCTCCACTTGTCCACATGTCCGTGGTTAAGTGGACATTGGGTACAGCTGCATTTTTTAGGACACTGGTGACTCTTTTTCTGAGGTCTGTGTACATTTTCGGTATCGCCTGCCTAGAGAAATGGAACCTAGATGGTATTTGGTACCGGGGACACAGTACCTCCAACAAGTCTCTAGTTGGCTCTGCAGTAATGATGGATACCGGAACCACGTTTCTCACCACCCAGGATGCCAAGGCCTCAGTTATCCGCTTTGCAGTAGGATGACTGCTGTGATATTTCATCTTCCTCGCAAAGGACTGTTGAACAGTCAATTGCTTACTGGAAGTAGTACAAGTGGGCTTACGACTTCCCCTCTGGGATGACCATCGACTCCCAGCGGCAACAACAGCAGCGCCAGCAGCAGTAGGCGTTACACGCAAGGATGCATCGGAGGAATCCCAGGCAGGAGAGGACTCGTCAGACTTGCCAGTGACATGGCCTGCAGGACTATTGGCATTCCTGGGGAAGGAGGAAATTGACACTGAGGGAGTTGGTGGGGTGGTTTGCGTGAGCTTGGTTACAAGAGGAAGGGATTTACTGGTCAGTGGACTGCTTCCGCTGTCACCCAAAGTTTTTGAACTTGTCACTGACTTATTATGAATGCGCTGCAGGTGACGTATAAGGGAGGATGTTCCGAGGTGGTTAACGTCCTTACCCCTACTTATTACAGCTTGACAAAGGGAACACACGGCTTGACACCTGTTGTCCGCATTTGTGGTGAAATACCTCCACACCGAAGAGCTGATTTTTTTGGTATTTTCACCTGGCATGTCAACGGCCATATTCCTCCCACGGACAACAGGTGTCTCCCCGGGTGCCTGACTTAAACAAACCACCTCACCATCAGAATCCTCCTGGTCAATTTCCTCCCCAGCGCCAGCAACACCCATATCCTCCTCATCCTGGTGTACTTCAACACTGACATCTTCAATCTGACTATCAGGAACTGGACTGCGGGTGCTCCTTCCAGCACTTGCAGGGGGCATGCAAATAGTGGAAGGCGCATGCTCTTCACGTCCAGTGTTGGGAAGGTCAGGCATCGCAAACGACACAATTGGACTCTCCTTGTGGATTTGGGATTTCAAAGAACGCACAGTTCTTTGCGGTGCTTTTGCCAGCTTGAGTCTTTTCAGTTTTCTAGCGAGAGGCTGAGTGCTTCCATCCTCATGTGAAGCTGAACCACTAGCCATGAACATAGGCCAGGGCCTCAGCCGTTCCTTGCCACTCCGTGTGGTAAATGGCATATTGGCAAGTTTACGCTTCTCCTCCGACAATTTTATTTTAGGTTTTGGAGTCCTTTTTTTTCTGATATTTGGTGTTTTGGATTTGACATGCTCTGTACTATGACATTGGGCATCGGCCTTGGCAGACGACGTTGCTGGCATTTCATCGTCTCGGCCATGACTAGTGGCAGCAGCTTCAGCACGAGGTGGAAGTGGATCTTGATCTTTCCCTAATTTTGGAACCTCAACTTTTTTGTTCTCCATATTTTATAGGCAGAACTAAAAGGCACCTCAGGTAAACAATGGAGATGGATGGATTGGATACTAGTATACAATTATGGACGGACTGCCACGGTTAGGTGGTATAAAAAAACCACGGTTAGGTGGTATATATTATAATAATAATACAATTATGGATGGACGGACTGCCTGCCGACTGCCGACACAGAGGTAGCCACAGCCGTGAACTACCGCACTGTACACTGGTTGATAAAGAGATAGTAGTATACTCGTAACAATTAGGATGACACTATGACGGTATAAAGAATGAAAAAAAAACCACGGTTAGGTGGTAGGTATATAATAATAAATAATACAATTCTGGTCGGACGGACTGCCTGCCGTGTGCCGACACAGAGGTAGCCACAGCCGTGAACTACCGCACTGTACACTGGTTGATAAAGAGATAGTAGTATACTCGTAACAATTAGGATGACACTATGACGGTATAAAGAATGAAAAAAAAAACCACGGTTAGGTGGTAGGTATATAATAATAAATAATACAATTCTGGTCGGACGGACTGCCTGACGTGTGCCGACACAGAGGTAGCCACAGCCGTGAACTACCGCACTGTACACTGGTTGATAAAGAGATAGTAGTATACTCGTAACAATTAGGATGACACTATGACGGTATAAAGAATGAAAAAAAAACCACGGTTAGGTGGTAGGTATATAATAATAAATAATACAATTCTGGTCGGACGGACTGCCTGCCGTGTGCCGACACAGAGGTAGCCACAGCCGTGAACTACCGCACTGTACACTGGTTGATAAAGAGATAGTAGTATACTCGTAACAATTAGGATGACACTATGACGGTATAAAGAATGAAAAAAAAACCACGGTTAGGTGGTAGGTATATAATAATAAATAATACAATTCTGGTCGGACGGACTGCCTGCCGTGTGCCGACACAGAGGTAGCCACAGCCGTGAACTACCGCACTGTACACTGGTTGATAAAGAGATAGTAGTATACTCGTAACAATTAGGATGACACTATGACGGTATAAAGAATGAAAAAAAAACCACGGTTAGGTGGTAGGTATATAATAATAAATAATACAATTCTGGTCGGACGGACTGCCTGCCGTGTGCCGACACAGAGGTAGCCACAGCCGTGAACTACCGCACTGTACACTGGTTGATAAAGAGATAGTAGTATACTCGTAACAATTAGGATGACACTATGACGGTATAAAGAATGAAAAAAAAACCACGGTTAGGTGGTAGGTATATAATAATAAATAATACAATTCTGGTCGGACGGACTGCCTGCCGTGTGCCGACACAGAGGTAGCCACAGCCGTGAACTACCGCACTGTACACTGGTTGATAAAGAGATAGTAGTATACTCGTAACAATTAGGATGACACTATGACGGTATAAAGAATGAAAAAAAAACCACGGTTAGGTGGTAGGTATATAATAATAAATAATACAATTCTGGTCGGACGGACTGCCTGCCGTGTGCCGACACAGAGGTAGCCACAGCCGTGAACTACCGCACTGTACACTGGTTGATAAAGAGATAGTAGTATACTCGTAACAATTAGGATGACACTATGACGGTATAAAGAATGAAAAAAAAACCACGGTTAGGTGGTAGGTATATAATAATAAATAATACAATTCTGGTCGGACGGACTGCCTGCCGTGTGCCGACACAGAGGTAGCCACAGCCGTGAACTACCGCACTGTACACTGGTTGATAAAGAGATAGTAGTATACTCGTAACAATTAGGATGACACTATGACGGTATAAAGAATGAAAAAAAAAACCACGGTTAGGTGGTAGGTATATAATAATAAATAATACAATTCTGGTCGGACGGACTGCCTGCCGTGTGCCGACACAGAGGTAGCCACAGCCGTGAACTACCGCACTGTACACTGGTTGATAAAGAGATAGTAGTATACTCGTAACAATTAGGATGACACTATGACGGTATAAAGAATGAAAAAAAAAAACCACGGTTAGGTGGTAGGTATATAATAATAAATAATACAATTCTGGTCGGACGGACTGCCTGCCGTGTGCCGACACAGAGGTAGCCACAGCCGTGAACTACCGCACTGTACACTGGTTGATAAAGAGATAGTAGTATACTCGTAACAATTAGGATGACACTATGACGGTATAAAGAATGAAAAAAAAACCACGGTTAGGTGGTAGGTATATAATAATAAATAATACAATTCTGGTCGGACGGACTGCCTGCCGTGTGCCGACACAGAGGTAGCCACAGCCGTGAACTACCGCACTGTACTGTGTCTGCTGCTAATATAGACTGGTTGATATTTAAAGAGATATTAGTAGTATACAACAATACTATACTGGTGGTCAGGCACTGGTCACCACTCCTGCAGCAAAAGTGTGCACTGTTAATTAATATAATTGTACTCCTGGCTCCTGCTAACAACCTGCAGTGCTCCCCAGTCTCCCCCACAATTAATTATAAGCTTTTAATTTATACATTGATGACTGTGCAGCACACTGGGCTGAGCTGAGTGCACACAGACTGAGTCACACTGTGTGACTGACTGTGCTGTGTATCGTTTTTTTTTTCAGGCAGAGAACGGATATAGCAGAGAGAAGTGAACGGATATATTATATTAAATAAAAGTTAACTAGCAACTGCACTGGTCACTGACTGTGGTAAACTAACTCTGTCTGCGACTCTGCACAATCTCTCTCTCTCTATCTAATCTATCTCTATTCTAATGGAGAGGACGCCAGACACGTCCTCTCCCTATCAATCTCAATGCACGAGTGAAAATGGCGGCGACGCGCGGCTCCTTATATAGAATCCGAGTCTCGCGATAGAATCCGAGCCTCGCGAGAATCCGACAGCGTCATGATGACGTTCGGGCGCGCTCGGGTTAACCGAGCAAGGCGGGAAGATCCGAGTCGCTCGGACCCGTGAAAAAAAACATGAAGTTCGGGCGGGTTCGGATTCCGAGGAACCGAACCCGCTCATCTCTAATCCAGACATCCAGCAATAACACTGATCCTGCCTGACTGGCCCTAAATACCCTAGCCACTTGAAAAACGGCGCCAAAAGAAATGTGATGTCATCAAGGAGAGACAAGGCTTCTCCTCAGTAAATTACCTCTTTTTATAGGGAAACGAGATAGCAACATAACAAACTCACCCCCATCAGGGAGCACAGGTAGTTGAGCTCACACCCGCCAAACCGGGGACAACGGAGCCGCCACAACACCTCACTAAAAACCGCCGAGTCCCGGAGCGGAGCACTTCCGGTCCGTGGAACGCAAACGTCACACGGCCGGAAGTGCCCATCCGGAACGCAAACAGGAAGTCAGAGACCTATACTTTAAGCACATCCGAACTATATCATAGATAGTCAAGCTGTCATTCCGGATTTAACCAATATAGATAATTCCACCTATATTGGGCCATATATAAAGCAACTACAAGTGGTCAAATGCATGTAACATGCACAGACAAAGGTATTAGAGCCAGGCAGAGCAGTATTGAGGATTCCCCACAACAAAAATACATCCCCCCCAAAAAAAATTATATAAAATATATATTGGCCGGATCCCCAAGGTGCAGTGGTCAAATAGACACCAAATATTATTTATCATTACATATCACTCAATTCTACAGTATCTTAACGCTATCAATTTGGGTCAGTTAAACGCATCCCACTGCACCCTGGGGATCAAAGCCAAACACACATTATTTAAATTAGAAAAATATAATACCTAGTACAAGAGCATCAATGACAGTAGAAAAAATGTGTATAGAACACTTAAAAAGCATTAAAAACGTGCATCGGGCAAGGAAAAAAACTCATACGCAAATTTAGCGTAGAAATACATTTAGCGGGTTCGACTCATTCAAGCCGTTGGGTGTCACAGAACCTAATCTATATATCCATCTTGCTTCTAATTTTCTCAGAAGAAGTGAACGGTCACCTTCTCTATTAGGAACAGGGACCCAATCAATGATTCTGCACTTCAAAGATGCCACTTGGTGTCCTTCCTTCAGGAAATGCTGGGCCACCGGTTTGTCGGTACGACCTGTTTGTAGCGCTTGATGGATTGAGCTGCGATGGTTTGCCATTCGCTCTCTGAACGAACAGGTGGTCATCCCCACATATGGAAGTCCACATGGGCATAATAGCATATAGATGACATGATCCATCCGACAGTGTAGTCGATATCGAATGGTGATTGGTTTTCTACTTAATGGATGTGGAAACTTCTCCCCGACCAACATTGAGCGACATGTCACACAGCCCAGACATTTGACACAGCCTTTTCTTGTTTTATGCAACCAATTGTTTTCTGAGCCACCCGTCTGTCTCATAGGGTGCATCAACAATTGTTTCAGATTTCGCCCACATCTAAAGGCTAACATGGGTGGATGTTCCAAACACTTTTTGAATTTCGGATCTGAATTCAAAATAGGCCAATGTCTCCTTATTGATGTTCTGATGGCGGGCGATTTGGCATCAAATTGTGTGACATATATCATCCGTGGTTCTTTGGTCGGTTTCACTTCACCTATTCGAGAGCGTGCTTTTTCCAAACATTTGTTGATGGTATCTTTGCTATACCCCCTCTGAGTAAAGCGAGCCTTCATCTCCACAATCTGATTTTCGGCAGTCATTGGATTTGTATTGTTTCTCAAAACTCGCATAAATTGCGAGATCGGCAGGCTAGATCTCAAAGCTGGCGGATGGTTACTTGTGGCGTGTAGAATCGTATTGCGATCCGTCTCTTTTCTGAACAGAGTAGTCCCCAATTTAGTACCAGCCCGGAAGATGGTCAAGTCCAAAAAGTTAATAGACTTCTTGTCTGAGTGTCCCGTGAACCGTACATTAGAGTCAAGGTTGTTCAAATAATCTAACATCTCATTAAACTCTAGTTCGGTACCGTCCCATAGCAAAAAAACATCATCTATGAAACGCCTATAATATACAATCTTATTGCTATATTTAGGCATAATATTCAACGTTTCATACTCATGCATAAATATACCCGCGTAGATAGGGGCCACATTCGAGCCCATGGCTGTCCCTGAGCACTGCATATAGTACTCTCCTTGATACATAAAGTGATTGTTGGTCAGAATCATCTCTAAAAATTCCAAAATGCAGTCAATGGGAATCGTGCAAAAATCCGTTGAGATAAGTAAATTCCTCACCGCCTCCAAACCTAATCTATGTGGGATGATTGTATATAGTGACGATACATCAAGTGTTGCAAGCAACACATCCTCCTTAATCTCCCCAAGGTCCATAATCCTGTCCAAAAAATCACCAGTATCTCTAAGATAGCTCGGTATGTGTGGTATTAGTTCTTGTAAAAAAACATCCACAAACATAGCTAGAGGTTGTAAAAGAGACCCCCTGGCAGAGATAATAGGTCTGCCCGGAGGGTTGACCATAGATTTATGGACCTTGGGGAGTGTATAGAGCATGGGGCAAATTGGAAAATCCACCTTTAGGTAGGTCGACATCTGCTCAGTCAACCAGCCCAGGTTTACTGATCTATCAATCAATGCGTCAACCTTTCTTTTCACAAGGGGCATGGGATTGTGCACACATTTAGAATAAGTTTCAGGGTCCGCGAGTTGGCGCCTGACCTCAGTATCATAATTAACAAAATTCTGAACCACCACGGCACCGCCTTTATCAGCGGGCCGGATAACAATTTTATCGTTGTTTCTTAAAGATCTCAACGCTGTACGTTGGTCAGGTGTCAAATTCGTGAATCCCTTAAATGTATTATTTCTAAAGTAATTTTCAGTCATCCTCAAAAAAGTCCGAATACTGGGACTAGATGAGGGGGGATCAAACAAGCTAGGTTTCTTGAGTATTTTGGGATCAATCAAATCCCCACCATCCTTCATAATTTTATCCCCGAAGAACTCACGTAGTCTCAATTTTCGTCCAAATTTATAATGATCAACCGCTAGGTTGAAATCATCATGTCTGGAGGTGGGTACAAAAGATAGACCTAATGACAGGAGTGAGATCTCCCCTTTAGTCAAAACGTGGTCCGATAGATTAAATATACTATCTAATCCTTCTTCCTCCTCGCTCTTCTTTTTGAAGCTACCTCTTCTTGGGTGGGGTCTTCTAGACCTACTGGGTCTCTTATAGGGGATGTTCGCGTACCCCTCCCTAAAAAACCACTCGGTGGTCGGGCACCCCTAGCTTCAGAGTCTGAGGCTGACTGTGATGTTGAAGAGTCACTATTTTGTTGAGATCTATTGTAATAGGGTCTATTTTGTCTAAAGCGTCTGGTCACACCTGCTCCACCTGTACACTTGGTGGGTAGTATAGTCCTGGTTAACAGTTTGCAATTTTTTCCTCTTAAAGGTCACCAGTTGGTCTTTAAAGGCGTCTAATTGGGATTGCAGTTTGTCACACCAGGAGTCCGATTTATCTGACTTAAGGGTTTGTAGATAGTTTTTTTCAAAACTCTCAATTTCTTCCCTAATTTTGACCAATTCTATCCCTACCTCCTCGATAACCAAAAGGATTAAATCGAGTGAGCATTTATTTAAAACGCCACACCATTTACTGCAAAATGCAGCATTGGTTCTACCGATGGTGGGAGTATTGCTCACCCGAAATCCACGTGGTATGCGTTTTGATCGGTGGTATTCGGATAGAAATTGGCCGTGAAGTGTTAGTTCAACCTCTCTACGTTTTAAGCGTAGTACCTTATGAAATAGATCAATTGGTTTTTCTGCTGGTAGACTAGTGAACTCAAAGTGATGGAAATATACTTTCTCAGCATCGTCGTCTGTTAATGATACCAGCTGATTTTCTGCCGCAAACAACAACCCCTCATCAAAACCTACCGAGCCAGACTGGGACATTTCTCACAATGTTCACTACACTCCAGAATTGGTAATTATTCAGTATACCATGAGACAGGTATTATTATCACATAAGACACACCAAAAGCTAATGAGACGGTACCAGCCCTAGTATGCCCGATGCACGAAACCCAAAAAAATTCTTTAAAAGAAAATATAAAAAAGGTATTCAAGAGGGAATACCAACTGCATGGGACCAGCAATTACTGACCCCAGATGTCCAGAGAATCTTAATGACCAAAATACAGTTCCAGACGCAATGAGCGATGGGTGACTAACCAGGAGACGGTTCCTATTCAAAAACCACTTCCTTAAATATATCCAACAGACGGTTGCACTCACATCTTCAAATTATGTAAACGCTGGGGTGTCCACTCGAATACCCAGGTATCCAAATGTAGAGAAAAAGATTCAGAGGGGGCACTCTCCAGACTTTTTTCATAAACAACTGTTCATTTATTAGTAATATACTTTACATGATCAGCATTTCCTCAAGCGCTTTCGGCCAAAAGCAAAGGCCTTCCTCAGGAGGCACTGTACAGGAGAGACAAGGCTTCTCCTCAGTAAATTACCTCTTTTTATAGGGAAACGAGATAGCAACATAACAAACTCACCCCCATCAGGGAGCACAGGTAGTTGAGCTCACACCCGCCAAACCGGGGACAACGGAGCCATCACAACACCTCACTGAAAACCGCCGAGTCCCGGAGCGGAGCACTTCCGGTCCGTGGAACGCAAACGTCACACGGGCGGAAGTGCCCATCCGGAACGCAAACAGGAAGTCAGAGACCTATACTTTAAGCACATCCGAACTATATCATAGATAGTCAAGCTGTCATTCCGGATTTAACCAATATAGATAATTCCACCTATATTGGGCCATATATAAAGTGCTCCGCTCCGGGACTCGGCGGTTTTCAGTGAGGTGTTGTGGCGGCTCCGTTGTCCCCGGTTTGGCGGGTGTGAGCTCAACTACCTGTGCTCCCTGATGGGGGTGAGTTTGTTATGTTGCTATCTCGTTTCCCTATAAAAAGAGGTAATTTACTGAGGAGAAGCCTTGTCTCTCCTTGATGACATCACATTTCTTTTGGCGCCGTTTTTCAAGTGGCTAGGGTATTTAGGGCCAGTCAGGCAGGATCAGTGTTATTGCTGGATGTCTGGATCTTTTGCTCACGGTTGGTGGAAGTTGTGGTTTTTGTACAGTGCCTCCGGAGGAAGGCCTTTGCTTTGGGCCGAAAGCGCTTGAGGAAATGCTGATCATGTAAAGTATATTACTAATAAATGAACAGTTGTTTATGAAAAAAGTCTGGAGAGTGCCCCCTCTGAATCTTTTTCTCTACATTTGGATACCTGGGTATTCGAGTGGACACCCCAGCGTTTACATAATTTGAAGATGTGAGTGCAACCGTCTGTTGGATATATATATATATATATATATATATATATAGCAACAAAGAACGAGGCGGCACTCGGAGACTGTACAACAAACGTGTATTCAAAGAAAGTGCAAATCAACGTTTCGGGGACCAGTTCCCCTTCTTCATGAACTGGTCCCCGAAACGTTGATTGCACTTTCTTTGAATACACGTTTGTTGTACAGTCTCCGAGTGCCGCCTCGTTCTTTGTTGCTGTCCACATCAGAGGGGAGACCCTCGGTAGGGGAGGGCACCGGAGCAAGACGTATCCCGCAGTGGATAATCAGAGTGCCGGGGTAACTGCTCAGGTATATATATATATATGTATATAGACAAAACTGGTGAGGTCGGCACTCACTTATGTCGACATCTGCCTGGGTGCCGTCCTAAAGTCCAATGGATATCGAATGTGGTTCTAATAGAGAGGGGTATGCATCCATCCACTCATCATTTATATAGAACAGGAGGCACTCACAGGTCTTTGTAAAAGAGTGTATTCTCAAAAATTCAAAAATTCAATAAAGTGATTGGCACATGCTGCCAACGTTTCAGCGCCGCGCAGGGCGCTTTTCTCAAGGCTGTGTGCAAAGCTACAAGCTTATTGAATTTTTGAGAATACACTCTTTTACAAAGACCTGTGAGTGCCTCCTGTTCTATATAAATGATGAGTGGATGGATGCATACCCCTCTCTATTAGAACCACATTCGATATATATATATAGATATAGATATATATAGATATAGATATATATATAGATATAGATATATATAGTGTAGTATAGTTGGTATTCAAGAGCATATATCTAATAGTGCAATAAATAAACATTCTGGTGTGACCAAGTGAAATAAGAAGAAAACAAAGTACAACGCACCGAAACTCACACTACAACAAAGTGCTTGAAGCTCATAAAGGTTTCTTTTCCTCCATCACCATATGAATGAACAAGGATTTAAGCTAATCACCTCTATTTGGACAATCCCTTAATATGGACGTACCATACTCACACAATAGCGTGTAGATCAAGTCACATAATGGTTTCTTTGTTCTTCAGTGTTGCTCTCTGTTCCCAAAAACCGGAGAGGAATAGGATATGGAGGGACACAGGGCAAACTAATGCCCACTGGGCAGCCCAGGTGCAGGTATACCCGGGGTACGGCTGCTGCTTCTCCCACTCACTGGAACTTGTGGTTAGACTGGCACAGACCGTGGGGGCCATCTCATCACTTCCAGGCCTCCTTGTTCTTTTTTACACTGAAGATAGTTCATAATTACATTGGCTGTATGTTTGGGGTCGTTGACCTGCTGCAGAATACATTTGGAGCCAATCAGATGCCTCCCTGATGGTATTGCATGATAGCTAAATACCTGCCTGTATTTTTGGGGACACCATTAATCCTGACTAAATCCCTAACTCTATATGCTGAAACGCAGCTCCAAACTTGCAAGGAACCTCCACCATGCTTCACTGTTACCTGCAGACACTCATTATTGAACTGCTCTTCAGCTCTTAGGTGAACAGACTGCCTTCTGTTACAGACAAATATTTCAAATTTTGACTCATCCATCCAGAGCACCTGCTGACATTTTTATGCACCCCAGTTCCTATGTTTATATGCATAGTAGAGTCGCTTGGCCTTGTTTCCATGTTGAAGGTATGGCTTTTTGGCCACAATTCTTCCATGACGACCACTTGGCCGGACTTCTCCGAAAAGTAAATGGGTGTACCTGGGTCTCACTGGTTCTACTAGTTCTGAGCTGACGGCATTGCTGGACATCTTCCGATTTTGATGGAAAGTGAGCATGATACTGTATGTCTTCCGTCTGATGCACTAAGTATCCTTGTCTGACCACTGCGTCTACGGTCCTCAACGTTGCTCGTTCCTTTGTGCTTCAATGCTCAGAAATACAGGCAGGTTCTTATTCATCATGCAATACCATCAGTGCTATCACTGACCTGGTCGAAGGGTGTTGTGGACTCGGGGCTTCTTCCGGTGACTGGGAAGAGGAACCGCTACTGGGTCGCAATAGAGATGGCCGGATGTAGGTCTTCTTCATACAGGATGAAGACGGTAAGCAGGAAGCACGGAGGAATGATGAAGGTCTCCTGAAAAACAAGACTAGTAAAAGTGCTAAGTGCTGAGGTACAGAGGTGCTGGTATTATTGAGGTACTGAAGGCACTGAGGTGCTGAGACACCGAGGTACTGAGGTGCTGAGGTTCTGTGGTACTAAGGTGCGGAGGCACCGAGGTGCTGAGGTTCTGTGGTGCTGAGGCACCGAGGTACTGAGGTTCTGTGGTACTAAGGTGCGGAGGCACCGAGGTGCTGAGGTTCTGTGGTGCTGAGGCACCGGAGTGCTGAGGTTCTGAGGTACTGAGGTGCTGAGGCACTGAGGTGCTGATGGCGCTCAGGCGCCTTGGTGGCACGGAGGTGCGTGATGGCGCTCGGGCGCTTGGAGGCACGAAGGTGCTTGATGGCGCTCGGGCGCCTTGGTGGCACGGAGGTGCGTGATGGCGCTCGGGCGCTTGGAGGCACGGAGGTGCGTGATGGCGCTCGGGCGCTTGGAGGCGTGGAGGTGCGTGATGGCACTCGGGCGCTTGGAGGCACGGAGGTGCTTGATGGCGCTCGGGCGCCTTGGAGGCACGGAGGTGCGTGATGGCGCTCGGGCGCTTGGAGGCACGGAGGTGCGTGGCGCTCGGGCGCTTGGAGGCGTGAGGAAACACTGAGACACTGGAGACACTGGAGACACTGGTATACTGGAAAGCACAGCGGAAACAGGAACAAGGGAGCTCTGGAGATCACTGCTTCTGACAAGCAGAATGATGATACACAGGCGCCGGCTCCCTGCTCGGCGTCTGGCTTTGAACCTCCCGCCTTAGTCTGATTGGCGGAGCGGGCAGATGACGTCAGCCCCGCTCCGCCTACCTAATCTAGAGCAGCATGGCGGCGCCCTCGCTCCGGGAGCCGCCGGAGAGACCCGCCGACCCGACGCCGGACCCCCGAGGCCGCCGGAGGGGAGAGACGCCAGGCCATCCAGGACACCCGCAGAGGCAAGCGCGGCCGCCGCTGCCCGCGGGATGTGACAGTACCCCCTCCTCCAGGAGTGGCCCCTGGACACTTTCCGGGTTTAGTTGGATGTCTGGAATGGAAGATTCGAACCAGTCGGGGAGCCATTACCTCAGTAGCATTGATCCAACTTCTCTCTTCAGGACCATAACCTTTCCACTCTACCAAGTACTGTAATTTTTTATGAAAATAACGAGAGTCAAGAATAGCTTTGATTTCAAATTCTGTCCCAGTTTGAGACACTGTAGTAGTTGGCCTAGGAGATGCTGAGTGGAACCGATTTAGAATGAGGGGGCGGAGGAGAGAGACGTGGAAGGAGTTTGGAATTCGAAGGTGGGAAGGCAACTCCAATTTGCAAACGACCGGGTTCAAGACTTGCCGCACTGAGAAAGGACCAATGAACCTTGGGGCAAATTTCATGGTGGGTACTTTCAAACGAAGATTGCGGGTAGAGAGCCATACCTTGTCACCAACCTTGTATTGAGGAGCTGCTCGTCGTTTCCTATCCGCAAAGAATTTATAGCGACCGGAAACCCTCTTAAGATTGGCATGAACTCGGCTCCAAATTTGAGTGAAATGTCGGAGAGTTGAGGCTGCAGCAGGAACTTCTTCTGGAGGACAAATGGGCAACTCCGGAACTTGGGGATGAAATCCATAATTAATAAAGAATGGAGACTCACCAGTAGAAGAATGATAAAGATGGTTGTGGGCAAACTCAGCCCACGGCAACAACTCCACCCAGTTATCTTGAGAAGGGGAAAGGTAAATACGGAGAAAAGTCTCTAGATCCTGATTGACGCGTTCAGTTTGCCCATTAGTCTGTGGATGGTAAGCAGAAGAGAATTTGAGCTTAATTTGTAGAGTTGAACAGAGGGCTCTCCAGAATCTCGCTGTAAACTGTACTCCCCGATCTGAGACTATTTCCAGAGGTAACCCGTGCAGGCGGAAATGCTCTTGGATAAATAACAGGGCCAACTTGGAAGCGGAGGGTAATCCGGTCAACGGAATAAAATGTGCCATCTTAGAGAATCGGTCAATGATCACCCAAATGGTGTTATGACCCTTAGAGAGCGGTAATTCAGTAACAAAGTCCATCGAGATATGAGTCCAAGGCCTTTTAGGAATGGATAAAGGATGCAACAAACCCGCAGGCGGCAGACGTGGAGTTTTGTGCTGAGCACATTGAGGACACGAATTGACATACTCTTGAACATCTTTTTTCATAGTGTCCCACCAGTATGATCTTTGCAGAAATTCCCACATTTTCTGAACTCCCGGATGACCAGAAAACTTAGAAATGTGTGCCCACTGCAACAGTTTCGGTCGAAATTTAACTGGTACTGACATTCTTCCAGGAGGAGAACCCAACCTAGTGGGAGCTGCAGAAATAGAGATGGGACTGAGGATTAATGCCTTCCCCATTGTATTCTCCTCATCTGAAGCCATCACTGAACGGGATAGGGCATCCGCCTTGGTATTTAGAGTTCCAGCCCGATACTTGATGATAAAGGAAAATCTGGTAAAGAAGAGCGCCCATCTTGCCTGATGGGGGTTCAAACATTGGGCCATCTTTAGATACAGTAAATTCTTGTGGTCCGTAAAAATTGTAATTAAGTGTTTAGCACCCTCCAGAAGATACCTCCATTCTTCCAACGCAGATTTAATTGCCAGTAGCTCTTTGTCTCCGATGGTGTAATTTAGTTCAGCAGGGGAGAACTTGCGAGAATGAAACCCACACGGATGCAACTTCCCATCTGAGGCGTACTGCGAGAGTACAGCACCTATGCCTACCGTGGAAGCATCAACCTCCAAAAAGAATGGTTTTAGGAAATCTGGCTGCTGAAGTACGGGAGCAGATATAAAGGCGGTCTTCAACTGTTTGAACGCTGCTACTGCTTCAGAAGGCCAATTGCTTGGGTCAGCCCCTTTTTTAGTCAGAGCCGTAATAGGTGCCACGATGGTAGAGAAACCTCTTATAAATTTCTGATAATAATTTGCGAATCCTAGAAATCGTTGCACTGCTTTTAAGGAAAGAGGTTGAGTCCAATCCCGGATGGCTGAAAGTTTCTCCGGATCCATACGCAATTCAGTTCCAGAAATAATGTAGCCCAAAAATGAAATAGAAGGAACCTCAAAGGTGCACTTGGAGATCTTGCCATAAAGATGATTCTTGCGCAACCGAAGGAGTACTTCCTTAACCTGTAGTCGGTGCTCAGAAAGATTCTTTGAAAAAATCAAAATGTCATCCAAATAGACTACTACATTCAGATACAACATATCCCGAAATACTTCATTAATGAATCCTTGAAAGACAGCGGGGGCGTTGCTGAGGCCAAATGGCATTACCAGGTACTCATAATGCCCGTCTCTCGTATTGAAAGCCGTCTTCCACTCATCTCCTTGACGAATACGTATCAAGTTGTATGCTCCTCTTAAGTCAAGCTTAGTAAATACTCGAGCTCCACGCACTCTATCGAAAAGCTCTGTGATGAGCGGCAGAGGATACTTGTTTTTAATGGTGACTTCATTTAAACCACGATAGTCAATGCATGGTCTCAGCCCTCCATCTTTTTTCTTTACAAAGAAGAAGCCAGCTCCCGCTGGAGAAGTGGAGGGACGGATGAAGCCCTTCTGCAAATTCGACTTAATGTACTCAGACATAGCTTGTGTCTCTGGAACCGACAAAGGATAAGTGCGACCTCGGGGCGGTATTTTCCCAGGAATGAGCTCAATGGGACAGTCCCAAGCCCTATGCGGAGGTAATTTATCAGCCGCCTGTTCCGAGAAGACATCCAAAAACTCTCGAAAAGCCTCAGGAACTAACTCCACGTCCAATTTGGCCGATGCACGGAGTGGAACGACAGGAGTAAGACAATTCAATCGGCAGAAAGGACTCCAAGAAATTATTTGTGTCGACCCCCAGTCGACATGAGGGTTCTGTAGCCTGAGCCAGGGAAGACCCAAAACGAGATCATGAGACATTTCCTGAATAACTAGAAACTTCAGTTGTTCATGATGTAAAGCTCCCACTTGTAGCTGAATTGACTCAGACTGACTCGTAATCAAGGCGTTAGGAATTTGAACCCCGTTAATGGCTGTAATAGTAATAGGTCGCTCGACCAACTGTAATTTCAAACCCAAACTCTGGGCGCAGGAAAGAGAAATAAAATTCCCCGCAGCACCTGAATCCAAAAGAGCCATAACGGTCTTGACTTTTGTTTTAGCAGACAAAGATACTGAGAGTAAACAGTCCACTTCTGGAGAAGATTGAGAAACCACACCCAGCTTGACTTCCCCGGAACAGGCTAGGATTGCCCGTTTCCCGGGCGAGCTTTGCAAGACTTGAGGAAGTGATCCGCGGCTCCACAGTAGAGGCAAAGTTTGTTCTCACGCCGACGCTGTCGCTCCTCTGGAGACAGTCGAGACCGATTAATTTGCATGGGTTCGTCTGGAGCTGTCGTAACCGATGGTTTAGACGGAGGAGCCCGGAATCTGCACCGATCAGACCGAGAACGTTCGCCAACTCGTTCCTGCATGCGGAGATCCACTTTCACACAGAGCGAGATCAACTGTTCCAAAGAATCTGGCAAATCTCTTGTAATCAATTCGTCTTTAAGACGGTCGGACAGCCCGTTCCAGAAAGCGGCCCGTAAGGCATCATTATCCCAGCGCAATTCGGAAGCTATGGTCTGAAAATCAATCACATACTGACCCACTGAACGAGAGCCTTGTCGAACTCTGAGAAGATCTGAAGAGGCAGCGGCCGTTCTGCCAGGCTCATCAAAGATCCTGCGGAAAGATGAGATGAAATTAGTGTAGTTGGAAACCAAAGGATCAGATCGCTCCCATAAAGGAGACACCCATTCCAACGCTGAACCCTCAAGCAAGGAAATAATGTATGCTACTTTGGATCGATCCGTGGGAAAATTGTGTGCGAGGAGTTCAAACTGCACCTCGCACTGGTTAAGAAAACCACGGCAATTCTTCGGGTTGCCGTTGTAGCGAGAGGGAGTGGGAAGCTGAAGGCGTGACCTGGTACCAGACACTGCGTGAGCATTAACAGGAACGACTACCGGAGTGGGTACTGGAGCTGGAACTGGAACTACTGAAGCCAGGGAAACCTGAATTTGATCCAACCTGCCGGATAGTTCTTGGAGATACCGCATCACCTGGTTTTGCGCCGCTTCCTGACTCTGAACACGGGAAACCAGATCTTGGATGGCACTTGCTTCTGGGTTCCGATTCCCCGGGTCCATGAGGCCTGTGTATACTATCACTGACCTGGTCGAAGGGTGTTGTGGACTCGGGGCTTCTTCCGGTGACTGGGAAGAGGAACCGCTACTGGGTCGCAATAGAGATGGCCGGATGTAGGTCTTCTTCATACAGGATGAAGACGGTAAGCAGGAAGCACGGAGGAATGATGAAGGTCTCCTGAAAAACAAGACTAGTAAAAGTGCTAAGTGCTGAGGTACAGAGGTGCTGGTATTATTGAGGTACTGAAGGCACTGAGGTGCTGAGACACCGAGGTACTGAGGTGCTGAGGTTCTGTGGTACTAAGGTGCAGAGACACCGAGGTGCTGAGGTTCTGTGGTGCTGAGGCACCGAGGTACTGAGGTGCTGAGGTTCTGTGGTACTAAGGTGCGGAGGCACCGAGGTGCTGAGGTTCTGTGGTGCTGAGGCACCGGAGTGCTGAGGTTCTGAGGTACTGAGGTGCTGAGGCACCGAGGTACTGAGGTGCTGAGGTTCTGTGGTACTAAGGTGCGGAGGCACCGAGGTGCTGAGGTTCTGTGGTGCTGAGGCACCGGAGTGCTGAGGTTCTGAGGTACTGAGGTGCCGAGGCACTGAGGTGCTGATGGCGCTCAGGCGCCTTGGTGGCACGGAGGTGCGTGATGGCGCTCGGGCGCTTGGAGGCACGAAGGTGCTTGATGGCGCTCGGGCGCCTTGGTGGCACGGAGGTGCGTGATGGCGCTCGGGCGCTTGGAGGCACGGAGGTGCGTGATGGCGCTCGGGCGCTTGGAGGCGTGGAGGTGCGTGATGGCGCTCGGGCGCTTGGAGGCACGGAGGTGCTTGATGGCGCTCGGGCGCCTTGGAGGCACGGAGGTGCGTGATGGCGCTCGGGCGCTTGGAGGCACGGAGGTGCGTGGCGCTCGGGCGCTTGGAGGCGTGAGGAAACACTGAGACACTGGAGACACTGGAGACACTGGAGACACTGGTATACTGGAAAGCATAGCGGAAACAGGAACAAGGGAGCTCTGGAGATCACTGCTTCTGACAAGCAGAATGATGATACACAGGCGCCGGCTCCCTGCTCGGCGTCTGGCTTTGAACCTCCCGCCTTAGTCTGATTGGCGGAGCGGGCAGATGACGTCAGCCCCGCTCCGCCTACCTAATCTAGAGCAGCATGGCGGCGCCCTCGCTCCGGGAGCCGCCGGAGAGACCCGCCGACCCGACGCCGGACCCCCGAGGCCGCCGGAGGGGAGAGACGCCAGGCCATCCAGGACACCCGCAGAGGCAAGCGCGGCCGCCGCTGCCGCGGGATGTGACACAGTGCAAGTGTACCTAGAAGAATTGATGCTGTTTTGAAGGCAAAGGGTCAGGTGTCTTATGCGAGGAGGGGTGCAGACTCCGGCTGGGCCCCCTCCTCTCCACGGCACTGTAGGCTGCAACACTGTGCAGGAACCTGCAAAAGCAGGGACTTCTTTCCTCATGTACTTTTCCTCTTCTTACTTACAGTCTTATACTCCTTACTCCCTTTGATGGCATCTAACCCCGGGTTTTCTATACCTGTCCTATATTGTCTTGAACTGTAAGTGCTGTTTTCTTGTTTGCTCATTTGATTATGTACTGTGTAATGGGCGCTGCGGAACCCTTGTGGTACCATATAAATAAAGGATGATCATAATAATAATAATAATAATAAAAAAGAAACTATTAACACTTCTATTTTTGAAAGCATTCTTACTTTGCAGCATTTTTTCCACACCTGCCTAAAACTTTTGCACAGTACTGTATAAATGCAAATTTATCATATAGATCACAGGTTCTCAAACTCGGTCCTCAGGTCCGCACACAGTGCATGTTTTGCAGGTCTCCTCACAGAATCGCAAGTGAAATAATTAGCTCCACCTGTGGACCTTTTAAAATGTGTCTGTGAGTAATTAATACACCTGTGCATTTGCTGGGTTACCTGCAAAACATGCACTGTGTGGCGTCCTGAGGACCGAGTTTGAAAATCCCTGATATAGATCATTTCGAACAACAATGTATAGATAAAAATGGACTATAAAGATTTTCTTTGCACTGCTCACATTTTATTTATATTTGGTTATAATAATATGCCATTGCATGGAAAATAGAAATGTGGTTAAATACAGGTTGCCTTGACGTTTGAGAAACTACTTGCCCCCTACAGTATGTCACACAATTTTAAAATACAGTAGCACAGATTATAAATAACACCACACCAAGCAGGGAAGGCGACTTTTATTTATTAACATCTATCATGCCAAAGCAACCATGCTCGTTAATCAAATACCAAGGGTCACGTTTGCTGTGTCCATCCAAACCAATCACCTGACCTTCTATTCCACTAGGATGCCTTTCATGGGATGGTAACTCTTCAGGACTACCAAATCACGATCCCCAGAGATCCCCACCAAAAAACTACCTTTTCCGTCAACCAGAAAGCCTCCTCCCCTTAAACACATGATAACATATAATCAATTTCTAGTATTTACTGTACATGAAACTGCAAACAAAACTTGCTGCATTATTATCCTGACAATTGCTGTAAACTGATCTCTCAGTACTACTGTGCTGGGTCTGAAAGGCCAGAGTACACCATCTGCTAGCACTACTATAGATATAATCAATCATTTGATGCTTTCTTATTGTTTATCATTTCTACAATAGAGAACATGAAACATACAGTACAGCAAATTCACTGTGCTCCAGCGTTGTGGGTATCAATGATATGTGTTGTTGGATTCTCTGATGAAATTGGGCTTCCACAAAGGAGGAGCTAAATAGCAGATTACAAAGAATCTGTGTTGGCTGTTCCTCCTGCCATTTTATCAGCCCACCACTGGCGTCCAACATAATTACATTTCAAAGCTCCAGTGAAAGTCGTTATGGTTTTGGGACACTGAAACATATTTATGGTGTCAGAGCTGTGCTGCAGGTTACTCTGCAAATCGCCCCTACTCATCAGACACCCCTACAGTGCAGAGGAGATCCTTGTCCCTTGGTAACAGCACTATGCACAGATTGATGGATTCAAAAACAAGTTAGCAAAGCAAGCTCAAAAAGAATTAACTCCCATGCTACTTAATATTGCTATTCTATGTTTTCTCAATCAAGTATCTCAACATATAGCACGTGTTTATATTCAAGCACAGAAGGATACTTTTTGCATATGTCACCACTTTTATGGGGAGATGTATTAAACCTTCAAGACAGTAAGTGGAGAAGATGCCCTTAGCACCCAATCAGCTCTGTCGATTTTCTAGAGTTTATAAAATTAGAGTTAGAAGCTGATTAATTCCTATGGGCCACTTCCCCACTTTATCTCTTTCAAAGGTTTGATACATCTCCCCCTTAGCCTTCTACATTCTGGGCAGCCTGCTCTTTACAGAGTAATGAATACTAGAAGAAGGTGTAGGGGAGAGGTCATCAGTCAACCACAGATCTTCTAACATCCAGTGGCGGCACTTAAGCCCAGAGGTGAGAGGGACCCACAATGGCGGTTGCTTCTCCATCTGGGACACATATGAATTACACAGGTTATGTGGCTGCCTGCATAGGCGGATCCAGGGGGGGGGGGGGGGGGCACTCGGGCCTCCCCCCCCCCCCTATCGTTTCTGACTTCTTCTTTTTTTCAAAAGGAGAACAGCAGCAGCACTACTGCTATTTCCATCAGTCAGATTTGATAAAAGAGTCGGCAGGCACTAGGACCCGCCGCGGCTCTAGCAGCAAGTGTGTGGTAACCAATGGGGATGCTGGAGCTGCAGCTCCAGCCTCCCCCTGCTCACACCGCAACCTACCTCCCCCACTGCCAGCCGGCCAAAGTCCAGCCCAGGCACGGGGTTCAAATGCCAGCATCAAGTAAGACTATTACTTATGACGGCGCAGAAGGCTTCATTAGCCCTCACTGCACCACACAGTTTCTCAGCACTTCCTTTACCACCATGCTAGGTGCAGTCAAACTCAGCCTCAGCTCTGAGAAAGCGGTCCGTGTGATTGTGACAGGGCTATCCTGCAGATGTTTTATGCTGCTTGTTGGAGATCCAGCTGGCTGCTTCTGCTAATCAAAGATGGGCAGTTTGTGTCCTGCAGTCTGAGTCTCAGAGCAGTGCCCAAAACAAGGTATACTGCACCTGCCATCACCAACTAAAAACTATAATAATTATGTGCTGGGTGCATTCCAGGCTCCCATAACTAATGGATCAGGTGACCAACATTTCAAAGCCCAATCAGCCTTTTCATCAGGGTGAAACATTGGCAATAAACCAGGATGCGCTCCTACAGCCAATCATTACCTGATGGCGTATTCTGTGAGGCCACACCCCCTGTTATACCACTCCTCTTATCTGGGAGCACGGGTGCCTTAGGTGCATGTAAATATAACTATTACCGTTCCCCTATCATGGTGCCCCCCCTTTCATTTTCTTCTGGATCCGCCCCTGGCTGCCTGCATCTGGTTTTATTCATCCACAGAACCTGTGTAATTCACATGTGTACCTTAGTAAATAGTAATTGGATATTTTGGCAACCATAGACCCGCACACCCTCCTTTCTGAGACCCCCACTCTCATATGAATGTGCCGTTTAGAAGAGGCCGCCACACTATACTTTTATAGACCAGAGTGGGTGCATACAGCACTAGAGCAGCATGGCTGTGCTATCCCCCAGATTTTGCTATGAAGTTCGGTGATGCACAGTATTGCCCTGTTGAGTGATATGCTTTTTGTGTATAGAAGGTAATTTCATAAGGTGTCTAATGATTTATTGTGATTACCTTTGCATAACCATTAAGCTAGCTTATCTTACTAAAATAAAATGACACAGACACAATAACACGCGGACAACAACTGCGTAAGTTTTAAAAGGTCATTAATGTATTTATTAAGTGGAATGACCCTTCTGGTAAGGGATGGCAAGGAAAACGCTTGATGACCAGCTCTAGCCAATTGATGTTTTATAACAATGGCGGCAACTTAAACGCCCCAACTTTTAAGATATGAGGTGACTTAAACGCCTCATCTGGCCAAAAGCATAACCTGTCCTGAAAAGGCAAACACTACCCTTTACTATGGCATAGCATGACCATTTCCTACGAAAATGCCCATCGTCCCCCCCGTACGGGCAGAACTCACTAGCCGTCCTTGGAAAGGGTAGTTGCCCCTCAAAGACCATTTATGCCCCATGTGACCGCTGGTCAAAAGCGCCTTCCCGCCGAAAGCTAAATTGAATTGAAAGCCAAATAGTAGCAAAATCTGAGAGCATCATCAAAACAAAAAGGAGGGGGGGGGGTGGCGTGCGGGATTTCCAGTTACCAAAGAGGAAGTGCTGCTGCTGTCTCCCTATCTATATACCCCCTTGATGTTACCTCCCTTACACACCCTGATAGGCTAATGCAAAACACAAACCAAACCCCCCAAGGGGGAGGCTAATCCAACTAGCAAAGCTCTCTCATTAATCAATCACAAACCAAAGACCCCTTATATAATTTCATGCCTATGCAGCCTTCATTTACTCTACTTCATGATATTTTCCACCACATTTGGATCACCTGAAATAATTGTGTTTGACAGCATTATTTTATTATTTCAGGCTTTGGGATCTGTGCTTATAAGCTGTGGATTAATTTCCCTATACTGTAGCAATGCGGTCTTGCCACAAGAGAAGTCGGTCTGGCCTCAATACAGAAGGATAAACTAAGAATCCAGAATCTAGAGGTCCCAGAATTACAGTAAGGTAAGGAACATATTTCTCTAGTATTCCTAATTACATTTTATCATGATTATAATAATTCAGTTTTTCTGGATGTCCTTTTATGATCTGTATAGCAAAAATATATAAATTAGGTTGTATAAAATAGTCATCCTCCAGGGGGCATGGTCTATTGGGCACAAGGCTGTGCCCCCTTTTGCGCATGCCTTGTTGCGATTAATGCTATTATTCTATTGGAGCATATTTTCACCATCCAATGGATTATGGAAGGAAACTATGAAATGCTATACTGTATATTTTTTCAGTGTTCACTGATATTCAGGGTTTATAAACAAAGATACATCTCTCTATTGTTTAATATTCAGGGTTACCATGGTGATGACTATTACTATTTGAATCTACTATTTGAAACGTAAGAGTGCGCTCCAAAAAGAGTTTCCTTCCTTCTCTCCACTCTACTGTATATACATATAATTAAAGAAAGACCAATACTAGGATCTATTTAACAAGCTTTTCTCAAAAACTGAACGAGGGACAGCCACTCTGACTGGAAGATCGATTGAGAATAAATTAATTCCCCTGTGCCTGGATATGGCACCAACAAACTGGTAGACTAACAGGGCTCAGTATATATCACACACTTGTTGTGAAACATTTTGACATATGAACACTGCTTGATAGGTCGAGCAGCTCTGCCTCCTCGCACTATAGGGTTGGATTAAGGCTTGGGGGGTTCCTGGGGCAACAGAGATGTGGGCCCTCCACCAGTAGAATTCAAAACCCCACCCCCCTACCGACACTACTAGTATGCCCCTTTGGGGGGAAAAAGTGAAAAGGGCAAAATTAAAAATAAACAATATATAATGAAATACAAAAATAATGAAAAGATATATACAGTAATAAAAAAATGTATAGGTAAAAAAGCCATCCCCTGTGATCCAGACTTGGGGTAATCTGCTCATTGTGCTGAGATGGGGCATGCCATAAGGCCATGCCTCCATGACTTACGCCACGCCTGTGTTACATGACCACGCCCCTTTTCCCACGTATGTCAATGGAGCATGCACACAAAGAATGCAAGCCCAGATTCTTGGCCCCAGCCCATACTTGTATGTGAATCAACTGTCACTACAACCCAGAGACATGGTTGGATGTAGTAAGCCTTCTAAAGAGTAGACAAGTGCACAAGTGGAGACATTACCTATAACAACCAAGTACATTCTACAAACCGACAGGTAGTTGCTTATTTGTTGCTATAAGCAACTTCTCTACTTGCCTCCTTGTCCACTCTTTTGAAGGCTTGATGCATTTCCCCCTTTATCACCTGCAATTGTCAGGCTACTGCAGGTCCTAAACTTTATTCCCAACAATTCATACATTCCTCTTGAACTTAACTTTGTGTCTGTTATCATTTATAACTTGATACATTATATATGGTACATTTACTGACTTTTATATTATTTGTGTCCATTCATACAATACTAACACAAGACATACACCAGAACATACTTACTACACTAATTACTAATTTCTACATCACAAATATACACACTCAAAAGTGCAATGCTGTGATCTCCCCATCAGGAATTTCTGTCTGCAGCTGCACTTACTGCACTTGGCTCAGGTCCACAGTGATTAGCTTTTCTTCTTCATGATTATGGGCTCCTGTGGGGTACAGATGTCAACTCCTCTTCACTGTATGCAGGACGCAAAGTTATAGTATCACATTTGCAACATTTAAACAGGAAGAGGATTGCTGAGCTGGAGGCAGAGCTACTCGGTATCCAGGCTCACTCACAGTATGTATCGAGGGTGGAGGTACTAAGTGCTTAAAACTGCCACCACTTTTTGTGGAAATAAAAGTGACAGAGCTAAAAGTACCCCCTTGAAAAATGTAGTGCCCCTAAGAAAAAAAAAAGGTAACAGTTTGACCTTTTATAAATAAATATTGTTTTATGGAAAAAGATATGTAGCATGCACTGGCGCTCCGACTTACAGATGAATCCCTAAAATCAATTGGGAATGTATGAACCCACAGGATCAATGACACAAATAATTTAGTTCCATAAAAAAGTGTATTTATTAAAACAAATTAACTCACTGACATATAACATACATAAAGTGCAATTTTGGACCTGATAACAGTGACCGATTAAAGTGACCATGCAGTTGGTAAACAAGGATCTCTCACCATGTAGTAGGATTGTGGTGGGCTAGCTTATGAAAAAGCAGTATGGGTCCAAGGCTGAAATAGCCCAGCACCACCGCAATAGGCTTAATTCAGCGTGAAAGTCCTTCCACTTGCGTCACTGCTGGGATTTCTTACTCCTTTTGAGGAAAGTGACCCCCTCTGACCAAACTACGTGGTACTTCGTATTCCCACTAGTCCATCCCTATTACCCGAGAGGAACATGTAACCAGGGTTTTCATAGATGTGGGGCTTGTCTCATGTGTCGGACTACCACCAAAAAAGATCTCCCTCGTAAAGTTACAGAATTCATAGTGAATGGAAAAAAGTATAAAATTAGGGATTTCATCACCTGTCATTCAAGAGTGCGTCATTTCCGGTCACAGTTGGAACGCAAAACGCGGCACTTATGGGAAAACATGCTCGGCAACCATGGACCATCTACGAACAGGTGTAAGGAGTTGTAATCAGCTAAAGGGGTATAAATACACTCCCAGGGAAAGGATCCTCCATCCAATACTTGAAAAAGGTCATAGCTACATGACCGAAACGTGTTGTCTTTGGACGGAGTTCTTTTGGACGAGGAGCAGTGACGCAAGTGGAAGGACTTTCACGCTGAATTAAGCTTATTGCAGTGGTGCCGGGCTATTTCAGCCTTGGACCCATACTGATTTTTCATAAGCTAGCCCACCGCAATCCTACTACATGGTGAGAGATCCTTGTTTACCAACTGCATGGTCACTTTAATCGGTCACTGTTATCAGGTCCAAAATTGCACTTTATGTATGTTATATGTCAGTGAGTTCATTTGTTTTAATAAATACACTTTTTTATGGAACTAAATTATTTGTTTCATTGATCCTGTGGGTTCATACATTCCCAATTGATTTTAGGGATTCATCTGTAAGTCGGAGCGCCAATGCATGCTACATATCTTTTTTCATATTTGAATTTTAGGGAATTCATGTGTTTTTCCCTCTTTGTGTAGAAGCAAGGCTGCCTTGATTTATTTACTGCGCATTTACTGTTGTTGTACACCCCTCATTTCTATAAATAAATATTGTGCCATCTTAACATAAAAAATACAGTATTATCACCTCATTGATATATTAAAAAAAAAAATGCCAGCAACTTAATACTGACCTCTTCTCTCTGCTTCCAAGATCCTGTTGGCTGTGTCTTATCTTGGAGATAGGTATAGGAAGTTAGAAATGTAGCAGGGATGTCCCACAGGTCGGGTTTTCTAGCTGTACTGTTAAGCTGCTACATGGGTGCCACCATGTTGGATCTTGTCAGCTGACCATATCTCCTCCAGTCAGGGTGCTCCTTTACCTCGGCTGACTCTGACAGCCAGTGTGTGACCTGCAGCTCCCATTTAAACCCTCCCTGTTAACCAGTTCACTGTCAGATCAACAAGTCACATTGCTGAAATACTGGCTCCTGTTTAGCAGTTTGTGAGTTTCTCTGCCAATTGTGCTTTCCACCTCTGGAACTTCAGTTAATCTAACACCAGTGAGTTTCTGCCCTCTGCTTTCAAGTCCTACAGAGTTCTGTTTTGCAGCACTTGTAGTCTACTCTCTGGAATAGTGTTTCATTCATTTTCCCTCAGATTACATCGATCTCTGAGTGCAGTTAACCTCTAATATTCCTGCAAGCAAGTTATCTACTTCGTGTGCAAGTTCCAGGTTACTACTGATTGCTCATTCAACTGAACATTCTCATCTTGGTTCTGTGCTGCAAGGACAATGTTCTCCTGATATCTCCAGCATTCCCTGGCAGAGAGCAAATATTATAGTGCGTTCATTTCCTCAGCTTCCAACCACAGTATACTCACTATATACAAAGACACAGTCGTCTGTCCTGAGGATATTCTACATTTATTGGACCTATCCCAGCTCTCGGCATTACTGGGTCTAGTGCAGCAACCACTCAGGCAGATGTATTAACCTGGAGAAGGCATAAGGAAGTGATAAACCAGTGATAAATGCAAGGTGATAAACGCATCAGCCAATCAGTTCCAACATGTAATTTAACAGTTAGGAGCTGATTGGCTGGTGCGTTTATCACCTTGCACTTATCACTGGTTTATCACTTCCTTATGCCTTCTCCAGGTTAATACATCTGCCCCACTGATTGCAGTCTGGCCTCCTGTACTACCGATCCCAGTCCTGTGTTCAGTTCAGGTACCACTGGTTACAGGCAAGTGTTCAGTACCTGCAGTACCAGCTCGATGTTCAGACTCTATGCCACCAGTCCCAGTCTAGTGTTCACAGTCCCACCAGTCCCAGCCCAGTGTTCGGTCTCTGTGACACCAAAGGGGCAGATGTATTAACCTGGAGAAGGCATAAGGAAGTGATAAACCAGTGATAAATGCAAGGTGATAAATGCACCAGCCAATCAGCTCCAATATGTAAATTAAAAGTTAGGAGTTGATTGGCTGGTGCGTTTATCACCTTGCATTTATCACTGGTTTATCACTTCCTTATGCCTTCTCCAAGTTAATACATCTGCCCCAAAGTCTGGTGTTCAGTCCCACCGCTACCAGCCCAGTGTTTAGTATTTCTGATTCCAGTGTTAATAGTCCAGCCTGGAGTTTAGTACATCTGGTACCAGTCTGGTCATCTCATCACCGGTAGAAGACTGGCTTCCAGTATTATTGACACCCAGGCAGATTATTTGCCTAACTCATTACCCCAGAGTCTTCTCTAGCATGTAGCATTGTTTGTATAATTAGCAATTCTCATAACAGCTTCAGTAATATGCCCAGTGGTCCAAGTTCCTGTGCCCACAAACAAATGCTGATTCCAATGGGTCCTGACAGTACGGATCCAGAACAGAATTTGACTGCATAAGAGGTTTAATTGATTTTCAAAGGAGATGGGTTGACATGTGGTGATTGTCAGAGGTGCGAGGCAGAAGCAGAGAGGTGACAGAGGAAAATCAGTCTAGCCAACATTTCGGGGATGGATTTAAGTGGAGAGAGACATGAAAGGAGGCTAAACAGAAGGAGGTTTCATAATCCGAGGAAAGAGATTATGAGAGGCTAAATAGATATTAAACAGCACATTCCTACTCATACATTACTGAGTATTAAGCTCAACCATGATAACCTTCTTGAGTTTGCCATTCATCTCATCATATACATACTCTCCAATATGACCCATTCCATTAGGTACAAAATGCTCTATTCCTGGACTTCCTTTCCAGTGGTGGCTCCAGAGGTGGGGCTGCAGCATAGTCCAAAATTCAGATAGGGGAGCCACCACTGCCACCCCAAACTGCCAAACATTGCCTGCTGGGACTTATTGGCAGTTGGTGTGGCTCCCCTATTTGAATTTTGAACTGTGCTGCTGCCCAACCTCTGCAACTGCCACTGGCAAGGAAATCCAGGAACAGAGCATTTTGTACCTAATGGAATGGGTCATGTTGGAGAATATGCATATATGATAACATTTACACAGACTAGAATTCTACAGCGGCACTCCAAACTCTTTGCAGCCCGTCTTAATTACAAGGTTCACACAACCTCTCAAAAACCATTATATAAGACAAACTTAAATTAAAACATGGCGTTTGGAGTGTTCAAATCTGTAAATCAGGTTCTGTATATACAGTTCTGTATATATCCTCAATATAGTTCAAATTAGCTGATATGGTTAGATACTGTACAAAAATAGTGTCCAATTATATGAAAAAAAGAAACTCTTGTCTCTTAAAATCTTTTTCTCAAATATAAGGATCCCTCGTAGCTCTATATCCCTCTCTTTATAGCCCCCCTGGTGTTGCACTCACTTGATATGATATATACATACGTCCTTTATTTACAAACTGCACTTTTACAACTCTCCTAAGATCACTTCATGCTTCCCTATCAGTACATTGTGCCGCAATGTACTGATTGGAATGGGTCAGGTACTGCAGTAACCGACCCCTTCCTATCAGTACATTAATGCACAATGTGTCTGGTTCCTCCACACCCAACTGTCTCGATTTTCATGGGAAAGTCCCATTTTTTGGTACTGTCCCACCTGAGGGCCGCAGTGTCCCACGGTGGGGAAGGGGGGGGCAATTGGCAGGCTCCTGTCACTCAGGAGCAGTGGTGAATAGTCGCTGTGCGCATGTGCACACCGTCTATTCACAGGAGACAGAGGGAGAGAGGGCATGCCAGCAGCTCACAGAGCACTGGGCATGCCCCCTCTATGACGGAAATGGGGGGCATGGCTCACGATCGCGGCACTCCCACAACTCCATGCCCATTTTCACATAGGCGATGCCCCTTTTCCCGGTGCGGGCGCAGCTTAGCCGCGCAGTTGTCCCCGGCATCAATTCATAAATGTTGGGAGGTATGCAGACCTCCTGACATAACAGTTATTAAAACCAAATAACACCACTACATCATCTTGCTGGACTCATAACTGAAAGGGCCAAAAACTTTTTCACCTGTACACAGTGAGACACATATCCAATATAATTGTGAATAGTATCCTATTCACATATCCTGAGATGGCGAATCTGAACTCCATGGAGAAGCGGAAAGCAGAGCTTTCCATTTCTTTATGAATCGTACTCATCATACTAAGGTACAGTATGGTGCTGAGATTCAGGCATGCAGCGGGGGTGCCACTGGAGATGACAGGATCCCGCTCTGTGAATAGCCCAAAGCAGAAAAAAGCCCTGTCTTCTGCAAAACAGGGCTTTTCTCTGCTTTATGAATAGACCCCATAGTCTTATACAATAAACAAATAAAATAGCCCCAGCACATTCTCAATAGTGATATTGGTGTCCCTGGAGGAAAGTACCACAAGAATCTGTGCAGTAGTACACTTCTTTCAACCATCACCAAGGTGTGCCTCTCTCTGCCACACACCGCTTCTGTCACCCACTGGCGTGTGGCATATTATGAACTTCTGATTGGTTACAGGAGGCAGGAGGGGGGCCCATAGTATATTGTTGCACCTGGGCCTAACACTCACAAGTTCCGTCACTGGCTTAGATCCAAGTAGCCTGGGACAGTGACATGTCTACAGTACTTCTTCTCTTTCTGAAAAAATGGCTATACTGCCACTGAGAACCTAAAGACAATTGAAAGAATACAGAGGACGGAGTGGTTTTGTTAGAATATAACCATACGTGAAGCATGAAATGACCTTAGGATTGTAAAAGCACAATTTGGAAAAAAAGAACTTATAAAGAGAGGGATATAAAACTGCGAGGGATCCTTATATTTGAGAATAAGATATTAAGAGACATTATATAGTTTCTTTTTTCATATATTGGATATACTGAATATTATTCTTGTATTTTTTCATATTGGCTATTTTGAACTATTTTCTAAGCGCCATGTTTTCATTTGAGTTTGTCTTATATATGATAACATAAATTGTGAAAGAGCAAGGAGTAGCAACAGATGATGCCAGGAAAAGATACCATGCCAAGTAGTAACAGTTTTAAGCCAACACAACAATTAAAAATAGGAAAATTTGGTAAAACAGTGAAACTTAGAACCCAATTTGTGTTAAAAAGTGAACATTACTGCATCCATATCTATAACACTCCTTGTCACCGTTTGATAAATAGATTCTTAAAATTCCCAGCATCTTTCATATCCTGGCTTACTTTTTTAAAATTTTTGATCATTCTCATCAAATTATTCATTGTTATTTTGCTTTAAATTGTTACCAGTCTGTCTGGATGGCATTTGTTTCCTAACATAAGTATGGTAAACTGCTGCATCTAATTAAATCCGGCCGTAAGACTTCCATATGACTCTGCACAGGGACCCTTATTTAACATATTTTGCAGTGGCACTTGTACTATTATTATTATTATTATTATTATCATCATACATGTTCTATTAAAACCATCTCTGGATAATGTTAGCAACATAAAGCCAATAATATGCATTTTTTGTTGAACTATTGGAAGAAGGAAGGGTGAGAAACAAGCAGGAATGACTGAGGAGAGTCCTATAGGTTAGTTCTGGAGTGGTAGTGGAACACCATGAATAGCATTGGGTGTTGATAGGGGATCTTTTATAATTACGACAGGCAGTGCTATATAAGCATCCTTGTTCTTGCAGCAGTGACCTCTACATCAGGCATGTCAAACTGGTGGCCCTCCAGCTGTTGTGAAACTACAAGTCCCAGCATGCTTTGCCAGCTTACCTTCCACTGATTAGCTGGTAAAGCATGCTGGGACTTGTAGTTTCACAACAGCTGGATGACCATGAGTTTGACATGCCTGCTCTACATAAATAGGCCATCCGTTAATAATATTTATAAGGTGTAGTCAGTGTCGGACAGGGACATGAACGGCCCACCGGTGGAATGCTGTTTTATGGGCCCATTCTTATGGGTGTGGCCAGCCGGGCCCATAAAGGCTTGGCTAACCATTAGAGAATGCATGTCCTGGGCCCATTGATAAATATCTACAGTAAATAGTAAATACTGCTAGTGCATGTATGATAATGTACTAGATTAATAACAGCAATGCACTGTAGAAAATACACCATGGTTCTGTGCAGTATAATGTAACATGTATAACGTACCATATAATTAAAGTGCACAGTCTGGAACCTGGGTGAGCACCCAGACAGTGGGGCTCACTGGGGGTTTCCCCTGTGTCCCTGTGAGCCAGTCCAACCCTGGATGGGGATACGGTCGTTAGGTCAACACAAGTTAGGTCGACAGTCATTAGGTCGACCACTGAAGGTCAACATGTACTAGGTCGACAGGTCAAAAGGTCGACATAAGTTTTTCAAAACTTTTTAACATTTTTGATCTTTTTCATACTTTATGGACCACGTGGACTACGATTGGAACGGTAACCTGTGCCTAGCAAAGCGGTAACTGAGCGAGGCACCTTGCCCGAAGCATGGCGAGCGAAGCGAGCCATGCGAGGGGACATGGTGCACTAATTGAGGTTCCCCGTCACTTTACGAAGAAAACGACACCAAAAAAGTAAAAAAAACTCATGTCGACCTTTTCACATGTCGACCTAGTACATGTCGACATAATGCCCATGTCGACCTAGTGCATGTCGACCCAATGCCCATGTCGACCTTCAGTTGTCGACCTAATGATTGTCGAGTCGACCTAAGTTGTGTCGACCCAACGACTCATACCCCCTGGATGTAGTCATATTATATAGAAAGAAAACATAGAAATAGAAGTAACAACAGTTACTAGTGCTAAATGATAAAAATGTATTTCATTGAAAGTAGTTTCCAGTTTCCCACTGAATATATTCTGACAGTTTGGAAATAGATGGACCCAGGTATAACTATCAGAAAAAAATGCTGTATATTGTTTGATTAAGGCAATTGTAAACGGAAATTGCTCCCAATTCTTAAGCCTGTTTTTTCTTTTCTCATTTTTTTTACATGTCTTTTAAGGGGAGGAGGAAAATATGTTGAATATTTATTAGGACACACATGCTTACTCACCTTGAATAGGTGATCAGTTTCACCTAAATTTGATATAAAAATGAATATGTAAGCAGAGAACATTGGAGAAGATGTATGAAGTAGTGAAAACAGTGGAGAAGTGAGCCAGTGTAGACGTTGCCCATGGCAACCAATCAGCTGTTACCTATAGTTTTATAGATGCAGTTGATAAATGTTACCTCAAAGCTGATTGGTTGCCATGGGCAAGTTCTACACTGGCTCACTTCTCCACTCTTTCACTGCTTCTATTTTTTTTTCTTAGTCACTTATGAATTCTGCACATCTTTCAAGAATTGGAACACTGAAGTTTTCACCAATATATTTACATTAAGGGTCTGATTCAGAGTCATACACATCCGCAGCCACTTTCCCATCTGGCCACAGATGTCTGCTTACTACATTATGCTAATGCAATAATCCGCCTATGTATACTATAACTCCATGCCACTGCTTGTGGAAGCCTATCCGCCCACTGTTCACAGCCATCGCCATTAATATAGGGACCAGCCCCACCTTAGATGCAAAATACCCATCTGAAACAGACGTCACATCCCAGTCCGCACGCCAAAAATGGCCATTTCACAGATAGTGTGGTTGCATCAATCCATACACACTAGTGATCTCCATCTGTGTGCAGATACCTGGTCCAGAACAACTGTGGTATCTTCCTGTGACTCAGCCCCTGCGATGTTATCTATGCATGGTTGCTACTATACTTTTTCACTTATAATTGCTTAATCTAACATTTCACCAACATATACTGTATGGGTGTAGTATGGTATGCCGGCGGTCGGGCTCCCGGCGACCAGCATACCGGCGCGGGGAGCCCGACCGCCGGCATACCGACAGCGTGGTGAGCGCAAATGAACCCCTTGCGGGCTTGCTGCGCTCGCGCGCGCCGCGCTATTTTATTCTCCCTCCAGGGGGGTCGTGGACCCCCACGATGGAGAAAAAGTGTCGGTATGCCAGCTGTCGGTATTCCGGCGCCGGTATACTGTGCGCCGGTATCCCGGCAGTCGGCATACTGAAGACCACCCATACTGTATATTTGTTTGAAATTTTTTATTACTGTGTCCATTAGTGCTGGATTGTACCGGGATCGGTATGAAATACCTCCAATCAAAATCCCGACATTCGAAATCCCGACAGCAATTGACCGACGGTCAAAATCCCGACAAGGTCAAAATCCCGACATGGACAAAATACCGACATTTAAAATACCAACAAGGTCAAAATAACGACATGTAAAATGCTGACAGGTCAAAATACCGACATGCATTTTTCATTGTTTTTTGTGTGTATGTCGACATAGGTTGACATGGACACCATATAAGTGTACCGCTTCCCCTCGCATGGCTCGTTGCGCTCACCATGCTTCGGGCACAGTGCCTCGCTACGCTTGGCACACTATTATATTCCCCCTCCAGGTCCACTGGGATGGTAAAGTATGAACAAGTCAGTTTCAATTAAAAACTCATGAAAAACTCATGTCGGCATTTTGACCTGTCGGCATTTTACATGTCGGTATTTTGACCTTGTCGGTATTTTGTCAGTATTTTGTCCATGTCGGGATTTTGACCGTCGGTCAATTGCTGTCGGGATTTCGACCGTCGGGATTTTGATTGGAGGTAAATTGACTGCATCCCAATGTACCAAGTGTTTAAAAGAAGATTAGGTGTCAACTGCAAATAAGATATTACAAAATGTAAAGTTTCCCCAGTTAATTGATCATTTCACTTTTATACTTTTTAGGGACAGTACTTTTTCACATTAGCTATTTTATTTATTTCTTAGAATTTTTAGTGTTATATTTTTATGATTGGACAGAAACCCAGTCTGTAAGCACCAAGGCCCAGATTTATCAAGTATTGGAGAGTGATAATCTGCACGGTGATAAAGTACCAACCAATCAGCTCCTAGCTGTCATGTTTCAAACACAGCCAGTAACATGGCAGTTAGGAGCTGATTGGCTGGTACTTTATCACCATGCAATTTATCACTCTCCAAGGCTTGATAAATCTGACTTAAATATTATAGCCCAGCACTAAAGCTTGGCAAACACAATGCGACAGTACGACCCAGCGACGCGTTAGTGCAAGGTAACGGTACATCACATCTGCTATACACACTAAGCGATCCGCTGTATGGCAGTGCAATGTATAGTGACATGCTGCATGCAACAACACCAAGTTGGTTGTGGAATCATCCCATTGGATGTGCAGCATATGCAATGAGAAGATTCAGTGAACGACGGACATTAACAACGGAACGGGGATGCAGACTAAATTACTTGTACGATATTGTATATCGCGCCGATCCGCATAAAAACAATATCTTGTACGATATATATGATAATGTGTCGCCAACTTAAGGCCTCACATTTATACCATCTGCTTATCTATTGTGGTAATAATCATTTACATGAAATTATGTTAATTTTTAACATAATTTAAGGGTATTTTTAGAATATTAATATTATCTGTACAAATTCTGATAGTACCCATACCACATTGTAATCAATCATGTAAATCATTAATTAAAGCACAGACCCCTATTTATTTCTCATTTAAACACTTCAATCTTGAAGGTCATGGGTAATAACTTCTGTTCTCTCTCTCTTCTACCAAATGAAATGCCGAAGCTGAACTTTCCCCTCCTAACGTTTTAAAGCTTAGTCGACTTTTTTACTTGAACATTTTCATAGCCAGAGGACTGAGAAACAATTTATTTTACAAGACCTTTAAGGAACAATGTGGTGAAGCCAGCATATTGAAACCACATACAAAAGCTAAATGCATATGATTACCCCAATGTTCTATATTAAGTCTCACTCACACACCCAAGCACCTATGTACACCAAGGAACAACAGTTCAGAGATTGGATTTAGAAATATGCCCGATCATCAGAACCTGAAATAACCAATGCACACACTACCTTAAATTATATGCAAGCAATATAGTTTACTGTTCATTAAGAAACCTACATTTTACAAACAATTATTAGTTTAAAGTACATAGTCCATAATTATAGCGAGTGCATATTTTATTCTTAGGAAGGAAAGAGAAAAAAATAAAAATAAAATGTATGGCAGCTTCTAATACTGTCTTGCATTAGCACATTAATGGGGCATACTACCAGAAACAGTATTAATATATTGCATAATTGAAATATAACTGAACATTTCAATATCTTTCATCAGTGAAACATGACATATTTTCTTGTATGCATTGTTACAGTTCTCAGTACTTGCTATAGAGTACTTAATAGCATAGAAATTTACTCTTGCCATTGCAGTCTATGAAGAGGTTTAGTCAATCACTAACATCTCTCCACTCATAGCAAAATAAGATTTGGAGCATCAATATATAACAACAAATATAACAAAAGAAGTGCTTTCTTGAAGAAAAAAATTGCATTTTGTTTATATATGAAAAATGGTATCTTCTTAATGATAGTTCCCCTAGAATAAGAACCCTAGCCAGATGTTAACAGCAGCATTCCATTCAGTTATGTTAGTGAGGGTTATGCTATTTCTGAGCATACAAATAGCAGCACATATTTGCAGTGCTAAGCTGAAATATATTGATTTGCCAGAAAAGTATATGGGTACCTGTTTCACCACATGTAACATAATATTTTGCATCCTATATGACATATAAAAAGATACTGTTGTCGCAGCAACTTATTGGAGCCACAGACAATTAGCTTACAGTGTACGAGAGGAATAACTGTGTACACCTCAGCTTGCCTGCGCTGTTAGCCCTGCTCATTGTCTTCTAGTTGATCGACAACGTCCACTGCATACATATCAAGGCACTGTGTTCACAGATGAACCAATTGGCCAGAATAATCACTAAGGAAACAGGTGACCTATAATCCTAGACATGCTGGTCTGCAACAACAACCCCGTAGCAGAAGGCTGCCAGGTAGAAGTACCTGGACTTTTTTTTTTTTTTAAACAGAACCTGAATCTGTCATGCAGTGCAAAAACATTCTTGTTCAGTGTATAGGTGTACGCGTAGTTTTACACAACTGTCTCTTGGTCCCAGTTCACTTCCGTTGGTTTTATGTAACAGCAATACCTGTTATAAGGACTCTCCCCCCCTTGACAGCTGGCTGCTGCACCACTATCTCTAGGATCAAGGGTAACTCTCTCCTCTGTGGCAGTGTAGATTATTCTTTCTGGGGTATACTTTTTATCAAAAACAGAACAAATGTTTTCTACCCCTCCAGGTAATGTTTTTTGGGAATAGCATTTGTCCATGTACCTCACCATCTCATCACCATCCACTTTCACAGTGAGTGTCCTGGAATCCCCTATGGTGATGATTTTGTTGGGCTCACAGCCCTCACCCTTTTCTTCTGGTTCTGCCTTTTTGTCCAGCTCATTAGAACTTCCCTTCCCAGACTCCATGTCCGATGGGGTTTTCAGAAGCTCCACATTTTCTTTATCTCTGCCCTTTTTACAGCAGCAGGTGCAATATTTGTAAGGCCACTTAGTACAGCCATCTGTCCTCCTGGTCAAGGTAATAGCTGCCACTCCAGGCAGGAAAATAGCTGGACCTATGGCAAGAAGTGGAATAGATCCCAAAGTTTCCCCTTTGAAACCAGAAACTGTAAACATGAAGCCAAAAACAAGGAATATACTCATTAGAGCTACCACCAGTCCAGTACGTGGGTTGATATCATCTGGTCTCATCTCTCTACACCATTAGACTGTACTTTCTGAACATCAGGGCACCAGCAGCTCCGAGCTCCTCTGGGTTAGATAGCACCAAACCAACAAACCATTCAAGTAACAAAAACAAAACACCTTCTGTATCACAAAGTCAAACTGCTTCCTTAAACCCTCCACAGATAACTCCAGACTGTAGTCCCTTATCACTCTTGCATTCTCTGTTAAAACAATCCTAAAATGATTGCAGAAACTCCTGAATGAGATGGATTATTCACATGTGAAGACATTGCTCCCGGAGCTGACACAATCCTTACAGAAGAGTCCACTGGGAGTCTGATGCTTGTGTTTCAGATGCCAGAACAGTGAGATCCTGCATGTGCTCAAAGTGCCTGAATGGAAACTGAGACACTCATCTCTTAATGCAAGACTATGTGAAAAGAGGGAGGGGAGTGGAGGAATGGCAGAGGAGTGGACTTTAAATACTAGAAAGATAAAGCACTTAGGAACCTCCTGTTTTATTATTTTAAATAACAGATCAGCAATTTCATCTCTGTAAGGTCCCCAGTACAATAACTGTCCTTTAAATGAACCAAAAATATTTGAACTCACCACAATACTTGAAATACAATGCATCCATAACAAGATTCATTTAAATAATAGAAAAATGACACTACAAACAGTATACGCTTCAGTCCTTATCTGTTAAGTGTGCAGCTGCAGGGTTTCAGTCACAAGTGTATGAATTCATTGTCCGACTGCTCTAAAGACGTACAGTATAAAGCGTGAATGTAACTGGTTGGAACGTGAGAGACCCTGGATGAACTTGCATATCATTGATAGCCTATCACCTCTGTGGGCTTCAGCCTAAAAGATGATCCTTGTCCAGGTGTATGTGTCTCTCCTCCTTCTCAAAGGGATTTCCTGAAAGATGGACCCCTATCTAAGAAAAGAATTTCCAAGCCTTCCAACTATATGCTATTATAAAGACTCTGCACTGAATGCTATACATGTTGAAAAATGATGTCCTGTCCTCTAAAATATTCCAATGATATAATACATTCTAAAACTTCTTGAAGAACCAAAAATTAAGATTGGCGCTGTACAAAAGCTGTTATTAACATCACATAAGTGGTTTGCATGCTCACTGTATATACTATGCTGTGCAGTGATCCGCGTGGCAAGATGGCATATTTAGCAGAGTGGAATTTTTGTCTTCTAGATGATGAATAGATACGGTGGATAAAGGCATTCCTATGGTTTATGATGCAGTTATGTGACCATCTGGACACCTTAACCGTTAAACAAGTTTTTTGTGCGTGTGAAGTTTGAATGAGCAATTAAGATACAGAAATATTACAGGCTTACCTGTTTGGAAGGCATCAATGTGATAGTCGCCCTTTTGCGCCTTGGAGTTTTCAGTACTTTGTTCATAGCACAAGTACATAGTTACTGCATGCCGCAATCAGCAGTACATACCCATTCACAAATACATGAAATTGAATGTCTTATATCTTGCATTTATAAGCAGTACCTGCGTTACATATTGGAGCAAGGCAGGTAGAGTTAAGGACCCAAACACTTACGCGACATGTCCGTCTGACATGTCGCAGGCGATCACCCCGGCAGCCTCCCGGGGGGCAGGATCGCCCAAGATACATATATTGGGCGATCCTGGGCGATACCAGCCATGCCTGCAGGAACCAACATATCACGAGTGCAGCACTAACGATCTAGGGGAGCCAATCCGACCCTCACGGGAATGCGCAACGGATCGGAAACACCTCCAAAATGCCCGATTTCATCCGATATATCGGGCCGAATGCACGAAATCGGATTAAATCTGGCATCATCGTCCTAGTGTATGGGGCCCTTTAGAAGCCTTCTTAAATAAATGCACCGTACTGTATATTTGTGCTGTGACATAATGATATCAATGGTACCGACCAGCAATGTACAAGCATAATACAGTATATTACCTACTTAAGTTTTCTTATTTTATTTTATTTTTGGTACTCTTTTCCTTCTGAAATACAACCAGAATAGAAAGTGTTTATGCATGACCTATAGGAGCATGTATATGCATAATATTGTAGCTGAAAGGTGGAAAACGAATCATTTGGCTTTCTATTAAGTCAGTCTCCCCTGGTTAAATTATTACCATCACAATAGATCTGCATCTGATGCCATATTAACAAGCTTCATGCTTCCACAACGCCTGAGGCATCAATTGATGCAGATTACACATTTTAGGTTTGTTTTGGAGAAAACTGAAACATCATCACATATGTCCGCTCATATTTCTTTTGGTTACGTAACATTGCCCCCTTAATGCCACATACAGTACTTTTGCTGTATGATAAATATATCACAGCCTGCTATTCTTTTTTTTTAGTTTACTTAAGAACAGAAGAGACAGCAATCCGTTTATGTACAGCTAGATGATTGCACTTATCCTGCAGTATGCAGTTCCATGGAAAGAATTGCTCTTATGACAAGGTCTACCTTTCATATTGCTGACATACCCTTAAGGAGCCCATACACTATAAGATCCCACTGTTCAACTCAAGTGGCTACATCTATGTGCAAATTAACAAGTGAGGGCAAATGAAAAGATCTGCCTATTTTGTGCTTGGGCCGAACTGCAGGGCCCTATGGGTCAGTCCAATCACGGACATCATTTCATCTTATTTTCTGTCCTTAAATGACCTTGAACATGACATTATGTTGATAATGACCAGAATCATCCATCAGGTCTATACTATTTTCAGGCAAATACGTATTCTGAAGCAAATACACTGGAGAACAGAATTGCAGTATTAGATTTTTCAGCCCTTGAACACAGGAGCCTTCAAATGTTACATGTTGTTAATGAGATCACCTCCCACAAATCAGAATTATACACCAACAGTGTCCGGGTGACTGTAAGCAAACTGGGGCTTTATATGATTACAGAATATAAACAACATACTAACATCATACATGTTGGCATTGAAGTTAATTATCTTTGCTTTTCAATTTCCTCTTCACTACACTGTGTGGTTAATGAAATGTATAAAGAAATGAAATAACCTTCCTATATTTGATGGCTCTGCAATCATCACACCTATTTCTCTATCTGTATCTGCAGACACCGGCTAGGAAAGTAGCACACTGTCATTTGTAACTGAAAGCTGTGATTGGCCTCCTTCCAGCTTTTTACCAGCTGTTACTATAATCTGAATTATTTTCTTCTAGAACCTACAGAAAAAGATGCAAAGCAGCTATATATGTTACATGAGCAAAAAAAGTCCTCACACACCTTTAGAAGTTCATAAAAATGTGTTTTATATATTTGAAAGCCTTAAAATAGTACTTATGTAGACTCTGGGAATTTTATTTAAATTTGGTTGTTGCAAACAATGGTTGTTTTTTTAGGAAACTATACAGATTGAGCCTACATGACTATGAGCCTAATTCAGATCTGATCACAGCAGCAAAATTGTTCTCTAATGGGCAATACCATGGGGTTCATTCCGACCCGTTCGCACATGCTGGTTGTCGCAGCGGTGCGAACGGGTCGGGCCTGCGCGGCGGCTGCAATGCGCATCATTGCTCAGCGACGCCCGTCACCGGGCAATGACCAGAAGAATGAAGAAAGATTGACAGCAGGAAGGCGTTCCGGGGCGGCAACTCACCATTTTCTGGGAGTGGTGAGTCCAATGCAGGCGTGTCCAGGCATTTGGAGGGCGGATGTCTGATGTCAATTCCAGGACCTACATCGCTGGATCGATCGCAAAGGGTAAGTAACTATTACCCTGGTCTAGTTCTACACAAAACTTTTTTTTCATAGCAGGGCTGCACAAGCGTTCGCAGCCTTGCTATGCAAAAAAGCCCTCCCCCATAGGCGGCGTCGAGTTGATTACACAGGCAGCAAAAAGTTGCTACATGCGATCAACTCAGAATGACCCCCCATGTGCACTGCAGGGGGGGGGGGGCAGATGTAACATGTGCAGTGAGAGTTAGATTTGGGTGGGTTATATTGTTTCTGTGCAGGGTAAGTACTGGCTGCTTTATTTTTACACTGCAGTTTAGATTTCAGTTTGGACACACCCCACCCAAATCTAACTCTCTCTGCACATGTTACATCTGACCCACCTGCAGTGCACATGGTTTTGCCTATAGGGAACAATTTTGCTGCTGCAATCAGGTCTGAATTAGGCCCTATGTACAGTACATGATTTATGGGTCTAATTCGGAGATGTACATAAACTCCGATGGTGGGGTGGCTGCGCGTGAGTAGGACACGCTTTACTCATGTGCAGAATGGGTCCTGCATCCTCGAACGCAGAGTCCCCAGGTTGCAGATGGATTGACATGCTACTGGTGTTTTTCAGGACAGTGGTAGGTGGAGTTGGCCAACATTCCCGAAAACTGGGGTGAGGCCAGGTCTTCGGATGCAGATTTCCTGGCCCCAGCAGTGTGAACTGCATGGCCATCCTGTGTAACCTGAAGGTTACTCAGATGGTCGATGTTTAAACAAGTGATCCGACGCTGTATGCAGCTGCTGTATGAACTATGTCCATCTCTGAATCAGCCCTATGTATGTTCTTTCATTCCTGTCACAAGTGGCCATGTTACGAGGGAGGAGCTTCTCTCACTCAACTAACCGGAGTAGTATTTTGATTTTGTTTAGCTATTAGATCTTTGCAGTTGAATATAAACCAATACGATCTAACAAATATAGTTAGGGTCACCAAGAGCAAGTTTAGGCTCAAATGTGGAGTGTCAGGGATTCCCATGCCCCCAAGCAGCATTGGCAAAAAATTGTGCTGCTTGTGCAACCAACCATGTGCATCAATAGGATGCTATTTGTCTACACGTTCACTTCTCCTGCCGACAGTCCATCTCAGATAGGGGAGACGGAGCTGGAGTGCCGTCCACCATCATTATCACCCCCAGGCCTCCATGAAGGCAGGATTTCTTCCCTCTCAATCTAGTATGTACCTGTTTAGAACTGGATTTCCAGTAGTAATATTTATTACAATCGGACCTTGTTTTAATACTAGGACTTTTTTTTTTTACTAAATCTATCAATTTACAGCTATATTCAGTATAATTGTAACCCAGAAATTTCCATTGACAAGGTAGATAACATGTAAGAGGCATTGCAATACAGCCTTGTATGCTAGGAATCTAGAAACATAATGATATTGCATTTTACTACAGCAATTAGTTATTTTTAAAAGTCACTAATGTCTCTTCATTTATAGGTATGCCAACTATTATCTTAGGTCATAGCTCTATCTAAAATTAGCATAATAGAATCAATAGTACCTTCTTAATTTTCACATGACCTATATATGCATGAAAGCTTTTAATATACAGTATTTGATGTCCAACATCCACCTGGGTTTATTCAGTTTCTCGAAAACGATGTACCTGTACAATGTCCTTAACAATGTCCAGATTTAAGGTCAGTCAGTGTTTACCAGAGATGACAGAACAATAGAAATACACATTAGACTTGTGATGCACTGCTGCCTGTTCCATGCATCAGTTCTGTTTCTCACTACAACACGGCCAGGTGTCTGCAGGGCTGGATCCGTGTGGAAACATTTATCAATTCAAAGCGGATCCCACAGGGATATGAAATGTGTGCCATTTTTGGCCTCGCACCTGTGTTATGAATTTTTTCTTTCTCTGTTTCACAGAAGCAAATGACCTGTAAATACGTCAGTAGAATGTAGAGTAAAGCAAGTTGTGTTTATTTATTATCTACTGAATATTGTGTATTTTGTTAAAGATAAACACAGTTCTCAATATTTACTATAACTACTGTATATTTAACTTTTTTCTATAAAAATATATATTTCTATCTATCTATCTATCTATCTATCTATCTATCTATCTATCTATCTATCTATCTATCTATCTATCTATCTATCTATCTATCTACCTATCTATCTATCTATCTATCTATCTATCTATCTATCTATCTATCTATCTATCTATCTATCTATCTATCTATCTATCTATCTATCGTAGATACTGGATAGACACAGCACAAAATAAAAAAAAATGAAATGTGTTTAAAAAATGTACACATTAGGCAAGGCTCAAGATTTCAGTTAAAAAAGAAGCTGATTAAGGCAAAGAATACAAAAAGATAATATTTTAGATGCTGTAATCATGATTTAAATTTATTATTTTGGATCAAATTCTTCATTTCCTGAAATACATATTTGATATGCAGAAAGTTCGCTATACAAGTGTGGAGAGTTTATTTATATTAATTTAATTTAAATTTAGTTAATTTATAATTATTATTAATATTAATTTGAATTAATCACAATGTGGTGATAAGAAAAATTATGAAAATAGGACAATCTATATGTATATATATATATATATAAATGGATGTGTGTGTGTGTGTGTGTGTGTGTGTGTGTGTGTGTGTGTGTGTGTGTGTGTGTGTGTGTGTGTGTGTGTGTGTGTGTGTGTGTGTGTAAAGGGGGTGACATAAAAATTCATAGTTTTCGGGGTCGCAGAGATGAATAGTGATACTCCCGATGCCGTTTCAGTCCAAGTTCAGCCCCCATCAGCATCGGGGGTGAGAAGGGGTAGTGAACTTAAACTTGAAGATGGGTGCAATGACAATAGTCTTATTGCGTTAAGATCTCCACGGGCTGAGCTTGGCCTGTCATCCCAGAATATACAGCACTGAGCAGGGCAGCATCAGAGGCAGGATGGGGCAGAGAAGGAGGTGGATTATTCTCTTCAGCACCAGCATTTTTACAGCATCAATCGGGAGAAGCCCAGAGGTGCGGACTGACAAACATTGGCTTTATTCTTTATATTCCGTAGCGAAGCACGGGTATTCAGCTAGTAAGTTATAACATAAGAATATGAGCTATGGACACAGCGCCCTGAAATGGACGGAGCACGCCTGGATGTATACTGGGAGTATACAGCACAAAATATTTTTTAAAAAGCTGTATTTTATTTCGGGTGGACCGACAGAACACCCCTAGATGGACAGAGCAGCTGCAGTCCCTTGATGTATACTGGGATGACACAGCACAAAATATTTATTTAAATTAAAATATATATATTATTTTTTATATCACACACTGTGGTTACAGTGTCACTCAAATGATTAAAAAAAATGTATTATTATTTTTTATATTACACACCAGCGGTTACAGTGTCGCACAAATTAGTCAGAAATATATATATAATAATTACACACTGCAGTTGACTGCACCGACAGTGTCGCACAAATGAGTCAGAAATATGTAGAAGTATTTTTTATGTCACAGACCAGCGGTTACAGTGTCGCACAAATGAGTCAGAAATATTTATAATAATTACACGCTGCGGTTGACTTCACCGACAGCATCGCACAAATTAATCAAAAATATATATAATAATTACACACTGCGGTTGACTTCACTGACAGCGTCACACAATTGAGTCAGAAATATGTAGAAGTATTTTTATATCATACACCGGCGGTTACAGTGTCACACAAATAAATCAGAAATATATATATATATATATATATAATAACTACACACTGGGGTTGACTTCACCGACAGCGTCGCACAATACGTGTATGAGTAGAAAATAATATACTGCGGTCTGGCCGGCAGTGTCACAGTACTAATAAAAAAAAATTGTATAGTGTACTGGGGTACAGCACAAACAAAAAAAATAAAAATTATATATATATATATATATATATATATATATATTTTACACTGAGGCAGACCCCCCGGATGGATGGACAGACCACCCCTCTCAGATACAGCAGACAGAGCACCCCTTTTTCAGATACAGCAGGCATAGCACCCCTGGACTAATACGGCAGACTTAGCAGCACACCTAGACTGATAAGGCAGACAGGGCACCCCTGGACTGATATGGCAGACTTAGCAGCACCCCTGGACTAATATGGCAGACAGGGTTCCCCTGGACTGATACTGCAGACTTAGCAGCACCCCTGGACTGACACGGCAGATTTAGCAGCATCCCTGGACTGATACGGCAGACGGGGCACCCCTGGACTGATACGGCAGACAGGGCATACCTGTACTGATATGGCAGACTTAGCAGCATCCCTGGACTGATCAGGCAGACTTAGCAGCACCCCTGGACTGATATGGCAGACAGAGCACCCCTCGACCGATACAGCAGACTTAGCAGCACTCCTGGACTGTGTGACCCTGCTGGATGTCTGTGGCTGACAGCCGAAGACATGGGGGCTCAGGTGCCGCTGAGGCTACAGCTGGGTGGTGGGGTGGCTCCCATGGCTGTATAGGAGGAAAGGAATGACTTTGGGACTACCGCCAGGTGAATTGGCAGGGGCCCATAGGATCGTGGGGCCCTGCATGTGTTGTTTGACAGCTGGCGGCCCCCCAGGGATTATTTCTTAAAGATAAACTTCATTATGTGGTTCCAGAACACCGTTCCTGATGATGTCATTCTTCACATGAACTTCAGGAACGGTGTTCTGCAGCATTCCAGCAGAAATATAGACTGTATATATATACAGGTATATATACAGGTATATATATATCAATATAATATATATATATATACATATATATATATATATATATATATATATATATATATGGCTAAAGTTCAGACCATGGGACCCCTGGGCTATCAGTTTCACTATCCACATGGACATCTAATGGAAATAGTAACCGTAGGAAAGCAAAGTGGAGCAGAGCGAGTCACAGTGCCCAAAGTGTGGCGAGCGACCACTCGAGAGTACAGTTTTTAATGTTCTAAACAAGTTTAATAATGTTCTGAAGCAGTTCACTGTAGCTATAATAATCCAGGGGGTCTCATGTTCTAAACATACTGTATATATATATATATATATATATATATACAGTTCAAAAGACTGGCACTCCTTTGTTACATAAATACTTGCGTCCGGGTGTAGTATGGTATGCCGGCGGCCGGGCTCCCGGCGACCAGCATACCCGCCGGCATACCAACAGCGTGGCAAGCGCGAATGAGCCCCTTGCGGGCTTGCTGAGCTTGCCATGCTGCGGGCACGGTGGCGCGCTATGCGCACCACGCTATTTTATTCTCCCTCCAGGGGGGTCGTGGACCCTCACGAGGGAGAAAAAGTGTCGGTATGCCGGCTGTTGGGATTCCGGCGCCGGTATACTGTGCGCCAGGATCCCGACAGTCAGCATACTGAAGACCACCACTTGCGTCCCGGTGCCATATAATCCCACAAGGGATAAATTGTATATAGTTCGCAGTAGCGGCACTCAGCGACAACTTCCCCAAAGAATGAAAACACCATCACTCTGGATTATGTCAACGTTGCAGGATCATTTATTTAGACCCTTTCGTCAGGATACCTGGAGAAGTCTTCTCCAGGTATCCTGACGAAAGGGTTTAAATATATAATCAAACAGCATGGATAGGCGGCACTCATAAGGACTTGAAGTATAAGAAAGAAGACACACTGCGGCAGCACAAAGGGTAACTCAGAGGAAACTATTAAGGGGAAGATATTCATTGGGGGAATTCAAATGTTTGAAAAGTCGGGTCGGTGTCTGTTTTTTCCTGTCTATTAGAAAGGAAAAAACAAACACCCAACTGACTTTTCAAACAATTGAATCTCCTCCATTGAGTTGTAAAGCCCAGCTATAGGCGGAGGAGGAACATTCGGGACATGGTGGTTTGGACTGATATTTCATCCTTTAAAACTGGTACCACCCGGCACTTTCTCTCTAGGAAACCTGGGAATTACAGGTGCACGGGGTGCACTACTTGTGGGTACCTGGAACCTGGAAGTACCTTTGCCCATCCTCATTCCGGGAGAATTCTTAAAATTAATAAAGTCCTTACATGTAGCAGTAGGTTTGTAGTTTAAATGATCCGCTGTCCGTGTGGCTTGTTATATGTAGGCCAGACTGCACGTCAGTTCAAGGAAAGAATGGCTGCGCACCGTAGTGCGGTTCGTCAGGCTTTGGAAGTTAAGCCCTGTGACCAACCAGTGGCAAAGCATTTTAGGGACTGTAGGCACTCACTGGCAACTTTATGTTATAAGATGATCGATCAATTTGTGCTGAACGTTTATTATTAGTCTTTATGGCTGTATTCTAGCTCTTTATCATCTGGTATTAACAAATCCACTGGTATAGCTCTATGGTATGCTTCTCTCTATAATGGTATTTCTTGTGTGCGCACTGTTATGATTGGTTGCAGTGCCGTAACTAGACATTTTAGCGCTGTGTGCAAAAAATGGCATCGGCGCCTCCACCCCCTCCCCCCATAATGCAAAATAGGGGCAGTGCGCGCCATAGGTGCGCGCAAAAAATATAGGGGCATGGCTTCATACATTACGGCAAACAGAGTCCCCTTTTTTACACATTACGGTAGACAGCGTCCACTTTTTACACATAACGGCAGACAGAGACCACCTTTTACACTTTACGGCAGACAGCGTCCCCTTTTTACACATTACGGCAGACAGCGTCCACTTTTTACACATTACGGCAGATAGCGTCCCCCTTTTTACACATTACGGAAGACAGCGTCCCCTTTTTACACATTACGGCAGACAGAGTCCCCTTTTTTTACACATTACGGCAGACAGTGTCCCCTTTTTACACATTACGGCAGACAGCGTCCCCTTTTTTTACACATTACGGCAAACAGTGTCCCCTTTTTACACATTACGGCAGACAGCGTCCCCAGCGTCAAGTGAGGGTACCGGGCACAGTTATTTACATTGCTTTTCTGGAATTCCGGACTTCTACGCTCTCTCTCTCTATATATATACATTATATATATATATATATATATATATATATACTAGGTGCTTCATCGCGCCCTACGGGCGCTCTTCACACCGTCGAAAGGGGCTACGCCCCCTTTAACACCTGCACGCCTTGCTGCGGTTCAATATTTGTATGAGTATTACCTGCATTCCTAGGTTTGTAAGTGGTTAAATATTGCACGACGAAAGTGCTTCCAATGGTGAAGGGGGCGTAGCCCCTTGCGACGGCGTGAACAGTGCCTGCAGAGCACGATGTACAGAATGTAGCGGGTGCGGGGGGGACCGCGGATGAGGCAGGGAGTATGTAGATGCTGCGAGTGGACGGGGAGGTGGATACAGGTGTGGGGGGTGAGGGGGTGTGGGACCTATACCTATGTCATTTTATTTGTAACAATATATAGGACACGGATAAGGATGTATGTGATATAGACATACCCACATGAAGAGGTATATGGTGTCATTAGACACAGAGGGGAGTGCTGGTACAATGCGGAGCAGGGGCAGCTGTGTCCTCTCTCTACACCGTACCATCCTTCAGGTGTAGCAACACGGACATGTTGCGCACGCAAGGTCTCACTCTCCACGCGGCCGCAGGTGCACCAGTCCCCTCTGCATGTGCTATGTGCGCCCCCCCCTGAGGTGCAGTAGGAGGAGGGGGCGATGGCTGGAGCTGGTACCAAGGCCAATGGGCATGGACAGTGCGGTCATGTGCTCGGTGCTGGGCTTGCGCCCTGCGCTTGCTGTGTGAGGGATAGGGAGGAGGCGGCAGAGCGGAGCATCACCGATATACCGGTAACTATAAGGGGCACCGCAGGGGGTTATGGCTCCTGTACTCCTGGTGAGGGTTTGTCAGGGAGGTATCAAGGAGCCAGTGGTATGGACCGTGTATGGGATACAGGGCGGTAGGGAGGGGATACAGAGACGCGGGGTGGTAGGGAGGGGATACAGAAACGCAGGGCGGTAGGGAGGGGAAACAGAGACGCGGGCGGTAGGGAGGTGATACAGAGACGCAGAGCGGTAGGGAGGGGATACAGAGACGCAGAGCGGTAGGGAGGGGATACAGAGACACAGGGCGGTAGGGTGGGGAAAGAGAGACGCAGAGCGGTAGGGAGGGGATACAGAGACACAGGGCGGTAGGGAGGGGATACAGAGACGCAGAGCGGTAGGGAGGGGATACAGAGACGCAGGGCGGTAGGGAGGGGATACAGAGACGCAGAGCGGTAGGGAGGGGATACAGAGACACAGGGCGGTAGGGAGGGCACACAGACGCAGGGCGGTAGGGAGGGGATAGAGAGAGGCAGGGCGGCAGGGAGGGGATAGAGAGACGCAGGACGGCAGGGAGGGGATAGAGAGACGCAGGACGGTAGGGAGGGGATAGAGAGACGCAGGGCGGTAGGGAGGGGATAGAGAGAAGCGGGGTGGTAGGGTGTGGATACAGAGGCGTAGGGAGGAGGGGATACAGAGACGTGGGACGATAGGGAGGGGATAGAGAGACGCAGGGCGGTAGGGAGGGGATAGAGAGACGCGGGGCGGTAGGGAGGGGATACAGAGATGCAGGGTGTTAGGGAGGGGATACAGAGACGCGGGGCAGCAGGTAGAGGATACAGAGAGGCGGGGCGGCTGGGAGGGGATAGAGACGCAGGGTGGCAGGGAGGGGATAGAGAGAGACGTGGGCGAAACGGAGGGGATACAGAGATGCAGGGTGTTGGGGAGGGGATACAGAGACGCGGGGCAGCAGGTAGAGGATACAGAGAGGCGGGGCGGCTGGGAGGGGATAGAGAGACGCGGGGCGGTAGGGAGGGGATAGAGAGACGCAGGGCGGTAGGGAGGGGATAGAGAGTCGCAGGGGGGTAGGGAGGGGATAGAGAGACGCAGGGTGGCAGGGAGGGGATAGAGAGACGTGGGCGGTAGGGAGGGGATAGAGAGATGCGGGCGGTAGGGAGGGGATAGAGAGACGCAGGGCGGTAGGGAGGGGATAGAGAGACGCAGGGCGGTAGGGAGGGGATAGAGAGACGCGGGGCCGTAGGGAGGGGATAGAGAGACGCAGGGTGGCAGGGAGGGGATAGAGAGACGTGGGCGGTAGGGAGGGGATAGAGAGACGCGGGCCGGTAGGGAGGGGTTAGAGAGACGCGGGGTGGTAGGGTGGGGATACAGAGGCGTAGGGAGGAGGGGATACAGACAGATGCGGGCGGTAGGGAGGAGATACAGAGACGCGGGCGGTAGGGAGGGGATAGAGAGACGTGGGGCGGTAGGGAGGGGATACAGAGATGCAGGGTGTTAGGGAGGGGATACAGAGACGCGGGGCAGCAGGTAGATACAGAGAGGCGGGGCGGCTGGGAGGGGATAGAGAGACGCGGGGCGGTAGGGAGGGGATACAGAGAGGCGGGGCGGCTGGGAGGGGATAGAGAGTCGCCGGGCGGTAGGGAGGGGATATAGAGACACGGGGCGGTAGGGAGGGGATAGAAAGACGCGGAGCGGTAGGGAGGGGATAGAAAGACGCGGGGCGGTAGGGAGGGAATAGAGAGATGTGGGGCGGTAGGGAGGGGATAGAGAGACGTGGGTCGGCATGGAGGGTCCCCAGTGAGGAAGCTGATGAAGAGAGGGGGAAAGTAGTGGAGGGGGAGGGCAGCAGAAGAGGAGACTTGTGTAAAGTGGGGACCACACATAGAATCAGTGGTTAGGATGGCCGGAGGGACTCACCGTCGGGGCTGTGGGCGGCTGCTGCAGGCTGGTAAACAGTAGTGTCCAGAGGCGTCACCGGGTCAGTATTACTGTTACACACATCTCTCACACCCCCCCGCGGCCGAAAAGGGGGCGTGGCCTGTTGTAAAAGGGGCGTGGCCTCCGGGTATGTTTTCTCTCGCTCCGGGGGTGTTTCCAGCTTGCCTGTAGATGCTGGCAGCCCCCGGAGACTGGAGTGTGTGTGTCGGCACTTCTCTGTGACAGGATGCGAGTGCTGCAGGAGATGACGTCTGGATGTGTGCGGAGGAGGCGGCGGGTCTGTGTACGCGGGGCAGGGAGGGCTATGAAAGCCTTCTTCTGCGCCACCCGTCCCTCCTAATGTCTATGTCGGGGGCGGCATCAGCCGTTGTTGTTGGCCCGGCGCCGCGGCCGGGGAGTCAGAGCTGCTGATGAGTGGGGGGAGGGGAGAGAGAGAGATGGACAGGCAGCAGGAGCAGAGACTTGCTGACTCCGCCCACCGCTGTGACTCCACCCAGCGTTACGGCCAGGCACAGAGTCACAGATGTAGCCAAATATATAGGAGATATATATACACACACACACACACACACACACACACATAAATATGTAATATATTATATGTATATATATAACACAGCAGAGGAAGGGATTCATTCTCTATACAGCAGTCAGGGTCCGGGGCAGCCAGTGAAAATATAGGGGTGTGGCTTCATAGGGAAGGGGTGTGGCCACACAATAATACCAATTCAGATTACGGTGCACAGTAGTCTCCATTATTCAAATTACGCCACACAGTAGTGCCACTACACCAGGTAGAGACCCTTTTACACATTACGACAGAGTCCACCTTTTACACATTACAGCAGACAGTGTCCACTTTTTACACATTACGGCAGACAGAGTCCACTTTTTACACATTATGGTAGTCAGTGTCTCCTTTTTACACATTACGGCAGACAGCGTCCCCCTTTTTACACATTACGGCAGACAGCGTCCCCCTCTTTACACATTACGGCAGACAGAGTCCACTTTTTACACATTACGGCAGACAGCGTCCCCTTTTTACACATTACGGCAGACAGCGTCCCCTTTTTACACATTACTGCAGACAGCGTCCCCTTTTTACACATTACGGCAGACAGCGTCCACTTTTTACACATTACGGCAGGCAGAGTCCCCTTTTTTTACACATTACGGCAGACAGAGTCCCCTTTTTACACATTATGGCAGACAGCGTCCCCAGCGTCAAGTGAGGGTACCGGGCACAGTAATTTACATTGCTTTTATGGAATTCCGGACTTCTACTCTCTCTCTCTCTCTCTCTCTCTCACTATATATATATATATATATATATATATACATTATATATATATATATATATATATATATATATATACACACACATAAATATGTAATATATTATATGTATGTATATATATATATATATATATATAACACAGCAGAGGAAGGGATTCATTCTCTATACAGCAGTCAGGGTCCGGGGCAGCCAGTGAAAATATAGGGGCGTGGCTTCACAGGGAAGGGGTGTGGCCACACAATAATACCAATTCAGATTACGGTGCACAGTAGTCTCCATTATTAAAATGACGCCACACAGTAGCGCCACTACACCAGGTAGAGACCCTTTTACACATTACAACAGTGTCCACTTTTTACACATTACGGCAGACAGAGTCCACTTTTTACACATTACGGGAGACAGCGTCCCCTTTTTACACATTACGGCAGACAGCGTCCACTTTTTACACATCACGGCAGACAGCGTCCCCTTTTTACACATTACGGCAGACAGCGTCCACTTTTTACACATTACGGCAGACAGCGTCCACTTTTTACACATTACGGCAGGCAGAGTCCCCTTTTTACACATTACGGCAGACAGCGTCCCCTTTTTACACATTACGGTAGACAGCGTCCCCCTTTTTACACATTACGGCAGACAGCGTCCCCTTTTTACACATTACGGCAGACAGAGTCCACTTTTTACACATTACGGCAGACAGCGTCCCCTTTTTACACATTACGGCAGACAGCGTCCACTTTTTACACATTACGGCAGACAGAGTCCACTTTTTACACATCATGGCAGACAGCGTCCCCCTTTTTACACATTACGGCAGACAGCATCCCCTTTTTACACATTACGGCAGACAGCATCCACTTTTTACACATTACGGCAGACAGAGTCCACTTTTTACACATCATGGCAGACAGCGTCCCCCTTTTTACACATTACGGCAGACAGCGTCCCTTTTTACATATTACGGCAGACAGCGTCCACTTTTTACACATTACGGCAGACAGCGTCCCCCTTTTTACACATTACGGCAGACAGCGTCCACTTTTTACACATCACGGCAGACAGCGTCCCCTTTTTACACATTACGGCAGACAGCGTCCACTTTTTACACATTACGGCAGACAGCGTCCACTTTTTACACATTACGGCAGGCAGAGTCCCCTTTTTACACATTACGGCAGACAGCGTCCCCTTTTTACACATTACGGTAGACAGCGTCCCCCTTTTTACACATTACGGCAGACAGCATCCCCTTTATACACATTACGGCAGACAGAGTCCACTTTTTACACATTACGGCAGACAGCGTCCCCTTTTTACACATTACGGCAGACAGCGTCCACTTTTTACACATTACGGCAGACAGAGTCCACTTTTTACACATCATGGCAGACAGCGTCCCCCTTTTTACACATTACAGCAGACAGCGTCCCCTTTTTACACATTACGGCAGACAGCGTCCACTTTTTACACATTATGGCAGACAGAGTCCACTTTTTACACATTATGGCAGACAGAGTCCACTTTTTACACATCATGGCAGACAGCGTCCCCCTTTTTACACATTACGGCAGATAGCGTCCCTTTTTACATATTACGGCAGACAGCGTCCACTTTTTACACATTACGGCAGACAGCGTCCCCCTTTTTACACATTACGGCAGACAAAGTCCACTTTTTACACATTACGGCAGACTGCGACCCCAGCGTCAAGTGAGGGTACCGGGCGCAGTTATTTACATTGCTTTTCTGGAATTCCGGACTTCTACTCTCTCTCTCTATATACATTATATATATATATATATACATACACACACACACACACACACACACACACACACACACACACACATATATATATATATATATATATATAGCTTGTGGTGGGTCCGGCACTCCAATAACTAAAGGTAATATGTCCCTGTTGCCTTCACTGTCCAAACGGATAAATACAATCAAGCGGTGTGCGGCACTCAGGATTAGAATAAATGATCACCACAATCTGTCCGTCTTCAACGTTTCAATTTTTACTCAAAAAATTGTCATCAGGAAGCAGAGGAATTGATTCAACCTCTATACAGCAGTCAGGGTCCGGGGCAGCCAGTGCTGCTTGCTAACACTTTCCTCCTCACCTCATACAGTATACTGGCCCCCTCACTGTGATCGTCAGTCATGGCATGAAAGGAAGGGTTAAGGCCCGTACACACTGGTCGATATATAGGCCGTTCTCCTGAACGGCCGATATATCGCGGAACCGTCGGCCAGTGTGTACGGCCGATACGTCTGTGAACGACGGAGTTCACAGACGTATCGCGTCGGCCACGCAGCACAGCCGACGGCCAATATATCTACCGATATATTGGCGCGTCGCTGTGTGTGTACGGGGCGGTCGGCCGACCGCCCGTACACATGCTGCTGCGGCCGGCGGTGATTGACAGGTGAACTGGGCGGGCGTGTGTACACGCCCGCCCAGTTCATGACGTCAGTCCCCGACGGATCGAGCAGTGTGTATGCTGAACACACTGCCCGATCCGTCCATAGATATATCTGCAGATCAATTGATCTGCAGATATATCTGTTAGTGTGTACCCACCTTTAGAGTGCAGGGTGAGAAGATAGAGGCCATATGCAGTGCCGCCCGCGTCCACCCCAGCCGGTAAACTGTAATAACCCTGTCTCTTTTTTTACCTCCCCTCCTCCTGGCTCTTCTGTGTCGTTTGGGCAGCTCCTGCTGCCGCTGCCTCCGTGGATCTTTTCCGCCCGGCTCCCGCACACACAGTCCCCGTTTTGGCGCTGCACAATCCGAATTTGTGGGGACTGGTGACCAGGGGCATTGACGATGCTGCAGGCAGTTCGGGAGAGGGAGGGGGCGTACAGCCGCACAGTGGAAGGAGAGGGACAGTGCTGAGCAGCGCGACCACTAATTAGTGCGCTGCTGCGGCTCCCGAGTCCCCCTCCCTCCACGTCCATCTCTCCTGCCTCCAGCGCTGCTGCTCCTCTCTGGCGGCTTGTAATGAGTCAGTTTGACTCATTACAATGCCGCTGAGTAAATTAACGGGGATGCGGCCAGCGACTGCGCTATGTGCCAGGCACACCTGGCACACACGTAGTTACAGCTCTGATTGGTTGTTTAGATAACCAGTGATTAGACTCCTGGGCTTTATTATTTTTTAGGCACTTAAACTCTTTTATTATTGTTTAATATGATATCTTTGTTTAATGCCTTTGCTCTGTTTCCCTCAGCCCTGCTCTCATCTTTATGCACACTGTTTTCTATCACTATGGCAACCGGAGAGGAGGCGGCGCGCAGGCCAGAATGGGATGCACCATGATGACGTCAGCGCGCCATCCATGTCCGGAACTCGCTGCAGCACGGGATTCTCTGGGTCTATGAGGCTATTTAGGTAAGTGGCTTTGTGTGTCTCTGTGTTCTCTGATGACTGATTAAAATTCCGAAATGTTAGAAGCGTACACCTGTATAAACAGACCATGCAATAATTCAATCCAATGTTTTCTTTAGAATCAGAATAGTCCTTTAGGTAATGATAGACCAGTTCCTCTCAATGTAGATGACCAGTGCTGCCTCCTCTATTTAGAACTTGAACCACAAGCTCAATAGTGTACATACAAAAAAACAGAAGTGAGGGGCGCACAAAGTGAGTAAATTATCATCAAACATTTAATAATAAGTAAAAGCTCACATACATCTAAAAAAGTAAACTTCAGCCTCACGCTATCCCTGTAATAGCCTCCGGACAGCCACCAGTTCATAGGTGTCTAGCACTGATACTCGCGGCCCTGGTTCTTGGACCTCCCGCACAGCAGAGGACACAGATCGTGATGTCACTGCATCTATCATCCACAGGCCACTTACTTTTTAGATGTATGTGAGCTTTTACTTTTTATTAAATGTTTAATGAAGACTAACTCACTTTGTGCTCCCCTCACTTCTGTTTTTTATAAATATGTACAGTATAAATATATACAGTATATATATATATATATATATATATATTAGAGATGAGCACCGGACATTTTTCGGGTTTTGTGTTTTGGTTTTGGATTCGGTTCCGCGGCCGTGTTTTGGATTCGGACGCGTTTTGGCAAAACCTCCCTGAAAATTTTTTGTCGGATTCGGGTGTGTTTTGGATTCGGGTGTTTTTTTTTTTTCAAAAACCCCTCAAAAACAGCTTAAATCATAGAATTTGGGGGTAATTTTGATCCCATAGTATTATTAACCTCAATAACCATAATTTCCACTCATTTCCAGTCTATTCTGAACACCTCATACCTCACAATATTATTTTTAGTCCTAAAATTTGCACCGAGGTCGCTGGATGACTAAGCTAAGTGACCCAAGTGGCCGGCACAAACACCTGGCCCATCTAGGAGTGGCACTGCAGTGTCAGACAGGATGGCACTTAAAAAAAATTAGCCCCAAACATCACATGATGCAGAAATAAATTTTCAAAAAAAGAGGTGCAAGATGGAATTGTCCTTGGGACCTCCCACCCACCCTTATGTTGTATAAACAGGACATGCACACTTTAACAAACCCATAATTTCAGTGACAGGGTCTGCCACACGACTGTGGCTGAAATGACTGGTTGGTTTGGGCCCCCACCAAAAAAGAAGCAATCAATCTCTCCTTGCACAAACTGGCTCTACAGAGGCAAGATGTCCACCTCCTCCTCATCATCCGATTTCTCACCCCTTTCACTGTGTACATCCCCCTCACAGATCATTAATTCGTCCCCACTGGAATCCACCATCTCAGGTCCCTGTGTACTTTCTGGAGACAATTGCTGGTGAATGTCTCCGCGGAGGAATTGATTATAATTCATTTTGATGAACATCATCTTCTCCACATTTTCTGGAAGTAACCTCGTACGCCGATTGCTGACAAGGTGACCGGCTGCACTAAACACTCTTTCGGAGTACACACTGGAGGGGGGGGGGGGGCAACTTAGGTAAAATAAAGCCAGTTTGTGCAAGGGCCTCCAAATTGCCTCTTTTTCCTGCCAGTATACGTACGGACTGTCTGACGTGCCTATTTGTATGCGGTCACTCATATAATCCTCCACCATTCTTTCAATGGTGACAGAATCATATGCAGTGACAGTAGACGACATGTCAGTAATCGTTGGCAGGTCCTTCAGTCCGGACCAGATGTCAGCACACGCTCCAGACTGCCCTGCATCACCGCCAGCGGGTGGGCTCGGAATTCTTAGCCTTTTCCTCGCAGCCCCAGTTGCGGGAGAATGTGAAGGAGGAGCTGTTGGTGGGTCACGTTCCGCTAGACTTGACAAGTGTCTCACCAGCAGGTCTTTGAACATCTGCAGACTTGTGTCTGCTGGAAAGAGAGATACAACGTAGGCTTTAAACCTAGGATCGAGCATGGTGGCCAAAATGTAGTGCTCTGATTTCAACAGATTGACCACCCGTGAATCCTGGTTAAGCGAATTAAGGGCTCCATCCACAAGTCCCACATGCCTAGCGGAATCGCACCGTTTTAGCTCCTCCTTCAATCTCTCCAGCTTCTTCTGCAAAAGCCTGATGAGGCGAATGACCTTACTCAGGCTGCTGGCAGTGTCTGAACTGACTTCACGTGTGGGAAGTTCAAAGGGTTGCAGAACCTTGCACAACGTTGAAATCATTCTCCACTGCACTTGAGTCAGGTGCATTCCCCCTCCTTTGCCTATATCATAGGTAGATGTATAGGCTTGAATGGCCTTTTGCTGCTCCTCCATCCTCTGAAGCATATAGAGGGTTGAATTCCACCTCGTTACCACCTCTTGCTTCAGCTGATGGCGGGGCAGGTTCAGGAGTGTTTGCTGGTGCTCCAGTCTTCGGCACGCGGTGGCTGAATGCCAAAAGTGGCCCGCAATTCTTCGGGCTACTGACAGTATCTCTTGCACGCCCCTGTCGTTTTAAAAAAAATTATGCACCACCAAATTCAATGTATGTGCAAAACATGGGATGTGCTGGAATTTGCCCACATGTAATGCACGCACAATATTGGTGGCGTTGTCCGATGTCACAAATCCCCAGGAGAGTCCAATTGGGGTAAGCCATTCTGCGATGATGTTCCTCAGTTTCCGTAAGAGGTTGTCAGCTGTGTGCCTCTTATGGAAAGCGGTGATACAAAGCGTAGCCTGCCTAGGAACGAGTTGGTGTTTGCGAGATGCTGCTACTGGTGCCGCCACTGCTGTTCTTGCTGTGGGAGGCAATACATCTACCCAGTGGGCTGTCACAGTCATATAGTCCTGAGTCTGCCCTGCTCCACTTGTCCACATGTCCGTGGTTAAGTGGACATTGGGTACAACTGCATTTTTTAGGACACTGGTGACTCTTTTTCTGACGCCTGTGTACATTCTCGGTATCGCCTGCCTAGAGAAATGGAACCTAGATGGTATTTGGTACCGGGGACACAGTACCTCAAGCAATTATCTAATTCCCTGTGAATTAACGGTGGATACCAGACACACGTTTAACACCACCACAGCTGCCAAGACCTCAGTTATCCGCCTTGCAGCAAGATGACTGCTGTGATATTTCATCTTCCTCGCAAAGGACTGTTGGACAGTCAATTGCTTACTGGAAGTAGTACAAGTGGTCTTCCGACTTCCCCTCTGGGATGACAATCGACTCCCAGCAGCAACAAAAGCAGCGCCAGCAGCAGTAGGCGTTACACTCAAGGATGCATCGGAGGAATCCCAGGCAGGAGAGGACTCGTCAGACTTGCCAGTGACATGGCCTGCAGGACTATTGGCTTTCCTGTCTAGGGAGGAAATTGACACTGAGGGAGTTGGTGGTGTGGTTTGCAGGAGCTTGGTTACAAGAGGAAGGGATTTAGTTGTCAGTGGACTGCTTCTGCTGTCACCCAAAGTTTTTGAACTTGTCAATGACTTCTGATGAATGCGCTCCAGGTGACGTATAAGGGAGGATGCTCCTAGGTGGTTAACGTCCTTACCCCTACTTATTACAGCTTGACAAAGGCAACACACAGCTTGACACCTGTTGTCCGCATTTCTGTTAAAATAATTCCACACCGAAGAGGTGATTTTTTTGGTAATTTGACCAGGCACGTCAATGGCCATATTAGTCCCACGGACAACAGGTGTCTCCCCGGGTGCCTGACTTAAACAAACCACCTCACCATCAGAATCCTCCTTGTCAATTTCCTCCTCAGCGCCAGCAACACCCATATCTCATCCTGGTGTACTTCAACAGTGACATCTTCAATTTGACTATCAGGAACTGGACTGCGGGTGCTCCTTCCAGCACTTGCAGGGGGCGTGCAAATGGTGGAAGGCGCCACCTCTTCCCGTCCAGTGTTGAGAAGGTCAGGCATCGCAACCGATACAATTGGACTCTCCTTGGGGATTTGTGATTTAGAAAAACGTACAGTTCTTTGCTGTGCTTTTGCCAGCTTAAGTCTTTTCATTTTTCTAGCGGGAGGATGAGTGCTTCCATCCTCATGTGAAGCTGAACCACTAGCCATGAACATAGGCCAGGGCCTCAGGCGTTCCTTGCCACTCCGTGTTGTAAATGGCATACTGGCAAGTTTACGCTTCTCATCAGACGCTTTTAATTTTGATTTTTGGGTCATTTTACTGAACTTTTGTTTTTTGGATTTTACATGCTCTCTACTATGACATTGGGCATCGGCCTTGGCAGACGACGTTGATGGCATTTCATCGTCTCGGCCATGACTAGTGGCAGCAGCTTCAGCACGAGGTGGAAGTGGATCTTGATCTTTCCCTATTTTACCCTTCACATTTTTGTTCTCCATTTTTTAATGTGTGGAATTATATGCCAGTAATATATCAATAGCAATGGCCTACTGTACTGTACTGTACTATATATGTATACTGTTGGTCACCAAAATGCTGCACTGTAATACTAGAAGCTATAGAAAAGTATATATATTATTGTATATATCAGTACAGAGCGGTGTAACTGTGACCCATGTGTCCTGACAAGCAGTATAGAAGCTATAGAAAAGTATATATATTATTGTATATATCAGTACAGAGCAGTGTAACTGTGACACATGTGTCCTGACAAGCAGTATAGAAGCTATAGAAAATAAGAAAAGTATATATATTATTGTATATATCAGTACAGAGCGGTGTAACTGTGAACCATGTGTCCTGACAAGCAGTATAGAAGCTATAGAAAAGTATATATATTATTGTATATATCAGTACAGAGCAGTGTAACTGTGACTCATGTGTCCTGACAAGCAGTATAGAAGCTATAGAAAAGTATATATATTATTGTATATATCAGTACAGAGCGGTGTAACTGTGACCTATGTGTCCTGACAAGCAGTATAGAAGCTATAGAAAAGTATATATATTATTGTATATATCAGTACAGAGCAGTGCATCTGTGACCATGTGTCCTGACAAGCAGTATAGAAGCTATAGAAAAGTATATATATATTACTGTATATATCAGTACAGAGCGGTGTAACTGTGACACATGTGTCCTGACAAGCAGTATAGAAGCTATAGAAAAGTATATATATATTATTGTATATATCAGTACAGAGCTGTGTAACTGTGACCATGTGTCCTCACAAGCAGTATAGAAGCTATAAAAAAGTATATATTATTGTATACTGGTGGTCCCCAGTCCCCACAATGCAGCACACTGATCAGATATCTGCAGCACACTGAGCACAGATATGGAGCGTTTTCAGGCAGAGAACGTAGATATTTTCAGCACACTGAACACAGATTATTTGCAGCACGCTGAGCAAATATATTTTCAGCACACTGAGCACAGATTTCGGAGCTTTTCAGGGAGCCGTTCAATCTCCAAAGCACGAGTGAAAATGGCGGCGACGCGTGGCTTCTTATTATAGAATACGAATCTTGCGAGAATCCGACAGCGGGATGATGACGTTCGGGCGCGTTCTGGTTAACTGAGCAAGGCGGGAGGATCCAAGGCTGCCTCGGAACCATGTAAAATAGGTGAAGTTCGGGGGGGTTCGGATCCCGAGGAACCATATATATATATATATATATACTGCTCAAAAAAATAAAGGGAACACTAAAATAACACATCCTAGATCTGAATGAATGAAATATTCTTATTAAATACTTTGTTCTTTACATAGTTGAATGTGCTGACAACAAAATCACACAAAAATTATCAATGGAAATCAAATTTATTAACCCATGGAGGTCTGGATTTGGAGTCACACTCAAAATGAAAGTGGAAAAACACACTACAGGCTGATCCAACTTTGATGTAATGTCCTTAAAACAAGTCAAAATGAGGCTCAGTAGTGTGTGTGGCCTCCACGTGCCTGTATGACCTCCCTACAATGCCTGGGCATGCTCCTGATGAGGTGGCGGATGGTCTCCTGAGGGATCTCCTCCCAGACCTGGACTAAAGCATCCGCCAACTCCTGGACAGTCTGTGGTGCACGCCACGTTGGTGGATGGAGCGAGACATGATGTCCCAGATGTGCTCAATTGGATTCAGGTCTGGGGAACGGGCGGGCCAGTCCATAGCATCAATGTCTTCGTCTTGCAGGAACTGCTGACACACTACTGAGGTCTAGCATTTTCTTGCATTAGGAGGAACCCAGGGCCAACTGCACTAGCATATGGTCTCACAAGGGGTCTGAGGATCTCATTTCGGTACCTAATGGCAGTCAGACTACCTCTGGCGAGCACATGGAGGGCTGTGCGGCCCCCCAAAGACCCACTGCCAAACCGGTCATGCTGGAGGATGTTGCAGGCAGCAGAGCGTTCTCCTTGGCGTCTCCAGACTATGTCACGTCTGTCACATGTGCTCAGTGAGTACCTGCTTTCATCTGTGAAGAGCACAGGGCGCCAGTGGCGAATTTGCCAATCTTGGTGTTCTCTGGCAAATGCCAAACGTCGTGCACGGTGTTGGGCTGTAAGCACAACCCCCACCTGTGGACGTTGGGCCCTCATACCACCCTCATGGAGTCTGTTTCTGATAATTTGAGTAGACACATGCACATTTGTGGCTTGCTGGAGGTCATTTTGCAGGGCTCTGGCAGTGCTCCTCCTGTTCCTCCTTGCACAAAGGTGGAGGTAGTGGTCCTGCTGCTGGGTTGTTGCCCTCCTACGGCCTCCTCCACGTCTCCTGATGTACTGGACTGTCTCCTGGTAGCGCCTACATGCTCTGGACACTACGCTGATGTCCATCCTGGATGAGCTGCACTACCTGAGCCACCTGTGTGGGTTGTAGACTCCATCTCATGCTACCACTACAGTGAAAGCACCGCCAGCTTTCAAAAGTGACCAAAACATCAGCCAGAAAGCATAGGAGCTGAAAAGTGGTCTGTGGTCACCACCTGCAGAACAACTTCTTTATTGGGGGTGTCTTGCTAATTGCCTATAATTTCCACCTGTTGTCTATTCCATTTGCACAACAGCATGTGAAACTGATTGTCAATCAGTGTTGCTTCCTAAGTGGACAGTTTGACTTCACAGAAGTGTGATTGACTTGGAGTTACATTGTGTTGTTTAAGTGTTCCCTTTATTTTTTTGAGCAGTATATATATATATATATATATATATATATATATATATATATATATTATTCTATCGACCTGGCACTCCCCTTAAAAGGATAGCATTGCTCCGGTGCCCTCTGACAACATACACACTTCCTCATGAACAAACAGCGGCACTCTGGAGACTTCTTTAAAGATGGTAAAGTGTAAAATTTAATCCATTTCAAACATCAGGTGACCAACGTTTCGGGGCCGTACACGCCCCTTCGTCAAGGTGATATTATATCACCTTGACGAAGGGGCGTGTACGGCCCCGAAACGTTGGTCACCTGATGTTTGAAATGGATTAAATTTTACACTTTACCATCTTTAAAGAAGTCTCCAGAGTGCCGCTGTTTGTTCATGAGGAAGTATATATATATATATATATATATATACATACGAAGGATCGCATATGCATGGTAAGGATGGCACTCCGCGGACTTCTTAAACAAGGTGATTTTATTGGCAATAAAATCACCTTGTTTAAGAAGTCCGCGGAGTGCCATCCTTCCCATGCATATGGGATCCTTCGTACATTGTCTGTAGGAACGGCACCCCGGCAGCTGCACAGCATTACAGAGTGCCTCTCAACTTATGTGTATATATATATATATATATATATATATATATATATATACACAAACATAAAATTCAGCACTCACCATAGCAAGCTCACTTATCCTCACAACATCAATTAATAAATGATGGGGGTTTAGTTAGTGAATTGGCCAATGCACGGAAGCCTGCAAACCGCTCGCCAAGTTACCCCACCTTCCCCCATCATTTATTTATTGATGTTGTGAGGATAACTGAGCTTGCTATGGTGAGTGCTGAATTTTCTGTTTGTATATATTTAAGTAGGTAGCCAATAGGGCTACATGCACCCCACCCTATGAGTGGGGAGTGCAGACATTGCACCCCGCTTCTGGGGTGGCGAGTGCTGTGGTTTTATATTTGTTTGTATATATATATATATACATATATATATACATACATACATACATACACTGGCCTTATTCTGAGTAGCACGCAAGCAAAAAAGCGCTCGGGCACTATTCAGAGCGAGGGTATTAGGCACACATCCTGTTCTCCAGCATCCTTTCTGATTCTGGACTTCCTGGTTTTGACTTTGGCTTTCTCCTGACCTGATTCTGTCCATTCTATGGTACCACATCACCTGCCTGGTTCTGACCTATTTCTGTCACCCTTCATACATCTAACGACAGCCAGTCTACTGCCTGCCTTCAGTTCTTACAGAGTCCACCAGCCCTGAACATTAAGAAGTAAGAACCCAGTAAGAGGGCTGTCACTTGCGTATCAGGTATAGTGAAGCCCAAACCCCCTTGCAGGTTTCCCTAGTGGAGACCACCAATAAAATGGACTTTGTGCCTCTGCACAGGGTATATGCAAATACTTCAAAAATGGCCAGCATCCATATTATCCCAAGGAGAGTTGTGGATTGCCATTTTATATGTGCAAAGATCCAATGATGTGCACAGTTGGATTAGCTTCTTTTCTTTCACTGGCTATAGCCCATCTATTACTCTGCAAATCACATTTCATCCTAATTTGTTCATTTTCCTTAATGATCTGGGAGAGTGGCAGGAGGTTGAGCACTGGGATTATCTCTGTACTGTATGTTAATCACTAGGATGTTTTCTGCACTGTATAGTGGAGATCAGGCTGCTCTCTATATTGTTTGCCAGTTATGAAGTTGCTTGCTGTACTGTGTGGTAGTTACTAGGATGCTCCATTTACTATAATGTGTCATTAAAATGCTCTCGGTATTGTAAAGCAATCATATGAATGCCCCCTATATTGTATAGCAGTCACTAGGATGTTAACTGTACTGTATATGATGATCTCTGTATTTTGTGGTGGTCTAGAGATACTCTCTGTATTATGTATGTGGTGGTCATTGGGATACTCTGTATTATACGATGGTCAGTTGGGTAATTTCTGTATTGTATGGTAGTCAATGGGATGTTCTTTGTTGTGTATGACGGTCACTAGAATTCTCTGTACTTTAGGGTGATCACTGGTATGCTTTGTACATGTTGCTGAATAAAATCTAAACACATTGGGAGGCTACAAGTGAATAAGACTAGGGCATTTGAAACTCTTAATCAGGTTCTGATTTTGAATGTTTTTATCATGCAAATTGTTCGAGTGCCCCTTTCCCCCACAACTGAAGGCAAGATAAGTTAATAAAGACCATAAAGGAGGCATGCGACTTTAAATGCTCTTGGTGAACAATTATGTAGACTTGCACCAGTATAAATAACATCATAAATGATTCTTAATGTCTGTGTTTGAAAATCTGACTTATAGAGAAATAGCAGAAAGTAGTGAGCAATTTTTCTTTCTCTGAAACATGTCAAAATACTTTTCTGTTTTAGTTTTCATATTAAAAAGTTCTATTTTTGATGAATCAACAAGGGCCCTGTAGTATAAAATAGTGTTTTTATTCCAGAAATGCTGAATGTCATCCTATCTTGCCCAGATGGGGCATCACACACTGCAGGTTGCTTACCAGAATTTTGTTGCAGTGCAAAAGCAGTGTCAGTCTCAGAGGGACAGCTGAGAAAATACCAATATATTGTTATGATGTAATGTAGAAGCCAAGGGGCCAGATACTGTACTTCTGTATATTTCTACTGTATTATTCAATGTGCTGCTGGGATGGAGAGTTAGTGCATCTTATGGCACAGTACTATCTTTCAGTGACTTTTTTTTAAGGAAATTTGGTTGACCAGACTAACCACTTAAACATTCTCTCTAAGAAAAGAATGTAGTCACGATCCCGGCAGTCGGGATCCCAGCGGCCAGCACACTGACACCAAGATCCCGAACGCCAAAATGCCGACAGGGGACCGAGGGCTATTCCCACTCGTTTGTGTCCACGACACCCATAGAGTGGGAATAGAACCTGCCCGCAGCGTGGCAAGCGCAGTGAGCCCACAAGGGGCTTAGTTGCGCTCGCCCCCCTGCCGACATTCTAGCAGCCAGGATCCTGGCTTTTGGCGTGCTGACCGCCGGGATCCTGACCGCCGATAACCCAAACCCAACCCCTAAGAAATATTAACAACAGCATTAGCAAAGTAAACTTCAGTTTGGGGAAATAGAATCATGTATCTCACTCCCTCTCTAAAGAAATTCCACTAAAATATATTGAAATATGTGGGTATCATTAGCGTTTGTATTTCAGAGTAATAGTATAAACCATCAGATCCCTCAGAGTCACAAAACAGCCCAGTACTTAACCAGTGGAGTGGTTTATTTAGCAGTAATGTGGATGTGTACAGCCGAACTCACACTTCTACATATAACAGACTCTCAGCATGCGATGGAGCTTGAGCGGAGCATGCAGACCACTAGCCGGTGACTATATGAAGGCAGCAGTGCAGGATACAAGCGGTGAATAGAGGTGTGGAATGGAGCATATTGCAAGGTCTCACTGAGCTAGGTGGAACGCATGTGTGGTATCCCACTGTAGCGCTCTTATGCAGTGACAAGATGGCAGTGTGCATGCACAGAGGTGGTCATTTTGGTAAAGCCTCGGCTCTTGCACAGTAGCACTCTCCAGGTTTCTACAAAATAGGACCTTAAGTCTCTGCTCTTAAGGCAAGACACCCATCACTAACTCTTAAAAAGCTGTGAAAATGGATAGCAGAGAGTTTTATCACTTTGCCATGAAAACACCTACCAGATTTCCTTAACTTCTTGTCTTAAATCATTTATTCCCAGCCTCGGTCTTCAAGGCACATTAACAGTCCAAGTTTTTTTTAAATTCAATCTTTTTTATTTGTTTTTTTTGTGTGACATACATTCAACGAAAACAAAAACAATACCAGTATGCAAAATGTATACCGAGTGTAAAAGTGATATCATGTATGCATAAAGAAACAATAAAAAGAAAATACATAACAATAACCTGGTTTGAGCAAGTTTTTTAAAGAGCAATACAATTATGCGGACACTCGGGTATGTATAGAAAAATACTACTATCGCTGAAGTATGCATATAGTAGTACTCAGTAGAGTGAACTCAGTGAGCAAACAACCTCAAGAAGGAGAAATGTTAAGGGGCTGATTGTAGGGAGAAGAGAGTCATTTATCCCAAAGCTTATAAAATTTATCGGGGGCCTTCCTAGATATATATACAAATTTTTCATGGGAAACAGTCGAGGCCACCAGGGGTATTCAATTAGTGACCATGGGACCCGTTCTCGCCATCCAAGAGTGCGCTATCAGCACCTTAGCCAGGGTGCACAAATTAATAACATATCGTCTCAAATACACATTGAGTATTTCCTCGTCAATCACAACAAGAGTACAGACAGTGGGGGTAAGGACATCAGACGATACACCAGTAGAAAAAAAAAGGAGAAAATAGGGAGGGTCTACAAGTTTGGCGCACAGCAGCCCGTCCACTGACAAAATACCTATGTAAAAATCACCTATTTTACCAAAACAATATATAGAAGAAGCAAGTGTTGGTATTTATTAGAGATGAGCGGGTTCGGTTTCTCTGAATCCGAACCCGCCAGAACTTCATGTTTTTTTTCACGGGTCCGAGCGACTCGGATCTTCCCGCCTTGCTCGGTTAACCCGAGCGCGCCCGAACGTCATCATGACGCTGTCGGATTCTCGCGAGGCTCGGATTCTATCACGAGACTCGGATTCTATATAAGGAGCCGCGCGTCGCCGCCATTTTCACACGTGCATTGAGATTGATAGGGAGAGGACGTGGCTGGCGTCCTCTCCGTTTAGAATTAGAATAGATTAGAGAGACACTTGATTTACTAATTTTGGGGAGCATTAGGAGTACTCAGTAGTGTACAGTGCAGAGTTTTGCTGATAGTGACCAGTGACCACCACTTTTATTTATAATCCGTTCTCTGCCTGAAAAAAGCGATACACAGCACACAGTGACTCAGTCACATACCATATCTGTGTGCACTGCTCAGGCTCAGGCCAGTGTGCTGCATCATCTATTATCTATATATAATATTATATATATCTGTCTGACTGCTCAGCTCACACAGCTTATAATTGTGGGGGAGACTGGGGAGCACTACTGCAGTGCCAGTTATAGGTTATAGCAGGAGCCAGGAGTACATAATATATTATATAGTGAGTGACCACCAGACACACAGTGCAGTTTATTTAATATATCCGTTCTCTGCCTGAAAAAAGCGATACACACAGTGACTCAGTCAGTCACATACCATATCTGTGTGCACTGCTCAGGCTCAGGCCAGTGTGCTGCATCATCTATATATATATTATATATCTGTCTGACTGCTCAGCTCACACAGCTTATAATTGTGGGGGAGACTGGGGAGCACTACTGCAGTGCCAGTTATAGGTTATAGCAGGAGCCAGGAGTACATAATATTATATTAAAATTAAACAGTGCACACTTTTGCTGCAGGAGTGCCACTGCCAGTGTGACTAGTGACCAGTGACCTGACCACCAGTATATAATATTAGTAGTATACTATCTCTTTATCAACCAGTCTATATTAGCAGCAGACACAGTACAGTGCGGTAGTTCACGGCTGTGGCTACCTCTGTGTCGGCACTCGGCAGCCCGTCCATAATTGTATATACCACCTAACCGTGGTTTTTTTTTCTTTCTTTATACATACATACTAGTTACGAGTATACTATCTCTTTATCAACCAGTCTATATATTAGCAGCAGACACAGTACAGTGCGGTAGTTCACGGCTGTGGCTACCTCTGTGTCGGCACTCGGCAGCCCGTCCATAATTGTATATACCACCTAACCGTGGTTTTTTTTTCTTTCTTTATACATACATACTAGTTACGAGTATACTATCTCTTTATCAACCAGTCTATATTAGCAGCAGACACAGTACAGTGCGGTAGTTCACGGCTGTGGCTACCTCTGTGTCGGCACTCGGCAGCCCGTCCATAATTGTATATACCACCTAACCGTGGTTTTTTTTTCTTTCTTTATACATACATACTAGTTACGAGTATACTATCTCTTTATCAACCAGTCTATATATTAGCAGCAGACACAGTACAGTGCGGTAGTTCACGGCTGTGGCTACCTCTGTGTCGGCACTCGGCAGCCCGTCCATAATTGTATACTAGTATCCAATCCATCCATCTCCATTGTTTACCTGAGGTGCCTTTTAGTTGTGCCTATTAAAATATGGAGAACAAAAATGTTGAGGTTCCAAAATTAGGGAAAGATCAAGATCCACTTCCACCTCGTGCTGAAGCTGCTGCCACTAGTCATGGCCGAGACGATGAAATGCCAGCAACGTCGTCTGCCAAGGCCGATGCCCAATGGCATAGTACAGAGCATGTCAAAACCAAAACACCAAATATCAGTAAAAAAAGGACTCCAAAACCTAAAATAAAATTGTCGGAGGAGAAGCGTAAACTTGCCAATATGCCATTTACCACACGGAGTGGCAAGGAACGGCTGAGGCCCTGGCCTATGTTCATGGCTAGTGGTTCAGCTTCACATGAGGATGGAAGCACTCAGCCTCTCGCTAGAAAACTGAAAAGACTCAAGCTGGCAAAAGCACCGCAAAGAACTGTGCGTTCTTTGAAATCCCAAATCCACAAGGAGAGTCCAATTGTGTCGGTTGCGATGCCTGACCTTCCCAACACTGGACGTGAAGAGCATGCGCCTTCCACCATTTGCACGCCCCCTGCAAGTGCTGGAAGGAGCACCCGCAGTCCAGTTCCTGATAGTCAGATTGAAGATGTCAGTGTTGAAGTACACCAGGATGAGGAGGATATGGGTGTTGCTGGCGCTGGGGAGGAAATTGACCAGGAGGATTCTGATGGTGAGGTGGTTTGTTTAAGTCAGGCACCCGGGGAGACACCTGTTGTCCGTGGGAGGAATATGGCCGTTGACATGCCAGGTGAAAATACCAAAAAAATCAGCTCTTCGGTGTGGAGGTATTTCACCAGAAATGCGGACAACAGGTGTCAAGCCGTGTGTTCCCTTTGTCAAGCTGTAATAAGTAGGGGTAAGGACGTTAACCACCTCGGAACATCCTCCCTTATACGTCACCTGCAGCGCATTCATAATAAGTCAGTGACAAGTTCAAAAACTTTGGGTGACAGCGGAAGCAGTCCACTGACCAGTAAATCCCTTCCTCTTGTAACCAAGCTCACGCAAACCACCCCACCAACTCCCTCAGTGTCAATTTCCTCCTTCCCCAGGAATGCCAATAGTCCTGCAGGCCATGTCACTGGCAATTCTGACGAGTCCTCTCCTGCCTGGGATTCCTCCGATGCATCCTTGCGTGTAACGCCTACTGCTGCTGGCGCTGCTGTTGTTGCCGCTGGGAGTCGATGGTCATCCCAGAGGGGAAGTCGTAAGCCCACTTGTACTACTTCCAGTAAGCAATTGACTGTTCAACAGTCCTTTGCGAGGAAGATGAAATATCACAGCAGTCATCCTACTGCAAAGCGGATAACTGAGTCCTTGACAACTATGTTGGTGTTAGACGTGCGTCCGGTATCCGCCGTTAGTTCACAGGGAACTAGACAATTTATTGAGGCAGTGTGCCCCCGTTACCAAATACCATCTAGGTTCCACTTCTCTAGGCAGGCGATACCGAGAATGTACACGGACGTCAGAAAAAGACTCACCAGTGTCCTAAAAAATGCAGTTGTACCCAATGTCCACTTAACCACGGACATGTGGACAAGTGGAGCAGGGCAGGGTCAGGACTATATGACTGTGACAGCCCACTGGGTAGATGTATGGACTCCCGCCGCAAGAACAGCAGCGGCGGCACCAGTAGCAGCATCTCGCAAACGCCAACTCTTTCCTAGGCAGGCTACGCTTTGTATCACCGCTTTCCAGAATACGCACACAGCTGAAAACCTCTTACGGCAACTGAGGAAGATCATCGCGGAATGGCTTACCCCAATTGGACTCTCCTGTGGTTTTGTGGCATCGGACAATGCCAGCAATATTGTGTGTGCATTAAATATGGGCAAATTCCAGCACGTCCCATGTTTTGCACATACCTTGAATTTGGTGGTGCAGAATTTTTTAAAAAACGACAGGGGCGTGCAAGAGATGCTGTCGATGGCCAGAAAAATTGCGGGACACTTTCGGCGTACAGGCACCACGTACAGAAGACTGGAGCACCACCAAAAACTACTGAACCTGCCCTGCCATCATCTGAAGCAAGAAGTGGTAACGAGGTGGAATTCAACCCTCTATATGCTTCAGAGGTTGGAGGAGCAGCAAAAGGCCATTCAAGCCTATACAATTGAGCACGATATAGTAGGTGGAATGCACCTGTCTCAAGTGCAGTGGAGAATGATTTCAACGTTGTGCAAGGTTCTGATGCCCTTTGAACTTGCCACACGTGAAGTCAGTTCAGACACTGCCAGCCTGAGTCAGGTCATTCCCCTCATCAGGCTTTTGCAGAAGAAGCTGGAGGCATTGAAGAAGGAGCTAAAAGGGAGCGATTCCGCTAGGCATGTGGGACTTGTGGATGCAGCCCTTAATTCGCTTAACAAGGATTCACGGGTGGTCAATCTGTTGAAATCAGAGCACTACATTTTGGCCACCGTGCTCGATCCTAGATTTAAAGCCTACCTTGGATCTCTCTTTCCGGCAGACACAGGTCTGCTGGGGTTGAAAGACCTGCTGGTGACAAAATTGTCAAGTCAAGCGGAACGCGACCTGTCAACATCTCCTCCTTCACATTCTCCCGCAACTGGGGGTGCGAGGAAAAGGCTCAGAATTCCGAGCCCACCCGCTGGCGGTGATGCAGGGCAGTCTGGAGCGACTGCTGATGCTGACATCTGGTCCGGACTGAAGGACCTGACAACGATTACGGACATGTCGTCTACTGTCACTGCATATGATTCTCTCAACATTGATAGAATGGTGGAGGATTATATGAGTGACCGCATCCAAGTAGGCACGTCACACAGTCCGTACTTATACTGGCAGGAAAAAGAGGCAATTTGGAGGCCCTTGCACAAACTGGCTTTATTCTACCTAAGTTGCCCTCCCACAAGTGTGTACTCCGAAAGAGTGTTTAGTGCCGCCGCTCACCTTGTCAGCAATCGGCGTACGAGGTTACATCCAGAAAATGTGGAGAAGATGATGTTCATTAAAATGAATTATAATCAATTCCTCCGCGGAGACATTGACCAGCAGCAATTGCCTCCACAAAGTACACAGGGAGCTGAGATGGTGGATTCCAGTGGGGACGAATTGATAATCTGTGAGGAGGGGGATGTACACGGTGATATATCGGAGGGTGAAGATGAGGTGGACATCTTGCCTCTGTAGAGCCAGTTTGTGCAAGGAGAGATTAATTGCTTCTTTTTTGGGGGGGGTCCAAACCAACCCGTCATATCAGTCACAGTCGTGTGGCAGACCCTGTCACTGAAATGATGGGTTGGTTAAAGTGTGCATGTCCTGTTTTGTTTATACAACATAAGGGTGGGTGGGAGGGCCCAAGGACAATTCCATCTTGCACCTCTTTTTTCTTTTCTTTTTCTTTGCATCATGTGCTGATTGGGGAGGGTTTTTTTGGAAGGGACATCCTGCGTGACACTGCAGTGCCACTCCTAGATGGGCCCGGTGTTTGTGTCGGCCACTAGGGTCGCTAATCTTACTCACACAGTCAGCTACCTCATTGCGCCTCTTTTTTTCTTTGCGTCATGTGCTGTTTGGGGAGGGTTTTTTGGAAGGGACATCCTGCGTGACACTGCAGTGCCACTCCTAGATGGGCCCGGTGTTTGTGTCGGCCACTAGGGTCGCTAATCTTACTCACACAGCTACCTCATTGCGCCTCTTTTTTTCTTTGCGTCATGTGCTGTTTGGGGAGGGTTTTTTGGAAGGGCCATCCTGCGTGACACTGCAGTGCCACTCCTAGATGGGCCCGGTGTTTGTGTCGGCCACTAGGGTCGCTAATCTTACTCACACAGCTACCTCATTGCGCCTCTTTTTTTCTTTGCGTCATGTGCTGTTTGGGGAGGGTTTTTTGGAAGGGCCATCCTGCGTGACACTGCAGTGCCACTCCTAGATGGGCCCGGTGTTTGTGTCGGCCACTAGGGTCGCTAATCTTACTCACACAGCTACCTCATTGCGCCTCTTTTTTTCTTTGCGTCATGTGCTGTTTGGGGAGGGTTTTTTGGAAGGGACATCCTGCGTGACACTGCAGTGCCACTCCTAGATGGGCCCGGTGTTTGTGTCGGCCACTAGGGTCGCTTATCTTACTCACACAGCGACCTCGGTGCAAATTTTAGGACTAAAAATAATATTGTGAGGTGTGAGGTATTCAGAATAGACTGAAAATGAGTGTAAATTATGGTTTTTGAGGTTAATAATACTTTGGGATCAAAATGACCCCCAAATTCTATGATTTAAGCTGTTTTTTAGTGTTTTTTGAAAAAAACACCCGAATCCAAAACACACCCGAATCCGACAAAAAAAATTCGGTGAGGTTTTGCCAAAACGCGGTCGAACCCAAAACACGGCCGCGGAACCGAACCCAAAACCAAAACACAAAACCCGAAAAATTTCAGGCGCTCATCTCTAGTATTTATCTGTGTCCAGGGCGCGTAAAAAAAGAAAAAGATAATGAAACTTAACACATCCCTTGTCAAATGGGTATATGATGTCTTCTCCAGATTATGCAGGCCTATGAGTCCTTTCGTTCAGGTGAATCTTCTCGTTATAAATGGCTCCCAGTTCATGTCAAAATGGAGAGAAATAAGAGAGAAAAGAAATGTGTAGCACCGTTTACAACAGCTAGAATCGAGAATTCCACACAATGAAAGTTTTTAAGGGCGTACCCCACTCACACAGAAACAAGTAAGTGGGTTCCCGTAAAGGTATCTTTATTGCTAGTTTTTTTCTCCAATCCCCTCAGGTTAGGTTCACGTAATTAAGCGTGCCTGAATCTCACACCACATGGGGTACTGTAAACACGTAGGGGTAGTGTCTGAGGCAATTTCAATGCGTACCCTCACTTACACAGAGCAAAGCCAGAACATTCATATAACGGTTTCTTTATATCAACAAAAATCCTCAGGTGCGTACCCCAACTCACTCAGTAAACGATGAATGACTCCTATAAAGGTTTCTTTAAATAGATTCACTGGTATCCCTTTGGTGGATCCACAAGAGGAAAAGGAACTCTTTCTCCCAAATGCCAGACCAGAGTCATGAAAAAAATCCTTCTTTCTAAAACAGGTTTTTTATTCCAGACATAGTCCAAATTCATACAAAGAAATCACCACACATGGTGACAGAAAAAATAAAAAAGTAAAAATTTAAAAGTACAATAAAAATTCCAAAGGCAAAATTTGAAATAATAATCGGCGTGATTATTCCCTTTTTCCAGAAAACTACTCACAGTACAGTCGTCCGACGCGTTTCGGTCTCGAATGGACCTTAATCATGAACTCCATGTTCATGATTAAGGTCCATTCGAGACCGAAACGCGTCGGACGACTGTACTGTGAGTAGTTTTCTGGAAAAAGGGAATAATCACGCCGATTATTATTTCAAATTTTGCCTTTGGAATTTTTATTGTACTTTTAAATTTTTACTTTTTTATTTTTTCTGTCACCATGTGTGGTGATTTCTTTGTATGAATTTGGACTATGTCTGGAATAAAAAACCTGTTTTAGAAAGAAGGATTTTTTTCATGACTCTGGTCTGGCATTTGGGAGAAAGAGTTCCTTTTCCTCTTGTGGATCCACCAAAGGGATACCAGTGAATCTATTTAAAGAAACCTTTATAGGAGTCATTCATCGTTTACTGAGTGAGTTGGGGTACGCACCTGAGGATTTTTGTTGATATAAAGAAACCGTTATATGAATGTTCTGGCTTTGCTCTGTGTAAGTGAGGGTACGCATTGAAATTGCCTCAGACACTACCCCTACGTGTTTACAGTACCCCATGTGGTGTGAGATTCAGGCACGCTTAATTACGTGAACCTAACCTGAGGGGATTGGAGAAAAAAACTAGCAATAAAGATACCTTTACGGGAACCCACTTACTTGTTTCTGTGTGAGTGGGGTACGCCCTTAAAAACTTTCATTGTGTGGAATTCTCGATTCTAGCTGTTGTAAACGGTGCTACACATTTCTTTTCTCTCTTATTTCTCTCCATTTTGACATGAACTGGGAGCCATTTATAACGAGAAGATTCACCTGAACGAAAGGACTCATAGGCCTGCATAATCTGGAGATACACCAGTAGAGATTATAATCCTTATAACAGCCTTCCAAAAGGCATCCACCACCGGGCAAGTCCACAACAGGTGCCAAAAGGAGCCATCCAAAGAGGCACACTTCGGGCACCTGGAGTCACCGCACCCTCCCATTTTAGACAACCTAGAAGGAGTAAAATAAATGTGATGTAATATATACAGGTGAATTTGTTGAAAGCGAGCAGAGGTAGCAGCTGAGCGAGAAGCCCCCAGGGCCATATCCCAAACAGATGACGAAAGGGGTCCCAGGTCAGCCTCTCATTTAAGCTTAAGATCAGGGAGAGAACTGGCATGATGGGCACCGAGCAGAGTCGAGTAGAGAGCAGAAACAGTCCTGGAATCTCCAATGGATGTTAAGAGCACATGGGCAGGTGATGTCTGAAGGAGAGGTGGTGCAGCGCCAAACTGAGATGAGCAAGCATGACGAAGTTGAAGGTATCGGTAAAAATGTGAGGCAGGTAAATTAAAATCAATACGTAGAGATGTGCGGCTGGCACTATTCGTGTTTTGGTTTTGGTTCTAATTTCACTTTCGTGTTTTGGTTTTGGCTTGGTTTTGCCAAAACCACCCTTTCGTGTTTTGGTTTTGGTTTTGGATGATTTTTGAAAAAACAACAACATAAAAACGGCTAAAATCACAGAATTTGAGGGTCATTTTGATCCTACGGTATTATTAACCTTAATAACATTCATTTGCACTCATTTCCAGTCTATTCTGAACACTTCACACCTCACAATATTGTTTTTAGGCCAAAAGGTTGCACCAAGGTGGCTGTATGACTAAGCTAAACAACACAAGTGTGTGGCACAAACACCTGGCCCATCTAGGAGTGGCACTGCAGTGTCAGACAGGAGGGCAGACATAAAAAAGGCCCCAAACAGCACATCATGCAAAGAAGAAAAAGAGGTGCACCAAAGCTGCTGCATGACTAAGCCAAGCAACACAAGTGTGCAGCACAAACACCTGATCCATCTAGCAGTGGCACTGCAGTGGCAGACAGGATGGCACTTTTCAAAAACTAGGCCCCAAACAGCACCTCATGCAAAGATGTCGAAGAGGTGCAATGAGGTAGCTGTATGACTAAGCCAAGCGACACAAACAATTGGCCCATCTAGGAGTGGCACTGCAGTGGCAGACAGGAGGGCAGATATAAAAAAAAGGCCCCAAACAGCACATGATGCAAAGAAGAAAAAAAGGTGCACCGAGGTTGCTGTATGACTAAGCTAAGCGACACAACCACCTGGCCCATCTAGCAGTGGCTGAATGTCAAGAGTGTGCCGCAATTGTTCGGTCCACTGAGAGCATCTCCAGCACGCCCCTGTCATTTTTAAAAAATTCTGCAATTGGTGGACTTATATGGCAGTACCCCAGGACTAATACAGCAGTACCTCTTGACTCATACGGCAGTGTCAGACAGGATGGCACTTTTCAAAAACTAGGCCCCAAACAGCACCTCATGCAAAGATGTCGAAGAGGTGCAATGAGGTAGCTGTATGACTAAGCCAAGCGACACAAACAATTCCCACTGGAATTATACGTCCAAAACACTGGAATTAAATGGCAAAATCACTGGAATTATACGTCCAAATCACTGTAATTAAATGGCAAAAATCACTGGAATTAAGGGGCGTGGCCTGGCCGGCATCAGGGAAGGTCGTGTTCAGGTGGAGCTCCGGCCTGTGTCCCCTTAAATCCGTGCCCTGTCCTGACTTTTATAGGCCCACAGCTCGTTTTGCACCCTCACGAGCCAGCTGTGCTCCCCTGCGCCCGGAGGTCGGTGCTGCGGAGTCGGTGCTGCGGATTGCGGCCTACCTCTGCTGCGGGAGCCGGGGCCTCGATTCCGGAGACAAACCGCCGGGGGGTACTGCCTGCTGGACCCGGAGCTGCCGTGTCGCGGACCATCTCCCCTGCTTGGACGCCACTCCTCGCTGCTGAACGCTCCACCCGTCGGGCCGGGATCCCGACCGAAGACCAAGCGGAGCGGGGCCTGCTTGAGGTAAGGCCCGGGGCGCGTGTGTCGGGCGGCGGCCATCTTGCGGTTGGCGCCGCTCGGCGCCCGGGCCCAGCAGCGCAATCCGCGGTGGTCCTCCGGAGCTCCTGGGCCCTGAACCCACACCCCCAGCTCTCCCACCGGGCTGCCTATCCCTGCCTGGCAGCGGTGGATGACGGCACGGGCCGCGGAAAGTCCCAGGCTTGAGGGCTGGACGGTGGCCATCTTGGGACTGGCATCACCCTCACTATTCTCCAGGAGGGACAGCATCCAGAGAGCTGACACGCAGAACCCCTTGCAACATCCCCCCCTGACCCTGCTGGCTCACAGTTCATGTGTATGCAGCCTACCCCCACTGAAACCTGAGCAGGGTCTAGATGGATGCGGCTGACACTGCTACCTTCCTCTGTATTACCTCCACGTTCGGCTCCCCCTGCACCATCCCACTGACACATCTATGACACAGTGGAGCCTGGATTTTTCCCATACTGCTTATAGCGTGAGTTGCAGTGTCGGAGCCTCATGACTACATGGACTCACTGTTTCTTTACTGCAAGTTTACTTCCATATTGATGGCCGACTAGCCACTTAGTTTCTGGGGTGACGTGCCGGCGCTGGCCCTGACGGGAGGTTGCTCTAATCACACAACGAAACTTCTGATGACTTACTGACACGACTAAGGTGCCTCATGGTGAGAGGTAAGAAGGGATCGCAAGGGAGAGGAAGGAAGTCGCATAAACTCACTCCGACGCGCGCAATGGATACTTTAACTTCGGCCGGTATGAGGCAATTTCTCCTTCCCCAGGGCTCTGCCCCCACGATGGATGAATCCTCGCCCCGACCCGCGTCTCTTGCCTGTTTCGGACTCGGCTTCTCAAGTGGGGTCCCATGGGGCAGGCCTGCACCCCACGACGGATCCGGGAAGCCTCTCCCAGATTCTGAACCTTCTCCAGGCCCTCCCAACGAAGCAGGACTTTGAACATCTGGAAGGCAGGGTCAGAGAAACTGTCCGCTCAGAGATTGCCGTGGTTCAGGCAGAAATAACACATATTGGTTCCCGTCTGTCTTCGTTGGAAGGCTTCTCTTCAGACACGGCAGCAGCACACAACGCCCTTAGGGCCACAGTTCTTAAGCAGGCGACTAGCCTCCAACAGCTCCAAGATCGTGTAGAAGATTTAGATAACCGTGGAAGGAGAAATAACTTGAGGATTCGGAGGGTCTCGGAAGACATCTCGCCAGACTGCCTCATTGACTTCCTTACGACAGTTTTCAACGAAGTCTTGGGACGTGATCCTGCTTCAACAATCGAGTTCGATAGGGCCCACCGAGCCCTGAGACCCAGGGGAGCACCGTCCGAATGCCCCCGCGACATCATCTGCCGCTTACATTACTACGCAGAAAAAGAGGAGATCCTCCGCAAGACCCGTCGTATGGATGTGATAGAGACTGCTTCTTATAGGATTCAGATCTTCCAGGATTTATCGTGGACGACCCTTCAAAAGCGAAGAGCTCTACACCCACTTACTGCGGAGCTCCGGAAGCTGGGCATTAAATATAGATGGGGCTTCCCTTTTGGCCTCCAGGTCTTGCAAAATGGGAAACTGTACTCCTTTAAAGACTCCTCCGACTTGCCCCTTTTCTGCCAAGCTTTGGGTGTGCCACAGGTCTCTCTTCCGGATTGGCAGGAACCCCTGAATTACGGTGTTCCACCGGAACTCTCTCACCCTGACAATGACTGGCACCTCGTCCACCGTAACCCAAAACCCCTTAGGGAGCAGCGTTCCCTCACGCAGTCAGCGAAGAAATGAGGGTCTCTACTTGGTTCGGGACATTTACTTTAGCAATTTTAAGTGACCCTTATTTAGTTTAACATGTTTACTGACGACTCTGGGGATTTCCTTGCCGTTCGGCACGCTCTCCCTTGGGAGGCGTGGTCGGGGCATCGGGATTGCACTCGACTCGATGAGCACCCACCTGACCTGTATAGGCTGGAGGTATTTGTTCTCAGTTAAATGCTATTTCTCTAAAATGTTTCCCCCTCCCCCTTTTATAGTTGTGTGATTGAACTGTTAGATATGTCCCTGATTGTGATGCCAATTTTCCTGTCGGGGCTGGGGCTGACACTGACCCCCAGATCGCCCCTGCACCGCCCGAGTATTCTCGGTCTTCGATGCGACTAACGCATCCGAGCTCCCGAGAGGCGGTAGTGTGTTCTATTCTACAGTCACTGATTTCATCGGCTGATTTTTGTTAGAGTTAAGTTCTTTGAACTTCCTTCTTCATGTTTTCTTTGCCTCTGTTTCATTCTTTCTCTCTTTTCTCCCCCTCTCCCCAATGTGTGGTTCTCTGTCTAGTGAGCTGTTCTGCCCTCCTTGTCGGACTCAGCACCCCTCCTTGGTACCCAGACGATGGCGGTTGACCCCAAAGTGACAACTATAAAATTGGTTTCTCTTAATGTGAAGGGCCTCAATGTCCCGGAGAAACGCTCAAGGGTGCTCAGAGACCTCTTTGCATTTAGGGCTGATGTTGCTTTTCTACAGGAAACGCACTTTAAAATGGGAACAGCCCCAGTCCTCAAAGACCGTAATTACCCACACTCCTTTTATAACAACAACAGCAAAGGTAAATCTTTGGGTGTCGCTATTTTGCTATCCAAATGCTTGCCCTTTTGTGACATTACGTTTGAGTCTTTGGAGGAGGGTAGAACGCTTCTAGTGAAATGTAAACTGTTTGACCAGCTGTATACGTTTATTAATCTGTATGTTCCCAATCAATCACAACCTAGCTTCTTAGTGAAGGCTCTCAACCGTATTGCCCCCTTAGTTGTGGGTATCCCAGTTATTGGAGGTGATCTTAATTGGGCCCTCCAGCCGGAGGTGGACATCTCCGTGAACCCGACAAGGCCCTCCCTAGCATCGCACCGTAGAGTGCGTCGATCCCTTCATGACCACCAGCTGGCCGACACCTGGAGACTCCAACATCCCAGGGACAGGGATTACACATTCTATTCCAAACCCCATGACACCTACTCTAGGTTGGATTATTTTCTCCTACCCCACAGATTTTTGCACCTAGTTAGGGAAACCGATATTGGTCTAATTACCTGGTCGGATCATGCTCCCATCTCCCTGACCCTGGAGACGTCCTATCCACACTCGAAACAATGCACTTGGCGGTTGAATGAACAACTTCTAACGGATACGAGGTTCCAACCCCAGCTACTCGAGACATTAGAGAATTATTTTCTAACTAACGAGACGCCAGATGTCTCCCGGGTCACGGTGTGGGAAGCCCACAAATGTGTTTTGCGGTGGAAGCTCATCCAGTTAGGTTCCATGCTGAAGAAAGAAAGGCTGGGGGAAAAGGCTACTTTACTCCAACGGTTGAGGGACTTAGAGACAACGCATAAGACAAGCCCATCTTCATCGGTGCTGACCGCACTGACCGAGACGAGAGCAGCTCTCAACACCCTGCTGTTCGCAGACATTAAGAGGGATTATAGGCTCTGCAGAAACCGCTTTTGTCAATGGGGTAATAAATCGGGGAAGCTTCTGGCTAGGGCGGTCCGCGCGCAGAGGGCCACGCTGTTTATCCAGTCAATACAGGATGCGGCGGGGATCCGCCGCACCCTTACAAAAGATATTGCTGGGGCCTTCCACTCTTACTACACTAAATTATATAATCTTCAGTTGTCTGGAGCCTCTGGATCACTATCGGTTACTCGAGACTTGGTGGAGAGATACCTTAGTGCCGCGGGACTTCCTAGAATATCAGAGGATGATAGAGCTTGGCTAGACTCCCCCTTTTCTCTCCCAGAATTGGAACAAGCTCTTAAGGAGACCCCTTCTGGGAAGAGCCCGGGCCCTGATGGCTATACCGTCTCTTATTATAAGCTTTTTAAAAATTCCCTCTTACCTAAAATGCTATTGGCGTTCAACGAGGTTTCCGATAATTGCGGTTTCTCCCTTCAATCACTAGAGGCTTTCATCACGGTCATACCAAAGGAAGGGAAAGACCCGACCCAATGCACCAGTTACCGCCCGATATCCCTCCTTAACACAGACATCAAGCTGTTTTCTAAACTTATAGCTAACAGATTGAAGCTACTACTCCCCAATATTGTACATTCGGACCAGGTGGGTTTTATACCCGGGAGGGAAGCCCGTGATAATACGACCAAAATCATTGATTTGATGCATTTAGCCTCGAATAGCCATAAACCGATAGTGGTGCTTTCAACCGATGCCGAGAAGGTATTCGACCGAGTTGATTGGGTTTTTATGGAGGGGGTCCTGTGACACATAGGGCTGGGACCTGTCAGCTTGAGCCGCGTTTTAGCACTATATAATTTCCCAACTGCGAGGATAAAAATGAATGGAGACTTGTCCCGTCCAGTTCCGATTAGGAACGGTACTAGACAAGGATGTCCCCTTTCGCTCCTAATCTTCGTTCTTTGTATGGAGGCTCTGGCGGGATCCATTAGACTAAATCCCAACATCTCGGGACTCATGGTGGGGGGCAGGGAATACAAACTTGCGCTGTTCGCAGATGACCTGTTAGCTATTATATCGAACCCGGTGGTCTCAGTCCCCAACCTGATGTCCGAACTTGATATAGTTCCCTGTCAAATTTTAAGATTAACCTCTCTAAATCAGTGGCAGTGACTGTTTCACAGCCCTCCCGAGCTCTTGATGGCCTCAAACGATCCTTCCCCTTCCATTGGCATCCTTCTAGCTTTAAATACCTGGGGGTCACCTTACATAAAGATCTATCGCGCCTTTTTGATGAAAATTTCAAAAAATTGCTTACCTCACTTCGCTCCGAGTTCCGGGACTGGGGCAACAGGAGGTTATCTTGGTTGGGGAGTCTCAGTGTCATTAAAATGAATGTTTTGCCGCGAGTCCTCTATCTCCTCCAGACGCTCCCGGTCTCCATTCCCAAAACTTGGTTCAGAGATCTACACAATTTAGTCCGGGATTTTGTATGGGGGGGGCAAGCGACCTCGTTTCCAACATGCCATTCTTTTTCGTCCTAAACATAAAGGCGGTCCTCAATTACCGCACTTCACACTGTATTATGAAGCTGTTATTCTCCACCGATTCTTGGAATGGACACGCCCACACGATACGAAACAATGGGTCCATATTGAGGGAACTGTGCAACCCACCCCCATTGCTTACTTCCCTTGGCGCTCAAAGATACCACGTATAGACCATCCTACCATAGGCCCTACACTTTCGCGCTGGAATAGATTTAGGATTCTCCAGTATATTTCTTCAAAATACTCCCCTCTGACCCCACTGTTCTATAACCCAGATTTCCCGCCGGCAGTCTCAGGCCGGGGATTTGACCCCTGGAAACTAGTGGGGGTGGTGCGTGTTGGCCAGCTGGTGGAACGTGGGGAGATAATCCCCTTCCCCTAGATGCAATCAAAGTGGAATCTCCCGCCTTTGGAGATTTGGAGGTACCTTCAACTGAAACATTTTGCCCTGGGGAGTGCTATCCGCCCAAACCTGACTAGACCTCTGACGGTTTTTGAGAATTTATGCTTAGACCCATCCCGCCCACTACACTTCCTCTCAAAATGCTATAGATCTTTGATCGTGAATACATTTCCAGATCTCCCTAAATATGCCAAAGATTGGGGCCATGACACACAGATGGACCTGTCAGAGGAGGACTGGGAGAAGTGTTTTCAAGCTACCTTTGTGAGTTCCCCAAGTTATTCAGTCCTCGAAACGCACTTCAAAGTCTTGTCCCGGTGGTACAGGTGTCCCCTAACCCTGGCTAAAATGTTCCCTGATGTACCTGACACGTGCTGGCGATGTAATACTGCAACGGGCTCCCCGATGCATATCTGGTGGGACTGCCCCGCACTTCGTCCATTTTGGGATAAAGTTATTGCCAACTCAAAGAGGATAGTGGGTTCGGAGGTTCCTGCTGAGCCTGCCTTCTGGCTTCTCAACTGTGTTACATGGCCCCTGTCGACCTACAAACACTCCTTATTAAAGTTCCTTAATAGCGCAGCCAAAGCGGTTATCCCGGTTCGCTGGCGGTCCACTGAGCCCCCTACTGTGAGGGAGTGGGTGGCCAGAGTAGACTGGTATATGACTATGGAGGAACTGCGGGTGACTCCGGAGTCTAATCGGAGATTCACGACTACTTGGTCCCCTTGGCTGGAATTTAAATCCTCACAAGCTTACACGAAGGTGATACTTTGACTCGGGTCTCCCACAAGGGTCCCTATTTCCGACTTTCAGTTGCCATACTGTCACTCGACGTCACATGTTGGTATTTCTGCTTCTTGACCCGACTGGATCTGAGGTAGTCCACACTGTCTCCGCCCCCCTCTCTTTTTCTGAGTCTCTTTTTCCACCCTGTACTCTTTTCTGTCCCTTACTTCTTTATTAGTTTTAGTGCTAAGAAATTCCTCGGTTTAGACAGCCTTAATCCAGAGAGGCCGGATTTGACCTCAGACGAGAGTTATTAACCTGGACATTGAGTTTATTCATATCTGGCCATATTGTCTAGGCTTAACTGTTAATGTCTACACCTCATGGATTGTGTTTCCTTGTATTATTGATTGAACTAAGAATGCTGTCTCATTTGCCTTGTTATTACACCATAAAACAATAAAAAAATTATTGAGGAAAAAAAAAAATCACTGGAATTATACGTCCAAATCACTGGAATTATACGTCCAAATCACTGTAATTAAATGGCAAAATCACTGGAATTATACGTCCAAATCACTGGAATTAAATGGCAAAATCACTGGAATTATACGTCCAAATCACTGGAATTAAATGGCAAAATCACTGGCATTATACGTCCAAATTACTGGATTTATACTGAAAAATCACTGGAATTATACTGCAAAATCACTGGCATTTTACTGCAAAATCACTGGAATTATAACGTCCAAATCACTGGAATTATACGTCCAAATCACTGGAATTAATTGGAAAAATCACTGGAATTATACGTCCAAATCACTGGAATTATATACGTCCAAATCACTGGAATTAAATGGCAAAATCACTGGAATTATACATCCAAATCACTTGAATTAAATGGCAAAATCACTGGAATTATACTGCAAAATCACTGGAATTATACTGCAAAATCATTGGAATTATACATCCAAATCACTGGAATTATACGTCCAAATCACTGGAATTAAATGGCAAAATGGAGGTTGAGGGCTTCCATCGTCATGTTAAGCTGAACCACTAGTCATGAACATAGGCCAGGGCCTTAGCCGTTCCTTGCCACTCCGTGTCGTAAATGGCATATTGGCAAGTTTACGTTTCTCCTCAGACCATTTCAATTTCTTTTTTTGGGTCTTTTTACTGAACTTTGGCTTTTTGGATTTTACATGCCCTCTACTATAACATTGGGCATCGGCCTTGACAGACGACGTTGATGGCATTTCATCGTCTATGTCATGGCTAGTGGCAGCAGCTTCAGCACTAGGAGGAAGTGGTTCTTCATCTTTCCCTATTTTATCCTCCAAATTTTTGTTCTCCATTATTTTTCTGGAGTTATATAACACAATATGCAGCACAGGAATGATTGATGGCTGATGCACAGGACACTACCACTGGTCTGATGCAGGACAACACAGCAACACTGTAAGGGACTTGTTGTTATTATTATTATTATTATTATTATTATTATAATACTACTGTAGCAGTGGACATATAGCAGTAGCATATACCACTGTGACTGCCTGGTCACTGGAATGACTGATGGCTGATGGACAGGACACTACCACTGGTCTGATGCAGGACAACACAGCAACACTGTAAGGGACTTGTTGTTGATGTTGTTATTATTATTATTATTATTATTATTATTATACTGTAGCAGTAGACATATAGCAGCAGCGTATACCACTGTGACTGCACAACACAACAGCAATGGCAGCAAGAGGACATAACCACTGTGACTGCCTGGTCACTGGAATGACTGATGGCTGATGCACAGGACACTACCACTGGACTGATGCAGCACAACACAGCAGCAATGGACATATGGCAGCAAGAGGACACATCCACTGTGACTGGACAAATACAGCACAAGACACGGACACTGAGAGAACGGAGACACGTCCTCTCTCTACACTCTAATGCCAGAGTGAAAACGGTGGGGACGCGCGGCTCCTTATATGGAATCCAAACTCTGCGAGAATCCGACAGCGGGATGATGACGTTTTGCCTCTTTCTGGTTTCCGAGTCAGGTGGGAAGACCCGGGCCTGACTCGGATCCGGACTCGATATAGATATATATATATATATATATGTGTGTTCTTCATAAGCTCCTACATGACTTGATGCACCTGTACCAAACTTGGTACAAATTCCCTTCATTGTCCAATTTAAAAAACTGGCACGGTTTAAAATTAAAAAATCCACCCATTTCAGGGCCAGTATATCCTTACTAGATGATTCATCGTGCCCTATGGGTGCTCTTCACACCGTTGCAAGGGGCTACGCCCCCTTAACCCTCATTTTTATTATATGGAGTATCACTTCCAATCATAATTTTGTGAGTGGCTGAATATTGCACGGACAAAGGGCGTGCGATGGTTAAAGGGCCGTAGCCCCTTGCGACGGCGTGAATAGCGTACGCAGGACACGATGAATCACCTAGTAGGTGCTGTGGTTTGGGGAGTGGGGGGTGCATTATAGACGCAGATAGGGGAGGGGGTGGGGGGGTGCTGCGGATGGGGGAGAGAGTCCTGAGACACCGCAGGTGGGGTGCGGGGGGGAGGGGCAGTTGTGGGGGTGCCACGGGTGGGGGAAGGGCTGTTGTGGGGATGCCGTGGGGGAGGGGAGGGTGCGGTGGTGCTACGCTTGGGGGAGGGGCAGGTGCAAGGTTTGCGTGAGGTGTATCCAGCCGGGGCACACTGCAGAAGTGACAGTATAGGGGACAAAGGCACACCATAGGTGACACATGGCGTTGCAAGGTCATGACCGGCACAGTCGAGACACATCAGCAGAGCTCTTCCGGAGACAAGCAGTCCGGAGCTACCGCGGGTGGGGGAGGGCCGGTTGTGGGTGAGGGAGGGGCTGTTGCGGGGGTTCCACGGGTGGGGCTGTTGTGAGGGTGCCGCGCGGGGGGGGGGGGGGGGGGCAGTTGTGCTACAGTTGGTGGAGGGGTGGGTGTGGGATTGGGTGAAGTGTATCACAGAGCTGTCCCGGAGAGCTGTCCCAGAGACAGGCAGCGCAGAGCCGGGCTATGTGTTGGGCACGGCAGGAAAGGGGAGAGCAGCAGCACACTGCTAGCCTCCTGCAGCCCTACTTACTGAAGCACAGCCGGTAGTCTCCTGTGTGGAGGCGCCCCTTCTCCTCGGTCCTGTAGCACGTCATGCAGCTGATCCAGCGGTGGTGACACGCTACGGCTCTCCCTCTGCGGTCCCGCTTCAGGGCAGCGGCAGCAGCTCAGCAGAAGGTAAACGCCGAGCCGTAGCGGCACAGCACGTTGATGTTATATCCCCTCCTCTGGCGGTGGAGGCTCGGGCCCTACACACAGCCGCAGCAGCACTATCCGACCCTGGCATCTACACACCTGACAGGGGCACTGTGGCTGCAGCCGATCCAGAACATGGCCACTGTGCAAACACACACAACAAAGCCACAGAGAATTGGCATCCAGACGCCCACCATGCCCTCCACACCGGCCCCCACAGCCGCACCTCGGCCACCGCACACTGGCCTCTCCCCGGCACTCACACGTAGAAGAGTCTGACTTTCCCTCAGCCGGTGTGGGGAGATGTGTGCGCACTGTACACACATTTACCCTCCCTACTTCCTAGGATGTGATAGCCCTGCCGCTAAGGTTAGTTTTAAAACCAATTTGGTGAAGTGACCTCTGACATCACCAGGGGGAGGATCTACCCTGCCGCTAACCCAGTGAGAGCTCCTAGCCATGCCCAGGGTCAGGGCCGGCCCAAGCCTAAATTTTTTGGTAAGCGAATATAGATTTTGGCGCCCCCCACCCCCACCCCCATGGTTGATGGAAAATATAACACACACACAAAAGCTTAAGGCGCATTAAGCGAAATATGGGTGAAATCAACTGCCATAAAGTTAAAACTTAAAGGGCAAAACCGTTAAATAAGTGTTTTCTAATTAATCTAACTAATTAATCTAACTTTTGAAAATTGGGGACCTATCTGTCCTTTTCTGGGTCCCATTGGAATGAAGGTTCATATTAATCTTATTAATTATTCAAATATAAAAACAGACTTGACTTGGACACTACAAAACTATTGCAAGGTGAGGGGATGGGGTGACAGTGCTGCTGGGCTGTGTAGCATACAGGACACTCTGCACCAGAGCTGTAACTAGACATTTTGGTGCCCTTTGGCAGATAGTAAATTGGTGCTCCCCCTCCCATACTTGAGTACAAGGACAGTGCGCGCCGAAGGCGCGCCCCAAAAATTTAGGGGCGTGGTTTCATGGGGAAAGAGCATGGCCACATAATAGTACCAATTCCCATTACACCACACAGGTAGAGCACGTTATACACATTGCACCAGGTAGAGCACGTTATACACATTGCACCAGGTAGAGCACGTTATATACATTGCACCAGGTAGAGCACATTATACACAATGCGCCAGGTAGAGCACGTTATACACAATGCGCCAGGTAGAGCACGTTATACACAATGCGCCAGGTAGAGCACGTTATACACATTGCGCCAGGTAGAGCACGTTATACACATTGCGCCAGGTAGAGTACGTTACACACAATGCGCCAGGTAGAGCACGTTACACACATTGCACCAGGTAGAGCACATTACACACATTGCACCAGGTCAGGCTCAGACTGGCCTGCCGGGGTTCCGGTGGATCCACCGGTGGGTCACGCTCACTTGTAGCCACGCCCACTTCTGCAGGGGGGGGGTGGCTTAGCAGGCAGCTCAGTGGTCAGCAGGCTCCGTTTCCAGAGGAGCCTGCTGCGGATGTAGCACTGGGCCGGGACTGACGTGCGCAGCGTCATGACGTCACGCAGCACGCTGCGCAGCACGCTGCACCTCCCGCACCACACAGTCAGGATCCTGCCGCCACGGACGGAGGGTGAGACACGCGGCGCCCTGGATCTGGTGAGTGCGGTGCGTGCAGCGGGCGGGTCGCGGCTCCCGGCTTCCAAAACAGCAGGGGAGTGGAGGGGAGGGAGGCTCCCTGCTCCCTGTATAGTGCTGCTGCCGCCGCCGCCAAGCAGTGACCTGGGTGGGGGTGGGGGGAGGGAGGGAGGGTCCGAGCCTGAGTTTTTTTATATTTAAGAATTCTGAAACTAGATTTGGCAAAACAGTGACCGGGGGAGGGGGCCCTGCGGCCTGGTCTCCCTGGGGCCCCTGCGGCCTGGTCTCCCTGGGCCCCCTGCGGCCAGGTCTCCCTGGGCCCCCTGCGGCCTGGTCTCCCTGGGCCCCCTGCGGCCTGTTCTCCCTGGGCCCCCTGCGGCCTGGTCTCCCTGGGCCCCCTGCGGCCTGGTCTCCCTGGGCCCCCTGCAGCATGGGCCCCCTGCGGCCTGGTCTCCCTGGGCCCCCTGCGGCCTGGTCTCCCTGGGCCCCCTGCGGCATGGGCCCCCTGCGGCATGGGCTCCCTGGGCTCCCTGTGGCATTGGGCCCCCTGAGGCATTGGGCCCCGTGCGGCTTGGTCTCCCTGGGATCCCTGCGGCATAGGCCCCCTGCGGCCTGGTCTCCCTGAGCCACCTGCGGCCTGGGCCTCCTGTGGCCTGGGCCCCCTGCGGCCTGGGCCCCCTGTGGCATGGCCCCCCTGCGGCCTGGGCTCCCTGCGGCATGGGCCCCCTGCGGCCTGGTCTCCCTGGCCCCCCTGCTGCATGGGCTCCCTGTGGCATGGGCCCCCTGCAGCCTGGGCTCCCTGCGGCATGGCCCCCCTGCAGCCTGGTCTCCCTGGGCCCCCTGCGGCCTGGTCTCCCTGGGCCCCCTGCGGCCTGGTCTCCCTGCGGCCTGGTCTCCCTGGGCCCCCTGCGGCCTGGTCTCCCTGGGCCCCCTGCAGCATGGGCCCCCTGCGGCCTGGGCTCCCTGGGCCCCCTGCGGCCTGATCTCCCTGGGCCCCCTGCGGCCTGGTCTCCCTGGGCCCCCTGCGGCCTGGTCTCCCTGGGCCCCCTGCGGCATGGGCCCCCTGCGGCCTGGGCTCCCTGCGGCATTGGGCCCCATGCGGCTTGGTCTCCCTGGGATCCCTGCGGCATGGGCCCCCTGCGGCATGGTCTCCCTGGGCCCCCTGCGGCCTGGGCCCCCTGCGGCCTGGGCCCCCTGTGGCATGGCCCCCCTGCGGCCTGGGCTCCCTGCGGCATGGGCCCCCTGCGGCCTGGTCTCCCTGGCCCCCCTGCGGCATGGGCTCCCTGTGGCATGGGCCCCCTGCAGCCTGGTCTCCCTGGCCCCCCTGCGGCATGGGCTCCCTGTGGCATGGGCCCCCTGCAGCCTGGGCTCCCTGCGGCATTGGGCCCCCTGTGGCATTGGGCCCCCTGTGGCCTGGTCTCCCTGGGATCCCTGCGGCATGGGCCCCCTGCGGCCTGGTCTCCCTGGGCCCCCTGCGGCCTGGGCCCCCTGTGGCCTGGGCCCCCTGTGGCATGGCCCCCCTGCGGCCTGGGCTCCCTGCAGCATGGGCCCCCTGCGGCCTGGTCTCCCTGGCCCCCCTGCGGCATGGGCTCCCTGTGGCATGGGCCCCCTGCAGCCTGGGCTCCCTGCGGCATGGCCCCCCTGCAGCCTGGTCTCCCTGGGCGCCCTGCGGCATGGTCCCCCTGTGGCCTGGTCTCCCTTGGCCCCCTGTGGCCTGGTCTCCCTGTGGCCTGGGCCCCCTGCGGCCTGGGCCCCCTGCGGCCTGGGCTCCCTGCGGCCTGGTCTCCCTTGGCCCCCTGCGGCCTGGTCTCCCGGGGCCCCCTGCGGCCTGGGCCCCCTGGGCTCCCTGCATAGTGCGGCCTTGCGACCAATACAGCAGAGTAGGGGGGTCATGTTTGTGTGCAGGGTTGGTGAGGCTCTTGATGTACAGGGGATAGTCAGACTCCGGGCCACCGTCAGGGGGGTACTTCAGTCTCGGGCCAGGAGAGTAAAGGGGCCCCATGCTACTGTAGCCTGCCTGTGATGATCGGATGGATGTCCCGCCCCCTTCACCTGTAACCCCGCCCACTTCACCCGAGGCCAAACCCTTCCAGTGCCTCCCCTGTTTCAAACACCGGGCATCACACATGTAAGCTGCAGCAGCACAGTGTAAAGGTCCATACGGTGAGATTCTGTCTATGGGGGGCATTCTGACCTGATCGCTGCTGTGCGTTTTCGCACAGCAGCGATCAGGTCTGAACTGCGCGCATGCCAGACAGCCGACGGCAGAGGCAGTCGCTGGGTGGGAAAGAGCGGGCTGGAGCCGTTGGGGGGGCGGGCCGCGGTGGCTGCGTGATGTCACACAGCTGTTGCGACCTGGGCAGCGACGAGTAGCTCCCTGCCAGCGCACCGAATTACGCTGGCTGGGAGCTAACTCTTCCAGTACAAAAGCATCGCCGCTGTGCGATGCTTTTGCACTTGTGCGACAGGGTAGGGCATGTCTGTGGCTGTGCAGTGTGGTCATATAATATTTTTTCACTTTTACAGGTACCCCATGGATTCTACATGTACAAGAGGACCGAGAGGCTGCGTGAGATACTAGGTAGGTATGTGAGTGTGTACGTGTGTAAGTGTGTGTTAATAAACTTTTACTTTCACGGTGTGTGTGTTTTGTCTTTTTTTGGGGTATTTCTTTTGTTGTGGAACTACAGGTACAAGCGGCCCTTTAATTCTCTGCATGCTGGTACTTGTGGTTCTCCAAGTACCAGCATGTGGGGAGGCTTGCTAGGACTTGTAGTTCCACAGCAAAAGACAATATTCTTTTTATACACATTTTTGGCTATCAGCCTGGCACCCACCGCCCAGGGGTGCTGGGGACAGCCTCGGGTTTCACTCCTGGCCCTTGGGTGCCTGGAGGGGGGGGGACCCCTTTATTTAAGGGTCCCCATTCCCCCAGGGAACCCCGGCCAGGGGTGACTAGTTGGGGTGTGTGATGCTGCGGCCGCAGGGACCTGTATAAAAGTGTCACCCGGCTGTGGCATCACCTCCCTGGCTAGTGGAGCCCGGTGCTGGTTTCAAAAATACGGGGGACCCCTACTTCTTTTGTCCTCCATATTTTTGAGCCCGGTGCTGGTTGTTTAAATACGGGGGAACCCCAGGCAATTTCCCCCCCCCGTATTTTTGCAACCAGGACCGGCTATAAGAGCCCGGGGCTGGTTATGCATTTGGGGGGGAACTGCACATCGTTTTTTTTTTGTTTGTTTTTTCTTCTAACACTTTCTTAACATTTTCACACAGAAGCATGCATGGATCTCACTGATGTGTGCATGCTTCTGACTAAGTAATAAAACATGACCCAAAATGTTTTTTATTACTAAAATTTGCATGTTTCCTTTACTAAAAATCCCCAATAATCTCATACAAATTCGTTTTAACCTTAAAAATTGCACCCTATTACAGTTGCAATTTTTAGCAAGTTACAAACGTGCGATTTGTTGCGATTTTTTTTAAGACACTTTAAAAATCGCACCCTATTACATCTAGGCCGTGGATCGGCGAATTTGCTATTTTCTCTTACGTCCTAGAGGATGCTGGGGTCCATATTAGTACCATGGGGTATAGACGGGTCCACCAGGAGCCATTGGCACTTTAAGAGTTTAATAGTGTGGGCTGGCTCCTCCCTCTATGCCCCTCCTACCAGACTCGGTTTAGAAAATGTGCCCGGAGGAGCCGGTCACAGCTAGGGGAGCTCTGCAGAGCTTCTTTAGAAAAGTTTATTTTAGAGTTTGTTTTTTTTACAGGGAGGCTGCGGTCAACAGCCTCCCTGCATCGAGGGACTGAGGGGGGGGAGCAGTGTCTGCCCTGCGGGGTCTTGAGCCACTGCCTCCGCTGACTGGACATTGAGCTCCAGGGGGAACAGATCGCGCCCCGCCACAGGGGAATGCTCACCCCGGCAGCCAGCCGCCACCCCCTCACTGAGCTGAAGTGTAGCGAGTTAGTCACTGTCCCCCCTTACAAGCGGGGGGGTCAGTGTGAAGAGGGCGGCTTGAGGATGGGAGCGCGGTATTGACCGCGCTCCCGGATGGCTCAGCGGTACTGCGGTGCGGCGCTGTGAGGGGCGCCCCGAGCCAGCAAGGTACCCTACACTGACCATTTCGAGCCTGTCGGGGTCCGCTGATCTCAGCCAGCACAAAATTCCTCAGGCCGGTATTATCTTCAAGAGCGGGAAGACAGCGAAGGGGCGGAGCTTCTCCTTAGTGCGGACCCAGCAGCGTTATGCGCCATTTTTCCTGCCTGCAATCACTACTAGTGGACGTCCAGGTCCCTCCAGTGCAACTCCAGCTTCCTGTACGGTACCAGGGGGTTGTAGAAGGGGGGGGGGGCTGTGTTGTAGGCTGTGTCACCTATTAAGGGACACAGTCAGCGCGGGTTGGGGTCTCCCTATACTTCTAATAGCGCTGCATGTGGGTTGGCTCCAATCTCTGTGTCTCTCTGCCATTCTTGGGGGGAAACTGTCTAGTGAATACCCTGTGTGTTTGTGGGGTGTTTGGTGTGTGTGACAACATGTCTAGGGACACTGTTTCATATGCTGCAGATGATTTGTCTTCCCAGGAGGACTTCATACCATGTAATCAGGATTGCACTGTTGTATCACAGATCCCTGCTAGAGAGCCAGAATGGTTAGTTTCTCTGAGGGGGACTATTTCTCAGATTTCTGACAGGGTTGCTAGGATTGAGCATGCCACTCAGATACTACAATCCTCTATGGTTGTGTGGTCTGATACTGCTTCCTCGGGATCCCCTGCGGTGCATTCTCACAAACGTGCACTTGCATTGCTTACGCAGGATGACACGGACACCTACTCTGACACTGCAGACGGTGACGGGGATGTGTCGAGGAGGACAGCATCACTTGCTAGGGGGGTGCAGTTGATGATTGAATCTGTGAGGGATATTTTACATATTTTTGACACAGCTCCTGAACAGATGGAGGAGGCCTTCTTTACAGATAATAAGAAGCCCCCCCCCCCCCCCCCCCACACACACACACACACACACCTTCCCGGCATCCAAAGAATTAAACGCTATCTTTGAAAAAGCCTGGGAAACTCCGGAAAATAAATTTAATATCCCTAAGAGGGTCTTGGTTGCTTTTCCCTTCCCAGAGGAAGATAGAAAGAAGTGGGAGTCTCCGCCGATAGTTGACGCCTCTGTCTCCAGGCTGTCAAAACAGGTGGTTTTACCAGTTCCGGGATCTACCGCGTTGAAGGACCCGGCAGATCGCAAGGTGGATGCTACACTAAAATCCATTTACCCGGCTTCCGGGGCTATATTACGGCCTACTATAGCCTATGCTTGGATTGCAAAAGCTATTGCCAGGTGGTCAATAACTCTGCAGGAGGAGTCGACTTCGCTGGAATAAGGTGACGTTGATGTATTTTTACGCCATATTCAGGATTCTGCAGGGTTCCTGGTGGATTCCATGAAGGACCTGAAGAACAAAGGTTCTGGCAATCCTCATTGCTCCGGACTGGCCAAGGAGGGCTTGGTACGCGGATCTACTGGATCTTCTGCTGGAAGATCCAAGGCCGTTGCCTCTTCGGGAGGATCTGCTACTGCAGGGGCCGTTCGCTTATCAAGACTTACCACGGCTACGTTTGACGGCATGGCGGTTGAACGCCAGATCTTAGCTCGGAAGGGTATCCCGAGTGAGGTCATTTCTACCCTGATGCAGGCTAGGAAGGGGTTAACGTTTAAACATTACCATCACATTTGGAAAAATATGTTTCTTGGTGTGAGTCCAGGAAGTTTCCTGCGGTGGAGTTTCAACTTGGACGTTTTCTCTTTTTCCTGCAAGCAGGGGTGGATATGGGGCTTAGATAGGACTCCATCAAGGTCCAGATCTCTGCTTTGTCCATCTTCTTCCAAAAACAATTGTCTGCCCTCCCTGAGGTTCAGACCTTCTTGAAAGGGGTTCTGCACATCCAGCCTCCCCTTGTGGCGCCAACGGCACCCTGGGATCTTGATGTGGTGTTGCAGTTCCTGCAATCTGCTTGGTTTGAGCCTCTACAGGAGGCTGATCTCAAGTTTCTCACGTGGAAGGCGGTCACCTTGTTGGCCTTGGCTTCTGCGCGATGTGTGTCGGAATTGGGGGCTTTATCTTGTAAAAGCCCCTATTTGATCTTCCAAGACAGGGCGGAACTTAGGACTCGTACAGAGTTCCTGCCTAAGGTTGTATCGGCTTTCCATATCAACCAACCTATTGTGGTGCCAGTGGCTACTGACTCCTCAATTGCTTCAAAGGCCTTGGATGTAGTGAGGTCTTTGAAGATTTACGTGAGGAGGACGGCTCGTCATAGGAAAAGTGACTCTCTGTTTGTCCTCTATGATCCGAAGAAGATTGGGTGTCCTGATTCTAAGCAGTCGATTTCACGCTGGATCAGGTTCACTATCCAGCATGCTTATTCCACGGCAGGATTGCAGTGTCCGAAATCTGTAAAGGCCCACTCTACTTGTAAAGTGGGCTCTTCCTGGGCGGCTGCCCGGGGTGTCTCGGCTGTACAACTCTGCCGAGCAACTACTTGGTCTAGGTCGAACACGTTTGCCAAGTTTTACAAGTTCGATACTTTGGCCTCTGATGACCTCAAGTTTGGTCAAGCAGTGTTGCAGGAGCCTCCGCACTCTCCCTCCCGTACTGGGAGCTTTGGTATATCCCTATGGTACTAATATGGACCCCAGCATCCTCTAGGACGTAAAAGAAAATAGGATTTTGGTTACCTACCGGTAAATCCTTTTCTCGTAGTCCGTAGAGGATGCTGGGCGCCCGCCCAGTGCTGCATTTTCCTGCATTGGTTTTATAGTTCAGTACTGCCTGGTTCCTAGGTAAGTTCTGCGTTATTTACAGTTTCAGCTGTTGCTGAGTTGTTCCGGCATGTCAGCCGGATTTGCCTGTTGTGTGAGCTGGTATGAATCTCACCACTATCTGTGTAATTCCTTCTCTCGAAGTATGTCGTCTCCTCGGGTACAGTTTCTAGACTGAGTTTGGTAGGAGGGGCATAGAGGGAGGAGCCAGCCCACACTGTTAAACTCTTAAAGTGCCAATGGCTCCTGGTGGACCCGTCTATATCGCATGTTACTAATATGGACCCCAGCATCCTCTACGGACTATGAGAAAAGGATTTACCGGTAGGTAACAAAAATCCTATTTTCACCAGTATCGGGGGGGAATACTCTGCCACAGGAACACTCGGCACCCATCCCCCACCTAAATCCACCATCCCCCACCTAAAAACTCTCCTGGTGTAACCCAGGCACATACACAACAGCTTGAAGTGGGCATCGGGGTAGAGCTGCACTAATGTGGCTCTCATCTTAGGGTCCCAATATGACCAATATAATCATTTTTAATATATAATCATAATTTTTAATTTTATAATCATTGTTTAATGTATATTTAAAAGTATATAGCTTTGATTTGTATTTCACAAAATGATATGAGCTACTACAGATGTAACCACACTCATCTGTGCTGTGATGCGTACGCATGGGCATATGCATAGCGCGAATGCACCACACTACGAGTGGTCGCAGCGGGCATTCGCACCATAGGCTTTAATGGTGTGTGTTTAGGCATGCAAGTGCACATAATTGCAGGCACACTTGTTTGACACAGATGATGTTACAGCAACAAAGGATAACAGGAGACTAGAGGGCCTATTTGCTTTACCTGTGTGCTCTATAGAAGGCCAGACCATTGTGTAATTTGCAGGAAGATTTGGCACATTTCCTGACAACGATCTGCCAGTGTGTACAGAGGAAAGATTAATTGGCCAATGTCCTCAACAACAGATGGCAGTGGTGGTTGGGCACTGTGTATGAACAACCACTATCTGCGATATATCTGCTGATTGGTTGATCTGCAGTTATATCTTTAGGTATGTACCCAGCTTTACAGGTACATATACTTTATTATTGCAGGCAGCACTATGAGCCCATACTGTGTACTCATCCCCCAAGTTCAAATTTTCCAGACTGATCAATAGAAATAAAGGAATTGTAGGATTGTTGTAATGCAAAGACTAAGGAGGTTATTCAGTTGACCGCAAAAACTCAGTTTGTGGTGCTACTGCGCACGCGCAGGTCCCGTCCTGCGTGTCCGTGCACAGCCAATGCGATTGGCTGCGAACACCTCTGCCCGATTGACAGGCAGAGACTTTCGCTGGGTGGCAATGTGGAGTTATGGAACCATTGCGTGGTCAACGTGGGGAAAATGGGGGCACGTCAGCTGCGTTTTTGGGGTGGCTGCATGTTGTCACACACAGCCACTCTGATCATGAAAATGGCGGTGGACCTCCTGCATACGCAGCCCAGTTGCGGTTGCCGGGGGTCATCATTAATTTTAGCAAGTACAATTTGATCGCAATTGTTTTGCGATCACATCGCTGGGCGGCCTTGCCCTGCGCTGGGCGGCCCTCAGCATGCAAAAGAAAGGATTGCAGATTCTTTTTAGCAGAATCTGCAATCCATGCTGAATAATCCCCTAAGTGTGGTAGAATTTGGTACAGATAAAAAAGCCCCATTTATTTATATTTGTGGTTGTAGACAATCTTGGTGAAAACATTTCTGAGAAATATTCTTATATATTACAATATAGAAAACACACTGGGCCCTTATATGGCTGGAGACCAGCAGCAGACAGACTGAGAATCCAGAATCAGTAGTACTCATTAGTGACAGGTAGGAATATATTCCTCTTTGCGTAGATATTTCAGTGTTTGTAAAAATGCATTTTTGCAATGGCTTTTTTTAAAAATGAATAATGTTATGTCATGACCACTGCTTTGCTCATAGGATAGTATTATGAGAAATGATGACTGCTTATTCATAATAATATTGTCACCTCATAGCATGTTACATTTTAATTATATTTTGAAGGAATGGCTTGTTGGCAGGGTATGTGTATTATTATGGTAACAGGATGGTTTTCCTGAGCTAGGTGGCATGGTCATAATAAGTTCTTTGTGGTCATCACATGGGATTGCTTTATTATGTGGAGGTACAGTATAGGTATTTTGGTAATCTTGGGATTCTAGCATGTTGGCATTATTTACATTAAGATTGTTGCTAATTAAATAATAAAATAGCATGATTTGGATAATTAGAAGGGATATGTTCAGGATCCATGGTAAGTATGTGGGGACTGTTAGGGCAAGACCATGGGGGGAGGTTTATGTACTAGGGGGAGGCTAGGCTGCAGTGGGGGGAGGGATTAAGGTTAGGCTGCGGAGAGGGGGGTTAGGTGTAGGTACCACTGGGGAGAGTTAGGCTTAGGCCGAGGGGGAGTTTAGGGTTAGGTAGTGGGGAGGTTAGATTTAGGCACCACCAGGGAAAGTTAGGGTTAGGCTGTGGGGGGAATGGTTAGAGTTGGGCATCAGAATGGGGGGTAGAGGGGGAGGGGAAGTATACTTACCAGACCCCTGTCGGTATTCTCACCATTGAGATGCTGCTTTCGGTCTTTTGACCACCGGCATACCGACCGCCGGTCATCTGTACCCATTGCAATTATAAGATATAAAGAATTAATATGCATTTTTGTGGGGAACCGCATTGGTACTATCTGTATAGAAAGCATCAGTTAATCTCCAATGTGCATTCCATATAACAAAAATACTGTTTGTATTATTGCTAGGCACTATAAAATGTCTTCAAAGAGAAGTTCTTCTTCAGAAGACAAAGGAGAGGAGGTGGCTAAAAAGAAAACATATAAAAGTGGCTCTGTAAAAAGATCGCAGGCTTTACAAAAGAGTCTGGGAGAAGCAGGAAATGCGCCAGGCCAACAAAAGCTATGGCAGCCAAAGGATATCACTGTGGAGTCAGTGGACTTAACAGTTCAAGATGTTCCTGAAGGAACACTACTGTACAACAGGAAGCTGAAGCATCAGTATCTAGTGCAGATGAAGGCCTGTCTACTGTAATAAGTGAACCAGAATACTCAGGAGAAAATATTGGTGGTGCCAGCCTCACTGAAACCCATGGTGAAGATACAGGCAGTTATACAGAAATTTAAATATCCTTTTCACCTCTTCCATCTTCAGCTGAAAAATGTAATGTTTTTCATGCACCTGAAGCATTATGCAGTGTTTCTGTTAAGTTACATTTTATGAAAGCTCATCCTGTGCAGCCATCCTCAGATGCTACTCATACGCTGCCATTCCACGCACATAAGGTCTACTATCGATATGTACCTGGTGGAAGTGCTATTCAGAGGAAATGGCTGTCTTATTGTGTTGACAGCAAAAAAATCTTTTGTTCCACATGTATGGCATTTTGTAGTATTCGAAAAAGTAATTTTATCTTTGGCTGGATGGTTAAGAAAGACCATGTGAATGGCAGAGTTAGGGAACATGAGGAATCGAACCAGCATCAAGCAGCTGTTAATGCATATTTATCTGCAGAAAGAAAAAGTGACATAGAAACTTTAATGAATGTAAATTTGGCAAACAAAAAAAGAGAGATAGTACAGCACAATCGCATGGTAATCAGTCGATTGATTGCTATCATACTATACATTGCTAAGCAATGCCTTGCTTACAGAGGGAAGGATGAGGCTGCTCATACATTACTGAATAGTCAAGTCAACCACGGTAACTTTCTCGAGTTAGTTCTGCTTTTGGGCAAATTTGATGCTGTTCTTGAAAAACAGATAGAGCAAGCAGTTGCAAAAAGCAAGGCCAGGAAAAGACGCCAACAAGAAAGTAAAGGTAGGGGTGGACTAGTAGTAACCTTTTTAAGTAAAACAACAGTTAACAAGTTGATAATAATAATGGGAAATATGATAAAGCAGAAAATTAGCCAGTACGTAAAAGATGCTGTGAAATTCAGTGTGGAAATGGACAGTACACAGGATATTGGTGTTGTGGAACAATGCAGCATTATATTAAGGTACACCAAAGATGGCATGGTTTCTGAAAGACTCTTTGGTCTTGTTGATGTAAAAAGCACAACTGGGAAGCGTTATTTTCAGTTCTGAAGGAGCGACTAGAAATGTTTTCTCTGCCCATAAGTAACATTATTGGTTGCTCTTTTGATGGTGCTGCTAACATGAGTGGGTGCTACAATGGATTACAGGCACACATAAAGAGTGAATCCTGTAAGGCTGTCTACACCTGGTGTTATGCTCATATTCTCAATTTGGTAATTGTAGATATCACTCAATGTGTAACTCCAGTGAAGTCGTTATTTGGGCTCTTAGAGAAAACAGCATGTTTTTTTTTCCGAGTCTTACAAAAGATTGTCTGTGTGGAAAGAACAGGTCTCAAAACAAAGACATGGACAGGAAAAACTTTCCAGACTAAAGAAAATTGGTGACACACGCTGGTGGAGCAAGCCTAGGGCATTAAGTACAATTTTTGGGTCAGCTTCTGACCAATCTAATGAATTGTACAGCACTCTACTTTATTGCCTGGAGTACATTTCACTGTCTCCAGAGTTTGAAAGTAAAATCATTAGTGAGGCCAAGTACTTGCTCCATGGTTGGACAAGACACAAAACATTACTTGTCTCATTTCTGTTTATGCAGATCTTTGAAATTGTGACTCCTGTTTCAGATTATCTGCAGACTGCTGGCCTGGATATATTACAGGCTTGGCGAATGGTTGGCACTGCTAAGAGTCTGCTTCAAAAGCTTAGAACTTCATTTTCCAAACTGATTGTATTAGTGAATGCATTTACAGAAAAAGTGGATAGTTCTCTTGATGGGCTTTCTGTTAGTGCAGAAGTACAAAAAAGTCTGCCAAAAAAAAAAGTGAGTTATCTCAAGATGAGCCTATAGAAGACTCCCTTAAAGGTTTTGAAATTCAGACATTCTATGTTGTACTTGATCAAGCAGTACAGAGTATTGATAGAAGGTTTTCAAAAAATGAAGGCCTCATTCGGGAATTAACCTACTTTGACCCAAGGCAGTTTGCCCAAATGAAGCAGGGTCAGAGTGAGATCACAATAGAAGCTCTGAGAACAGTTGCCGATTTGGCCGAGGTAGACATTGTTCAACTTAAAGTAGAACTAGTTAATTTTGTGCAGAATTATTCTGTGCTTAAAAATCCAGATTCTCCTCAGATAACAAGTGTTACTGAAGAAGAACTTGATGATGAGGACACAATGTCCTTGGATATGAAAAATAAGGCATGTGAAAACTGCCTGACCTGCTGCTACCGGCTCTTATATCATCACAATTTACACTCTGCAGCATATACGAATCTGTTTGTAGTTTACAAAACTCTCCTCACATTAGCTTGTACACAGGTATCTTGTGAAAGAGTTTTTTCCAAACTTAAAATAGTAAAAACTCGACTGAGATCAATGATAGGCCAGGAACTGCTAGAATCATTTCTGCTTCTCAACACTGAAAGGGACATTGCAGGCAGCTTCGTATTTGATGAGATCATTGACACATTTGCACACTCATCTTCCCTCCTCGAAAGGCTGCTTCTTTAATTTTTCATTGATTACCTATAATACTTCAACAATACCACTTAAGTGTGTGAAGGAGGCAGTATATGCAAGTATTTAGCTAGTCTGTGTAGTGAAGTACATGTTTGTTTACCATTATTTTAAACTCAGAACTGAAGTTTGAATATCAGGGAAGTTGATTCACATTTTCTTCTGTTGTTTGCATTAAACATTCTTGGTCTTAAACTACTTAAAAATGCCTTTATATCTGTGAGTTACAAAGGTTATGATGGCTAATGTATGTGCTGACATTTAAACAGTGATATTTAATTTTCTGTTATTTATAATTATATTTAGCATTTATTCATGTTTGTCAGGATAAAGGTTGTTTACTGATTTGTTGTGTGGTGTGAAGTTCGAATATCCAAGAACTTGAGTTTTATTTTGTGTTTGCATCAAACGTTCTGTCTTAAATCTAAAAAAAAAAATGTTCATACTGTAACTGTGAATTACAAGTTATAATTTGTGGTATCACTCAAACACTGAGGTTTAATTTTCTGTTATTTATAATTCTTTTTTTATTTATTCATGCACATGCTTGTCAGTATAAAGGTTTACATATTTATAAGGTTATTGCTATGTAGAGTTATGTTTCAATATCAAGGAACAGGATTTATATGTTTTGTGTTGTTTGTATCAAATGTTCTGTGTTGAAGTAAAGATACTGTATGTCCATAACTGTGAAATACAACAGCTATGATGGTTAATGTGGAGCCGAAATTCAAATGCTGCTGGTTCATTTTCTGTTATTTCTAATATTTTTGTAGTAATTCATGCATATGTTTATCAGTATACATAAAGTTTTTATATTGATTAATACACATTTCATCTCTCTAATTATTTTAACACCATTGTATTGGTGAAACTGGCCATATTTGAAAGGTACATTTTTTTTCATTATATACTATGCTAGGTGGCGCCTATAATGGCTGGCCACTCCTCACTGAACAGGTGGCCACACCCCTTCCAGCATATAGCAACGCCCCTTAGTGGGCCCCTGCGATTGCATCTCCCTGGTGGGCCCTTTATACCCCAGTCCGACACTGCACCAGGTAGAGCACGTTATATACATTGCACCAGGTAGAGCACGTTATACACAATGCGCCAGGTAGAGCACGTTACACACAATGCGCCAGGTAGAGCACGTTATACACATTGCACCAGGTAGAGCACGTTACAAACATTGCACCAGGTAGAGCACGTTACACACATTGCACCAGGTAGAGCACGTTACACACATTGCACCAGGTAGAGCACGTTATACACATTGCACCAGGTAGAGCACATTATACACATTGCACCAAGTAGAGCACGTTACACAAATTGCACCAAGTAGAGCACATTACACAAATTGCACCAAGTAGAGCACGTTACACAAATTGCACCAAGTAGAGCACGTTACACAAATTGCACCAGGTAGAGCGCGTTACACAAATTGCACCAGGTAGAGCAATATTTACCACAGTGTGGGGGCTCCTGGATGACCGCGCCTTCCGCCCTGCCTATAATCTGGCCCTGGCTGCTTGAGTCAGATGGAGAGCAGTGGAGGGAGCTGCTGGACGGTGTTGGTAGAGGCAGCCTGCCTCTACCAATACCGTCCAGCAGCTCCCTCCACTGCACTCCATCTGACTCCGCCTCAGGCACCCGGGTCCCGGCCTCACAAGTACCGCCGCCGGCTTCCCCTTAGACAGCGCAGCTCCCTCTCCTCCTCACCTTGGGCGCCTCAGCATCCGGGGGCACCTCCATTGAACTCCATCCGCCGCCGCGAGCCCACACACAGCATAGGAGCTGGCGGCGGTATACAGCAGCGTGGTCTACGCTACCGGCGGCCACCACAGTGTGGCGCCTTACTCTTACGCGTAACACGCGTAACGGGCGGGCCGGCCCTGCTTAGAGTTAGCCACACAGTTACAGAGTGACAGATCTGGGCTATTATATAGGAGATATATGCTCTGTTTGTCTGTCCAGTTATGCATTCGGACACCGCTGCACTGACTGGTTTGAAACTAACACCAGGTGGTCCAGTTGGATCCTGGCAGGTTTTAGGGGGGTTTGAGTCCTGGTTGGACCTCACAGCAGGATGAGCCGGGCAGAACTTTGACACAGGGAGCATGTTCTGGGCCTTGTACTAGATGGTTTGTAAGAAAATTTCACAATGTGGTAACACTGGTTTCCAGAAGACTTACTAGGCGGTTGGGGTTGGTCGGACCTCACGGCGGAGTGCGCCAGGCAGAACTTTGACCTAGGAGGCCTGGTCTGGAAAATCCCTATTTTAAGTTAAAAAAAATTCGGGATTTGGTTCTGAACCCCTGGGACAACCCCATGAATGACTAATTCGGCACTTAGAAGTTTTACATTATTTTTAATTGGCCAATAATGAAATATCATTTTTGGGGTGAAAAAGTGCAAAATGATGGAAATTGGGGTACAAGGTATGGGGTGCTTTATGAGTGGGATTAATCGGTCTGTATCCACTTTTTTTTTAAAATGACCCAAATATATACTTATACCCATTTTTATGTACCCCAAGTTTAATTTTCGCACTTATTTTGCTGAAAAAAAATTGCTTTCGATCATATTTTTTTTTACATTTAAAAAAAAAATGCATATAACTGCCATTTGACCCAAATTAAGTACCCGAAATACGTTTATTATAACCAATAATAAACTTTTATACTGTTATCTGATTTTAGTTTAGCTTTTTGGGGGGCTACGAACAGATTTACCGTTTACCGATTGACCGTTTTCAGGGAGTGCTTAGAAAAACGCAGTCGTGCCAGGGAAAACGCAGGTGTGGCTGGGCGAACGCTGGGCGGGTGTGTGACATCAAAAGCCAACCCTCCAACGTTAGAATCAACGCACATAAGAGTAACTACAGGGCTGGTCTTGTTTTGCACAAAATGTTTTTGCAGGCGCTCTGCTGCACAGGCGTTCGCACTTCTGCAAAGCGATAATACACTCCCCGGAGGGCGGCGACAATGCGTTTGCACGGCTGCTAAAAACTGCTAGCGAGCGATCAATTTGGAATGACCCCCATTAGTCTGAATGCAGACACTGGCATTTAGAAAGGGAGCTATATCCCAGTGTAATCCGTGAGGGGAGTAGGGGGTTTAGGGTTAGGCTGCATCCCGGAGTGTTAGGGTTAGGCTGCATCCTAGGTGGGTTAGGGCTAGGCTGTGGGGAGGCGTTTTGGGATTAGACACGCCCCTTAGTGGGTAAGGCTACGGAGCGCAGTGCCGGATTATGCCTGGGAGGGGGGCCCTATTGCTGTGCTCGCTGTGAGGCCAGGTACGGGTTTGGTGGCATGGCCTAATTGAGGGGAGGCATGGCCATGCCCCCTATGCAAATAACTGTGGGGTTTTTTCCAGAACCGGAGGGTGTGATTGTGATCCTCAGCCAGGGGCTAATCCAAGGGGGGTGGAGGGGGGGGGGGGGCAGCAATCAGTGTGATCGTTCCCTGCGCACAGGCAGAAGAGACTGCTGCTAAGGAGGACCGCATCAGTGCTGGGGAAGAGCTGCTCTGGCCAGGGCCCCCTAAAACTGGGGGGGCCCAGGGCAATTACCCCCCCCCCCCCTTAATCCATCTCTGACGGGGCGGTAGGGATAGGTTTAGGCAGCGGGGATGGGGGGTTAGCAGGGCCGGGCAAAAAAATTTTGGTAAGCAAATTTGGAATTTAGCGCCCCTTGATGGGATCAAATTTTAAAAGAGGTGTGGTCTCACAAGGAAGGGGCGTGGCCACACAATAGTTCCCCCAGGGGTACAGGGTGATTGTCGATGACAGGGAGAAAGTGCGTGACTGGGTGGCAGAGGTGATGGAGATAGTGGGTGACTGAGGAGGCTGGGGTGACAGGGAGATAGTGGGTGACAGGGAAGGCTGTGGTGACAGGGAGCAGTGATCGTGCTGAGCCCCAAAAAAAAGTGGGTCCCAGGGAACCCTCACTTTTAAAAATTGAGGTCCTACCTGTCCTTTTCTGGGTCCCATCGGAATGAAGGTTCTTATTAATCTTATTAATGATTAAAATATAAAAATACAGACTTGATTTGGACAGTACAAAAGTGTTGCAAGGGGAGGAGGGTGGTGACAATGCTGCTGGGCTGTGTAGCATGCAGGACACTCTGCCCCAGAGCTGTAACTAGACATTTTAGTGCCCTTCGGCAGAAAGTGAATAGGTGCTCCACCTCCTAGACAGCAAAGAATAGACAGTGCGCGCCGAAGGCGCGTCGCAAAAATTTGGGGCATGGCTTTGTGGGGAAGGGGCGTGGCCACACAATAATCCCAATTCACATTACACCACACAGTAGTGCCGCTTATACACAGTGCACCAAGTAGAACCTCCTAAACACACTGCGCCAGATAGAGCACGTTATACACATTGCACCAGGTAGAGCACGTTATACACAATGCGCCAGGTAGAGCCCGTTATACACATTGCGCCAGGTAGAGCACGTTATACACAATGCGCCAGGTAGAGCACGTTATACACATTGCGCCAGGTAGAGCACGTTATACACAATGCGCCAGGTAGAGCACGTTATACACAATGCACCAGGTAGAGCACGTTATACACAATGCGCCAGGTAGAGCACGTTATACACAATGCGCCAGGTAGAGCACGTTATACACAATGCGCCAGGTAGAGCACGTTATACACATTGCGCCAGGTAGAGCACGTTATACACATTGCGCCAGGTAGAGCACGTTATACACAATGCGCCAGGTAGAGCATGTTATACACATTGCGCCAGGTAGAGCACATTATACACTATGCGCCAGGTAGAGCACGTTATACACATTGCGCCAGGTAGAGCACGTTATACACAATGCGCCAGGTAGAGCACGTTATACACAATGCGCCAGGTAGAGCACGTTATACACATTGCGCCAGGTAGAGCACGTTATACACATTGCGCCAGGTAGAGCACGTTATACACAATGCGCCAGGTAGAGCACGTTATACACATTGCGCCAGGTAGAGCACGTTATACACATTGCGCCAGGTAGAGCACGTTATACACAATGCGCCAGGTAGAGCACGTTATACACATTGCGCCAGGTAGAGCACATTATACACAATGCGCCAGGTAGAGCACGTTATACACATTGCGCCAGGTAGAGCACGTTATACACATTGCGCCAGGTAGAGCACGTTATACACAATGCACCAGGTAGAGCACGTTATACACAATGCGCCAGGTAGAGCACGTTATACACATTGCGCCAGGTAGAGCACGTTATACACATTGCGCCAGGTAGAGCACGTTATACACATTGCGCCAGGTAGAGCACGTTATACACATTGCGCCAGGTAGAGCACGTTATACACAATGCGCCAGGTAGAGCACGTTATACACAATGCGCCAGGTAGAGCACGTTATACACAATGCGCCAGGTAGAGCACGTTATACACAATGCGCCAGGTAGAGCACGTTATACACATTGCGCCAGGTAGAGCACGTTATACACATTGCGCCAGGTAGAGCACGTTATACACATTGCGCCAGGTAGAGCACGTTATACACATTGCGCCAGGTAGAGCACGTTATACACAATGCGCCAGGTAGAGCACGTTATAAACAATGCGCCAGGTAGAGCACGTTATACACATTGCGCCAGGTAGAGCACGTTATACACAATGCGCCAGGTAGAGCACGTTATACACATTGCACCAGGTAGAGCACGTTATACACATTGCACCAGGTAGAGCACGTTATACACAATGCGCCAGGTAGAGCACGTTATACACAATGCGCCAGGTAGAGCACGTTATACACATTGCGCCAGGTAGAGCACGTTATACACAATGCGCCAGGTAGAGCACGTTATACACACCTCAGCCCCTCAGTCGTCCACCGCAGACAGCGACGCTGGAACCCCCTACAGTAAGCCCATCCACCACCCCATACAGCCTGCTGAAGCGCGGACACACATGCCGCTAGGGTCACAAGGCAGATGCACTCACCGTTGCACAGGTTTCTTGGTGCTTGCGGCAGCACCCAGGGTCAGCATGCAGGCAGCCTTTTCATTATGCTCTGGTTCAAGCCGCAGGCAGCCCACCCAATGCCCCGTAGGAAGACAGCTCGGGAGGGAGGGGGGCACAGCACTGCAGCAGCAGCTTATCCTCAGGCTCAGGCAGGGGAGGGAGAGCCACTGACAGCGCGGACGGGCGCGCTGGGAGGAGAGCAACTGACAGTGCAGACGGGCGGGCTGGGGGGAGAGCAATTGACAGCGCAGGCGGGCTGGGGGGAGAGCAATTGACAGCGCGGGCGGGCTGGGGGGACAGCAACTGTCAGCGCGGGCGGGCGGCCGGGGGAGAGAGCAACTGACAGCGCGGGGGGGCAGGCTGGAGGGAGAGCAACTGACAGTGCGGGCGGGCTGGGGGGAGAGCAACTGACAGCGCGGGCGGGCGGGCGGGCTGGGGGGAGAGCAACTGACAGCGCGGGCGGCTGCGGCGTGACGGTGCGTGCGTGGTGCAGGCTGCCGGTGCCTTCCTTACTGTGGCGCCTTACTCGTACGCGTACTCCACGTAACTGGCGGGCCGGCCCTGGGGGTTAGGTTTAGGCACTTCCGGGGGCTGGTTAGGCATAAAGGGGGGACAGGGTTAGGATTAAGCTGCGGGTAGGGGGGGTTAGGGTTAGGGGGGTGGGGAGAGTGTAGAACACCCCTGTCTGTATTTTAAATTCCAGTATCCCAGCGTCTTTATTTCGAATGCCGGGATACCATACGCCGGGATCTCATACTGATCCCAAGTATGCTACTTCTAATCCCTAAACTCCCTAACCCTCATTTTCCGCAGCCTGACCCTAAATCCACCCCTCACCCCGTTGCTTAACCATTACAGTCCCTGGTGGTGCCTAACCCTTACCCCCTCCCCCCCCCCCCTTCTGCAGCCTAAACTTAACCCTCCCTCCCCCACAGCATAACCCTTACCCCCTGGTGGTGCCTAAACATAACCCTCCCTCCCCGATTGCTTAACCCTAACCTTCTCCCTCCCTGCAGCCTAACCCTAACCCTCCCCCTGCAATCAGAACCTAACCTCCCACCCGCAAAACAAGCGATAAAAAGCCAAAAGTGTCTCCTTCAGACCATATAGAGATCTCATTGCCCCTCCACAGCTCTCACTGCCTCCCTCCAGTTTATACCGTGGATCTCTCACATCTGAGTTTGTGGGGAGATCTATATTAGGGCTAGGGGGTATAGGTGTGTAAGGAAGTATAGTTATACTTGAGATTTGCATGAGTGGGGAGAGCTGTGAATGAGGGAGGTCTGTGTGAGGGGGGAGAACTGTATATATACATTAATATGGGGCCCCAAAGCGGTATATTGTAGGGTCCTGTGCAGTCTTTATCTTGCTCTATATAGTCTCCACAATATTTTCTCCACTTAGGGCTATAACAACGACCCCACATGGCACTACCAAAGACGTCCATCATATGGCGCCTCTCCCTGACTTACGACTACCGGGGAAGGGAGGTTGGCGGTGGAAGGCACCAGACTCTATCTTGCCTCCGGACGACTATGATGAGCTTACGTCACTGGGTGAGATCACTGATATGTGTTAAATGATGAGGTAGGATATCTTCACAAGCCAGAAACAGTATAGTTACATAGTTAAATAGTTAGTGAGCATAGGTGTGCGCAGGGGGGGTGCCTGGTGTGCACAGGCACCCCCTAATGTCTGGCACCCCAATCTCACATGCCCGATGCAGCGATCGCCGAGCAGGCTGATTACTGTCCCCTCTGCGCTGCACCCTGTCAGGACTGCATTACTGACTGGACGCCTGGGTTAATCAAGGGTGCCACTGACACCGGCTTTCAAATTCCCAGCTCCACCTCCATGTACAAAAACAGTGTGATGTGACGTTATTACGTCATGCTGCTCGCATGCCCACCCGTCACACCCGCCACATGCCCACCTCTCTCCTTCTAGGCTATGCCAACGCCAGCCACTGACACTGTATCTGCTTTATTAGGATTGGTACAAAGGTGGATATTTTATATGCGTTGACCATCAATAGATGGTGCTAGACATGCCCAAAAGGCGGTGCTAGACACACCCCTCCAACGGTGCACCCCCTAATAAAATGTGCTGCGCACGCCAGTGTTAGTGAGGTTGAAACGAGGCAAAATGCCCATCGGGTTCAACCTGTATCCATATTAAGCAGTGCATATTATTTATAATGCACCAGCCAAAATAATGGTTTTGTACCTATTGACAACTATATTTCGTATCACTCCCATATACATAATGTCACTATATTAAATGCTATAGCCTTGGATGCCTTTTTCAGCTAGAAAACTGTCCAATCCGTTTTTTAAATGCATTTAAAGAGTCTGCCATTATTATCATCTCTGGCAGGGAGTTGCAAATCCTTATTGCAGTTACGGTGAAGAACCCTTTCCTACGTTTTGTACGGAATTTTCTCTCCTCTAGCCTCAGTGAGTGCCCGCGTGTCCTATACAGAGTTTTATTAATAAACAAATCCCCTGCAGTGCTAACTCCTTGTAATGACCCTTTACATATTTGAAGATAATAATATCTCCTCTTAGTCTCCTCTTTTCAAGGGAATACATATTTAACCTAGTAAGCCTTTCACCATACTCCAGTGACTCTAACCCTTTAATCAGTTTAGTAGCTCGCCTTTGAACTCTTTCGAGCTCCCCGATATCTTTTTTATAATATGGTGCCCAAAATTGAATACAATATTCCAGATGCGGACGTACCAATGATTTATACAGAGGAAGGATTACATCCTCGTCCCTTGACTCAATACCACGTTTTATGCATGCAAGGACTTTACTTGCCTTCTTTGCTGCATTTTGACATAGTGTACCGTTATTAGAGATGAGCGGGTTCGGTTCGTCGAGATCCGAACCCCCCCAAACTTCACGTGTTTTACACGGGTCCGAGGCAGCCTCGGTTCTTCCCGCCTTGCTCGGTTAACCCGAACGAGGCAAAACGTCATCATCCCGCTGTCGGATTCTCGCGATATTCGGATTCCATATAAAGAACCGCACGTCGCCACCATTTTCACTTGTGCATTGTAGATTGAGCGGAGAGGACGTGGCTACGTTCTCTGCCTGAAAAGCTCAATATCTGTGCTCAGTGTCAGTGCTGCATTGTGGTGACCAGTATATAGTAGTACAGTACAGTAGCCCATTGCTGTATCTTGCTGCTCCGTGTCACTTCTAGTATCCTGAACAGTGCTCAGTGTCACTGGTCAGTGTCAGTGCTGCATTGTGTTGACCAGTATATAGTAGTACAGTACAGTAGCCCATTGCTGTATCTTGCTGCTCAGTGTCACTTCTAATATCCTGAACAGTGCTCAGTGTCACTGGTCAGTGTCAGTGCTGCATTGTGGTGACCAGTATATAGTAGTACAGTACAGTAGCCCATTGCTGTATCTTGCTGCTCAGTGTCACTTCTAATATCCTGAACAGTGCTCAGTGTCACTGGTCAGTGTCAGTGCTGCATTGTGTTGACCAGTATATAGTAGTACAGTACAGTAGCCCATTGCTGTATCTTGCTGCTCAGTGTCACTTCTAATATCCTGAACAGTGCTCAGTATCACTGGTCAGTGTCAGTGCTGCATTGTGGTGACCAGTATATAGTAGTACAGTACAGTAGTCCAGTGCTGTTCTCTCTGCCCAGTGTCAGTTCTAGCATCCTCATCAGTGCTCAGTATCACTGGTCAGTGTCAGTGCTGCATTGTGGTGACCAGTATATAGTAGTACAGTACAGTAGTCCAGTGCTGTTCTCGCTGCCCAGTGTCAGTTCTAGTATCCTGAACAGTGCTCAATATCTGTGCTCAGTGTCAGTGCTGCATTGTGGTGACCAGTATATAGTAGTACAGTACAGTAGTCCAGTGCTGTCCTCGCTGCCCAGTGTCAGTTCTAGTATCCTCATCAGTGTTCAGTATCACTGGTCAGTGTCAGTGCTGCATTGTGGTGACCAGTATATAGTAGTACAGTACAGTAGTCCAGTGCTGTTCTCGCTGCCCAGCGTCAGTTCTAGTATCCTCATCAGTGCTCAGTATCACTGGTCAGTGTCAGTGCTGCATTGTGGTGACCAGTATATAGTAGTACAGTACAGTAGCCCATTACTGTATCTTGCTGCTCCGTGTCACTTCTAGTATCCTGAACAGTGCTCAGTGTCACTGGTCAGTGTCAGTGCTGCATTGTGGTGACCAGTATATAGTAGTACAGTACAGTAGCCCATTGCTGTATCTTGCTGCTCCGTGTCACTTCTAGTATCCTCATCAGTGCTCAGTATCACTGGTCAGTGTCAGTGCTGCATTATGGTGACCAGTATATAGTAGTACAGTACAGTAGCCCATTACTGTATCTTGCTGCTCCGTGTCACTTCTAGTATCCTGAACAGTGCTCAGTGTCACTGGTCAGTGTCAGTGCTGCATTGTGGTGACCAGTATATAGTAGTACAGTACAGTAGTCCAGTGCTGTTCTCGCTGTCCAGTGTCAGTTCTAGTATCCTCATCAGTGCTCAGTGTCACCGGTCAGTGTCAGTGCTGCATTGTGTTGACCAGTATATAGTAGTACAGTACAGTAGCCCATTGCTGTATCTTGCTGCTCAGTGTCACTTCTAATATCCTGAACAGTGCTCAGTGTCACTGGTCAGTGTCAGTGCTGCATTGTGGTGACCAGTATATAGTAGTACAGTACAGTAGTCCAGTGCTGTTCTCTCTGCCCAGTGTCAGTTCTAGCATCCTCATCAGTGCTCAGTATCACTGGTCAGTGTCAGTGCTGCATTGTGGTGACCAGTATATAGTAGTACAGTACAGTAGTCCAGTGCTGTTCTCGCTGCCCAGTGTCAGTTCTAGTATACTGAACAGTGCTCAATATCTGTGCTCAGTGTCAGTGCTGCATTGTGGTGACCAGTATATAGTAGTACAGTACAGTAGTCCAGTGCTGTTCTCTCTGCCCAGTGTCAGTTCTAGCATCCTCATCAGTGCTCAGTATCACTGGTCAGTGTCAGTGCTGCATTGTGGTGACCAGTATATAGTAGTACAGTACAGTAGTCCAGTGCTGTTCTCGCTGCCCAGCGTCAGTTCTAGTATCCTCATCAGTGCTCAGTATCACTGGTCAGTGTCAGTGCTGCATTGTGGTGACCAGTATATAGTAGTATAGTACAGTAGCCCATTACTGTATCTTGCTGCTCCGTGTCACTTCTAGTATCCTGAACAGTGCTCAGTGTCACTGGTCAGTGTCAGTGCTGCATTGTGGTGACCAGTATATAGTAGTACAGTACAGTAGCCCATTGCTGTATCTTGCTGCTCCGTGTCACTTCTAGTATCCTCATCAGTGCTCAGTATCACTGGTCAGTGTCAGTGCTGCATTATGGTGACCAGTATATAGTAGTACAGTACAGTAGCCCATTACTGTATCTTGCTGCTCCGTGTCACTTCTAGTATCCTGAACAGTGCTCAGTGTCACTGGTCAGTGTCAGTGCTGCATTGTGGTGACCAGTATATAGTAGTACAGTACAGTAGTCCAGTGCTGTTCTCGCTGCCCAGTGTCAGTTCTAGTATCCTCATCAGTGCTCAGTATCACTGGTCAGTGTCAGTGCTGCATTGTGTGGACCAGTATATAGTAGTACAGTAGTCCAGTGCTGTTCATGCTGCCCAGTGTCAGTTCTAGTATCCTGAACAGTGCTCAATATCTGTGCTCAGTGTCAGTGCTGCATTGTGGTGACCAGTATATAGTAGTACAGTACAGTAATCCAGTGCTGTTCTCGCTGCCCAGTGTCAGTTCTAGTATCCTCATCAGTGTTCAGTATCACTGGTCAGTGTCAGTGCTGCATTGTGGTGACCAGTATATAGTAGTACAGTACAGTAGTCCAGTGCTGTTCTCGCTGCCCAGCGTCAGTTCTAGTATCCTCATCAGTGCTCAGTATCACTGGTCAGTGTCAGTGCTGCATTGTGGTGACCAGTATATAGTAGTACAGTACAGTAGCCCATTACTGTATCTTGCTGCTCCGTGTCACTTCTAGTATCCTGAACAGTGCTCAGTGTCACTGGTCATAGTCAGTGCTGCATTGTGGTGACCAGTATATAGTAGTACAGTACAGTAGCCCATTGCTGTATCTTGCTGCTCCGTGTCACTTCTAGTATCCTGAACAGTGCTCAGTGTCACTGGTCAGTGTCAGTGCTGCATTGTGGTGACCAGTATATAATAGTACAGTACAGTAGCCCATTGCTCTATCTTGCTGCTCCGTGTCACTTCTAGTATCCTGAAAAGTGCTCAATATCTGTGCTCATTGTCAGTGCTGCATTGTGGTGACCAGTATATAGTAGTACAGTACAGAAGCCAAGTGCTTTTTCTCGCTGCCCAGTGTCAGTTCTAGTATCCTTATCAGTGCTCAGTATCACTGGTCAGTGTCAGTGCTGCATTGTGGTGACCAGTATATAATAGTACAGTACAGTAGCCCATTGCTCTATCTTGCTATTCCGTGTCACTTCTAGTATCCTGAACAGTGCTCAGTGTCAGTGCTGCATTGTGGTGACCAGTATATAGTAGTACAGTACAGTAGCCCATTACTGTATCTTGCTGCTCCGTGTCACTTCTAGTATCCTCATCAGTGCTCAGTATCACTGGTCAGTGTCAGTGCTGCATTGTGGTGACCAGTATATAGTAGTACAGTACAGTAGCCCATTACTGTATCTTGCTGCTCCGTGTCACTTCTAGTATCCTGAACAGTGCTCAGTGTCACTGGTCAGTGTCAGTGCTGCATTGTGGTGACCAGTATATAGTAGTACAGTACAGTAGTCCAGTGCTGTTCTCGCTGCCCAGTGTCAGTTCTAGTATCCTCATCAGTGCTCAGTATCAATGGTCAGTGTCAGTGCTGCATTGTGGTGACCAGTATATAGTAGTACAGTACAGTACAGGTATCCAGTGCTGTTCATGCTGCCCAGTGTCAGTTCTAGTATCTTGAACAGTGCTCAATATCTGTGCTCAGTGTCAGTGCTGCATTGTGGTGACCAGTATATAGTAGTACAGTACAGTAGTCCAGTGCTGTTCTCGCTGCCCAGTGTCAGTTCTAGTATCCTCATCAGTGTTCAGTATCACTGGTCAGTGTCAGTGCTGCATTGTGGTGACCAGTATATAGTAGTGCAGTACAGTAGTCCAGTGCTGTTCTCGCTGCCCAGTGTCAGTTCTAGTATCCTGAACAGTGCTCAATATCTGTGCTCAGTGTCAGTGCTGCATTGTGGTGACCAGTATATAGTAGTACAGTACAGCAGCCCATTGCTGTATCTTGCTGCTCCGTGTCACTTCTAGTATCCTGAACAGTGCTCAGTATCACTGGTCAGTGTCCTGTCAGAACAAAATGTTTTGGAGGTTGTGGAGGTGTCTTCCTCAGAGGTGTCTGTACCAGGTACTCAGGATTGCTTTGAGTGGTTTCATCCCATTAGGATGGAGACAGAATGGCTGGATATCCTAGGAAATAAGATTCCTCAGAGTTCATTAGGGCATACTCTATTAAGTTGCTGGGAAAAAGCTACGAAGAATGCTCTAGATATGGATCAGTCCATTTCATCTAGGACCCCCTCAGCTCCTGATACACAGGTCTTGCAGGCCAACGCGGACATCGATGCCGACACAGGGATTGATACAGAAGTTAGAGGGGGGCACTATGATAGATTGGAATATAAAATTCAGCAATTTATCAATGCCATTAGGGATGTGTTAGAAATACCTATACAAATAGAGGAAAATTCTTGTATGCTAACTGCAAAATCATTAGTGACATTCCCGGTTTCGGAAGAGTTGAATACCCTATTTGAAAGATCCTGGTTAAATCCAGAAGAGGTTTTTCACATCCCAATAAAGTACTTAAGACATATCCCTTTCCTGAGGAGGATAGAAGGAGATGGGAGTTTCCTCCCATAATGGACATTTCGGTGTCCAGGCCATCAGGGGTAATTACATTACCTGTACCAGACTCAGCCTCGTTAATGGAGCCGACTAACCGCAAGATTTACACGGCTACTGGAGCCGCCCTTAGGCCCACTATTGCATGCACTTGGGTAACTAGGGCTATGTTAAAATGGTCAGACAATTTAATAGAAGACCTTGATACAATCCATAGGGATGATGTTGTCTTGATTCTAGGTCACATAAAGGATTCGGCAAAATTCATGGTGAAATCCATGAGGGACATTGGGCTGATGAATTCTAGGGCATCCTCCATGGCAGTAACGGCTCGCAGAGGTCTCTGGATCCGCCAATGGAACGCAGATGCCGAATCCAAGAGATACCGCTTGGGGACACTCTGAATACAAATCCTTCTGCAGCACCACCTGTGAGAAGACGTAACTCTGCTTCTCTGATGCAGTCCCCTTGGGCTGCCAGATCGAGAAAATTCGGGAGGGCCTACTTCTGCACGAGGCTAGACCATAGAAAGAGTAGAAAGTCTGCACCCTCTACAGGTGCACGGGTTCAGAGGTTGGATTCTACTCCCTTAGCGTCCTCAGCGTGACGCGGAAGGACTCCCATGTGGGGGTCCACTGGGGGGGGGGGGATCTCATCTACATCACTACAGGGGAGCCTTAGTGATTATTATTATATCCCGGGTAATAAAAATTATTACTCAGGGTTAGAAACTGGATTCAGGAGTTTCCCCCTGGCTGTTTGTTTAATCAGCCCTGCCGATTGTTAGGACAGTGGGTTTGTCTCTGTCATATAAAAAAAAAAGTTTTTTTTAAAGTGCCATCATGTCTGACACTTCCGTATATGTCCAGTGGTACTGCCATTTGATATAATTCCCAACATTACTGCCATTTAATTCCAGTGATTTTTTCATTTTCTTCCAGTGATTTGGACCAATAATACCATTGATTAGAACAAATAATTCCTGTGATACTGGCTTTTAATCCCAGTGATTTTGTCATTTTCTTCCAGTGATTTGGACCAATAAATAATACCATTGATTAGAACGAATAATTCGTGATATTGAGGTGTTTGTGTCGCTTAGCTTAGCCATCCAGCGACCGCCATCCAGCGACCTTGGAGCACCTCTTTTTTTCTTTGCATCATGTGCTGTTTGGGGACTATTTTTTTAAGTGCCATCCTGTCTGACACTGCAGTGCCACTCCTAGATGGGCCAGGTGTTTGTGCCGCCCACTTGGGTCGCTTAGCTTAGTCATCCAGCGACCTTGGTGCAAATTGTAGGACTAATAATAATATTGTGAGGTGTGAGGTGTTCAGAATAGACTGGAAATGAGTGGAAATTATGGTTATTGAGGTTAATAATCCTATAGGATCAAAATTTCCCCCAAATTCCATGATTTAAGATGTTTTTGAGGTTTTTTTTTTTTTTTAAAACACCCGAATGGCACTAGGCAGGGTTACCCATTGTCCCCTCTTCTTTTTAATTTGTCTATAGATCCCCTCTTCCGAGTTCTACAAAACTCAACCGTTTATAAGGGTATTCCTATTGGAAACATGGAGATAAAATTATCTGCCTTCGCGGATGATGTCCTATTGTATATAGGGAACCCTAGGGAGTTTACGGGATACTTTGAGATTGTTAGATGATTTCGGTAAAATATCGGGCTTTCAGGTTAACCTTGCCAAGTCTGTGGGTTTATGTTTAAAAACTGGAATAAGAAGTCCAAGATGGGGCCGCCAACTGCCTATCAAGTGGGCTCCCACGTATATCAAATACTTGGGCATCAAGCTCCCTAAATACCCATCGGACTTGTACAGGCTAAATGTTAAGGCGGCGATTGACAACATAGCGAAGGAGTTAGAGGCTTGGACAAGCTTGATGCTCTCATACCTAGGACGGGCTAATTTGATTAAAATGTGCACGTTCCCCAAACTGTTGTATATCCTGCAATCCCTCCCTGTACTGCTTAGTAGATTTGACTTAGCATACATAACTAAATTGTTCAGACAATTCATATGGAAGGGTAAAAGACCGCGTATTCAGGGGCGGAACTCCCGGAGACAGCGGAGTCCTTTGCCGCCGGGCTTCTGACCCTGAAGGGGGCACGGCAACTGCTCCGTTGTCCCCCATCCGTCCACACATGAATGATTCATTTCTGTAGTGCAGCAGGCGCTGCTATAGGAGCCGACGAGCGAGCGCATCGCCTATCAACATCAGCGGCGCTCGCTCCTCCTCTCTGTGCTATCTGCTGCTGTGCTCTGGCCTGGGTCGCGGGTGTCACGTGATATCCTTCCGCGACCCAGAGCCGCTGCCCGCCAGGACTTGTACTGTAGCAGCAGCAGCCGCAAGGAGAGAGTGTGCAGTGCGGGAGAGTGAGGCTGTTCCAGGCAGGAGCATGGACTCCTGAAAACTGAACCCTATGTAAGTGTAAGCCCTTTTGGGAGAGTGGGAACATGTGAGGGGGAAGACAGAACACCTGCTGCTGTCACCGCTCAAGTCACAGGGTAGTTTAACTAAGCCTAAGCCTGGCCCTGTCTCCCCTCTCTCCTGTCCCTCTCACCCCTGTCCTTCTTCCTGCACCTATGTGCTTGCCCTGCCTACCCTCTCTCCTGTCACCATTGTCCTGTACCTGTCACCTCTGTGCTGGGCTATCACGCCAGTCCCGTCTCTGTCACCCTGTCCTTTCCCATCCCTGTCACCTCTGTGCTGGCCCTGCCTCCCCTCTCTCCTGTCACCCTGTCTTGTCCTTGTCACCTCTTACCGGCCCTGTCATCTCTCTCAGCTGACACTTCTGTTCTGTCCCTGTCCCCTCTGTCCAGTCCCTGCCACCCCTGTCCCTGTCCTGACCCTGCTAACTCTGTCCTGTCCCTGTTAACCCTCTCTCCTATCCCTTCAGTTCTGTCCTGGTATCTCTGTCCTGGTTCTGCCCATGTCACCCCTTTCCTGTCCTGTCCCATTCCCCTCTGTCCTGGTTCTGTCACCTATGTCATGGTCCTATCACCTCTCTCTTGTCCCTGTCACCTCTATCTTGGTCCGGTCATTTTTGTTCTTCCCCACTGCACTGTCCCTGTCATCGCTGTGTTGGCCCTGTCACCTCTGTCCTGTTCCTGAGACCATTCTCTCCTATCCCCTCTGTTCTGTACTGTCCCTGTCACCTCTGTCCTGTCCCTGACACCCTTCTCTCCTGTCCCCTCTGTTCTGTACTGTCCCTGTCACCTCTGTCCTGTCCCTGACACCCTTCTCTCCTGTCCCCTCTATTCTGCCATGGCTCTGTCATCCCTGTACTCTCCCTGTCCCCTCTGTCGTGGTCCTGTCAATCATCTTTCGTGGCACTCTGTTCCGTCCTGGTCTTGTCACCTCTGCCCTGTGCCTGTACTCTCTGTCTTAGTCTGTCCTGGCCCCACTGGACTTTCCCTTTCATCTCAGTACTGTCCCTGACACCTCTGTCCTGGCACTTTTTTCGAGGGTTGGGGGCACCAAACTGTAACTTGCTTCCGGGCGACGGGGATGAATTTACGCCACTGCGCGTATTGCTATGCACAAATTACAACAACCTAAAGTTAACGGGGGAATTAATTTTCCAAACGTCCAGATTTACAACCATGCTTCTTTATTGAGATTTTTAAGAGACTGGTTACATAATAGTGATACTTATGCTAATACACAGCTGGAAGCACAATTTGTGGGGTCCAGAAACCTGATATCTTTCCTTCACGGAGTGGAAGCGGAATACGACCAAGAATTGAAAGATAACCCTCTTCTGTGGACGATATATCGTCTGTGGCATAATCTCAGACGCACTAGGAATTTAGGTGGATACAAGTTCTTGTTTCTGACGTTCCATGGCAATCCGGAGTTCCAACATGGGGAGGCGGTCTTTCCGTTCACGCTGTTCAGTAAAAGGGGCCTGAAAAACATACGTCACGTAATTGATGAGGGTAGAGGGAAGCCATTAACATTTGCAGAGGCGCGGGAAATTTACCCATTTGTCTCTGATTTCCCGTTAGCGTTTTTCCAGATGCAACACTATGCCAGCTCAGTGATCACAACTCTCTCGGGGGCGGATTTTACTAACGATTTAGATACTATGCTAATGACCCCGCCTGCCACGAAACGAGCTATGTCCATACATTATAGAAAACTCACCACTTTACTCGATCATTCTGCATCACAATATGGGATGCAGAAATGGACATCTGATTTCCCTAGGCTTACATGTGAAATACTTTTAAAGAGCCTGCTTCAATCCTGTAAGCTATTGCCTTCGGCACAATATCAAGAAATGTTCTATAATATTATCCATAGGACCTATTTCTCCCCATATAAGCAATATTTGGCAGGCATGACGGATTCGGATAGGTGTCTGAAATGCCATACACCCGAATCCGATCTCATGCACTGTTTCTGGCTATGCCCGATTATCCGCCGCTTCTGGCTGCAAGTACGGCGATATGCCACGGAAGAGCTGATTAATTTTATTCCCTTCACGGCGGAATGGGCAATTTTCGGGATTCTTCCGTCAGGGCAGAGAGTTACAAAGGGATGCCAACGGTTACTTTTGGCAATAAGTGCGGCTGCACGAAAGGCGATTTTACAGGCCTGGATCCTTAAGGATCCTCCTACCTTACTTCTATTCAAAGGGAAATTACACCACCTATTTCAAATGCACTGGATAAAAACTACTATACAGAAAGATAAATTGGTGGGGCAGTTTTTTGACTCCTGGGAAAGCTATATCGCCACCCTCCCCACTGATTTTCAAATTAGAATAAAGAATTCATTGAAAGAAACGCTATGGTATGAGACTAGATCGGCAGTTGGTGACCCTCCCATAGTGATAGTAAATTGACTGTTGGTGGTGCTGCATGGTCCCGGCCTCCTCATAACCCCATAGTATGGAGACTAGCATGGTTTTTTTTTCTCCTTTCTCCCAATCTTTTTATTTTTTCCTTTTTTATTCTGGGGTTCTATCACTTATAGTCTATTTACACTGAAGTGTATTCAGTGATGTTATGATGTGTACATGCCTCTGTTCAATACCACATCTGATAATACACCGAGGATTTGGTGTTAACTGGCATTGAGGATTTTTCTACTTATTGTATTTGATTACCTGCATGTACATATTTCTTTATATTGCGGAACCTGATGTTTTTGTAATGTGAAGTGATGCATTGATAATAAAATGTTTACGTTAAAAAAAAAAAACACCCGAATACAAAACGCACCCGAATCCGACAAAAAATCTTAAGGGAGGTTTTTCCAAAACGTGTCCGAATCCAAAACACGACCGCGGAACCGAATCCAAAACCAAAACACAAAACCCGAAAAGTGTCCGGTGCACATCTCTAACTGATTGACACTGTGCTTGCCAGGCCCATACCTAGATCATTAATTAATATATTGAACAGTAGCAGGCCAATTACAGACCCTTGTGGTATTCCGCTGACTACTGGTGCTCAGCTGGAGAACATCCCATTAACCACTTCTCGTTGTACCCAGTTATCCAGCCAATTTCTTATCCATGTACAAATAGTATATCCTAGGCCAAGTTCCCTTAATTTGACGATCAGTCTCCTGTGAGGCACTGTATCGAAGGCTTTTGCAAAATCTAAAAAGACCACATCCGCTGCTTTAGCCTGGTCGAGATTATCGTTTACTTCCTTGTAGAAGCTAATTAAGTTAGTTTGACACGATCTGTCCCTCACAAACCCATGCTGACTCTTGCTAATAAACTTAGAATTCCGCAGATAATCCTCTATGCTATCCCTCAAAATTCCTTCCAATATTCTACCCACTATAGAGGTTATACTAACTGGTCGATAGTTCCCAGGATGATTTTTAGATCCCTTTTTAAATAATGGCACTACCTCAGCTATACGCCAATCCCTCTGTACCATACCTGATCTAATTGAACTATAGAAAATCAAGTATAAGGGTTTTGCTAGCTGAATCCTAAGCTCCATAATAACCCTCAGGTGAAAGCAATCTAGGCCCGGTGATTTATTAATCTTTATGTTGCTTAGTCTCTCCAGGACTAATTCCACACTTAAACAAGTATCTAGCCACGAATCATTATCATCACTGTTGTTATGCACTACTGTCACCGTCTGATCCTCTCTAGTGAATACTGATGAAAAAAAATTGTTCAGTATTTCCGCTTTTATTTTGTCATCATTTATCAAGGCTCCCAGTTCATCTTTTAATGGACCTACATTCTCCTTTTTTAACCTTTTACTGTTTATGTATTTATAAAACTTTTTAGGATTGGCTTTACTCTCTATAGCTATTTGCTTTTCGTTTACAATTTTAGCTGCTCTAATTACCTTTTTGAATCTTTTATTGCATTCCTTGTAATACTGGAATATCTTCACCCCTCCATTTGATTTAAATGCTTTGAAAGCACGCCTCTCAGCCATTTCTTCTTTGACCTCCTCATGGTTTGTGTTTAGTACTCCTGCTTTTATTGCCCATGGGAATAAATTTGTGAATATTGCTATCAAGCAACCCTTTTAAAGCATCCCACATTTCTGAAGTGTCCTTACCCTGAAACAAAACTTCCCAGTCAATGTCGTTTAGTGCCTGTCTCAGCATATTGAAGTTAGCTTTTCTAAAGTTTAATGTTTTGGTTGATCCCTTATAACTATGTTTTTTTTTAAACTAATGTCAAATGAGATCATATAGTGGTCACTGTTTCCAAAGGTCTCCCCAACTGTAATGTTTGATATAATGTCCACATTATTGATAATAACGAGGTCCAGAATATTATTACCTCTGGTTGGGTCCTCAACTAATTGAGACAAGTACTGATCCTTTAATGTGTTTAGAAACCTACAGCTCCTAGCTTTTACACATGAATCGTTACTCCAATTTATATCAGTATAGTTGAAATCCCTTATCACTAGGATGTAACCCATCCCCACAGCTTTTTCAATTTGCTGCCAGAGTCGTTCCTCGTCATGTACGCTAATATCCGGTTGTTTGTAGCACGTACCAATTACTAGTTTTTTTTGCTTCAATGCCCCCGCTTGCGATCACAACCCATAGCGATTCCACGTTATCTCCAGTCTCCTCGTAAAAAAACATCTATTATACTTGGCTTTAGAGATGGTTTTACATAGAGACATACCCCTCCTCCCCTTTTGGTAGCCCTATCTCTCCTGAAAAGTGAATATCCCTCCAAATTTGCAACACAGTTGTGGGAGTCATCCCACCATGTTTCCGTAATACCTAAAATATCATACTGGGACTGTGATACAAACCATTCCAATTCCCCCATTTTACCTGATAGGCTTCTTGTGTTTGCAAGCATACATTTTAGCTCAATATTTCCCTTGCCAGTTTGATTTAATGGGAAGTTAACCTTTATTTACAAGTGCCTTTCTAGTATTATTCTTACCGACTGTTATTTTCCTCCCTCCCTTAGCACTCCCATCGTACTTCTAACACCCCCCCCCCCCCCAGATGAAGGTATTTTCCCTTATGCTATTAACATCCTATTCTATATACCGTACTGTAGGACCATAATTGTCATAAGTTAATAATGTAGGGATACCATGGTCAATACCTTTTTCGGTAATTTCTGTGTCAATACCCCCGCAATTACCCTTGCCAGCTGATCTTTCCCTCCCCCCTACGCCACCCCCAATTTGTTCACTACCCCCATCCTTACTGTTCTCATTGTTTGACCCGTAACGTCTAGCTAAACCCTCCCCCCAGGCCAACAAACTCCAAAAAACCTTCTAACCATCCTTCCTCCCAGCACCATAGCCCCCTACTCAGTCAGGTGCAATCCATCGTGACAAAAAAGATGGTGTTTGACTGAGAAGTCGGCCCAGTGTTCCAAGAACACAAACCCCTCCTTCCTACACCAGTCTCTAAGCCACATATTTACCTCCCTAATCTCCCTCTGTCTCCCTGGACTAGTGCGTGGCACTGGTAATAATTCTGAGAATATTACCCTAGATGTCCTTGCCTTAAGTTTCTTGCCTAATTCCCTATAGTCTTTCTTAAGTGATAGGTATAATACCCTACCACTTGCTGGTGGGTGGAGGCAGGCCTGGCGACAGGGGGGGTCAATGGGGACACCCGTACCAGGTCCCAACATTGTGAGGGGCCTCAGGGTTCTGGGCAGTAAGGATGGCTGCTGGCTGTGGCAGTGCAGCTGCTAGCATCAGTAGCGGATTTACTGGCCCAGTTGCTCTCAGGGGGCTGTTTGATGAGTGCATTTTTACTTACAAGCCCTGGCAGACTGTCAGCGCTTTGATTCCGGATAGCTGCCGGGTGCCGCTCTGTCTGTCACCTTCTTCTGCTCTTCACTGTGTTATGGAGCACTGCCTGCGTGTGACGTGTCACAGCCACACGCTCAGGGAGAGGAGCCGACCAGAACCAAGAAGGATGCTGCAGCCAGTGGACTGAAGAATAGAGGGTGAGTTGCTCCCTAGGAGGAGAGGTGGGGGAGGTCTGGTTGTGGTTGCGGCGGCCGAGGTTCAGGACGGTGGTAGCAGCAGCAGATAGTCCAATACAGCTTCCTGCAGCACTCTCTTCCCGACTGTCCTGCTCCCTGACTATTGTAGTACAGCAGCCTGTACGATTTGTGTGATTTGTCCCATAGGGCTACACATGAAGACCTATGAAACATTGCACTGTTCACGTGAATTGGTGTTTCTCTTTGTATGTGTATATGTATATTGGGGTATTTGTATGTATAATGGTGTATCTGTAATATGGTGTATCTGTATGTGTCTTTGTATACTGGTGTATCTCTATGTGTATATGTATATTGGTATATATGTATTTTGGTGAATCTCTATGTGTATGTTGGTGTATCTCTGTGTATTGGTGTATTTGTGTATAAGAAAATGTGTATGGGCAGTTGTTCAGGTGAATCTCTATGTGTGTGGTAGCGGAGGCCGACTGTCCGGGGGATGGGAGGAAGTCTGGTTGTGATAGCGTCAGCTAAAATACTAGGTGTTGCTAGCGGTGGACCGCGGCCCAGAGGGGCCCAAAGATATTATTGTACCGGGACCCAAGATTTCTGTTGCCGGCCCTGGGTAGAGGTGGAGGTGCTCCCCAGAGAGTTAAATGTTTAGTGTACAAAAAAGTGGAAAGGGAAAGAACTCTTAACTTTCCAAATTGTATATTTACCCTAGGTCTGATGTTACCAAGACGCAAACCTGTTGAACTTGAGATAAGTATTTTTTTTGTTTTCATTTGGGTGAAATTGTTCTTTAAACCTTGTTTGAACCACATATAGCTTGAATTTCAAGAGTTATTTTTATTATACTAATATGCATTTTTTATTAATTCATTAATTTCTCTCTAATGTAGCCTTCGTTTGGTATATTTCTCTTCAATTTCTGTAAACTCCTGCAGTTTAATCACACAGTTATTTCAGGAGTGCACGTACTTAAATAGCAAGAAGAGCAAATTAGTGTTCTACTAATATTATTACTATGTATACCCTGCTCACTAACGTGTGGTGTGGTGGTACTGCTTCCTTTCTCAGACCACTAGTAATAACACAGTCTCATCATTTTCTGGACTATGGGGGTGATTCAGTAAGGATCGCTGTTGCAATCCTTACTGCATTTACCCCGATGGTCAGGTCCTGCGGGAGCGCATGTGCAGAACAGGTCCTGCGATCTCAGTGCAGGAATGCGAATGCCTCTGCCTGATTGACAGGCAAAGGCATTCATGGTGAGGGATGGGGGCAGGGGTAGCCAGCGTTCCGAAAAATTGGGGTGGTCATTTTCCAGGAGTGGTGAGGCCAAGGAACACAGGGGGTAATTCAAATCTGATTGTGCAGGGTAAATACTGGCTGCTTTATTTTTACACTGCAATTTAGATTTCAGTTTGAACACACCCCACCCAAATCTAACTCTCTCTGCACATTTTATATCTGCCCCCCCCCCCCCCCTGCAGTGCCAGGGCCGTAACTACATGTGTGCCAGGTGCGCTTGGCACACAGCGCAGTCGCCCTGAGGGTGCAACTGGCCGCATCCCCGTTCCAAGGGAACTTTAATCAGCGCCATTTTAATGAGTCAAACAGACTCATTAGAAGCCGCCTGAGTGAGGAGAGGAGCAGCTCCGGGGACAGTGAAGGAGTAGGAGGGAGGGGGACTCGGGAGCCGCAGCAGCGCACTGTAATTGGTGGTGACGCCGCTACAGCTGTCCCTCTCCTTCCACATAGGCTGGCCGCCGCCGCGGTGAATGCTGGGATGAGGGAAGCACATCCCAGCATTCACAGCGGCGGCGGCCAGCCAATGTGGAAGGAGAGGGACAGCTGCAGCAGCGCCGCCACCAATTACAGTGCTCAGCTGCGGCTCCCGAGTCCCCCTCCCTCCTCCTGCTTCTCCCCTGCCTGGGATCTGCCTGACTGTCTGCACTGAGGAGCCTGACTGTCTGCCGTAATGTATAAAAAGGGGGACTGTCTGCCGTAGTGTGTAAAAAGTGGGACTCTGTCTGCCGTAATGTGTAAAAAGGGGGACTGTCTGCCGTAATGTGTAAAAAGGGGGACTCTGTCCGCCGTAATGTGTAAAAAGGGGGACTCTGTCTGCCGTAATGTGTAAAAGGTGGGACTCTGTCCTCTGTAATGTGTAAAAAGGGGACTCTGTCTGCTGTAATATGTAAAAAGGGGACTCTGTCTGCCATAATGTGTAAAAGGTGGACTCTGTCTGCCGTAATGTGTAAAAAGGGGACGCTGTCTGCCGTAATATGCAAAAAGGGGACGCTGTCTGCCGTAATGTGTAAAAAGGGTACGCTGTCTGCCTTAATGTGTAACGCGCACACTGCCCCTATTTTACATAAGGGGGGGGGGGGCGCCGATACACACAGCGCTAAAATGTCTAATTACGTCACTGTGCAGTGCGCATGGGGGGTCATTCCGAGTTGTTCGCTCGTTGCTGATTTTCGCAACGGAGTGATTAATGCAAAAATGCGCATGCGCATGGTTCGCAGTGCGCATGCGGTTAGTATTTTAACACAAAACTTAGTAGATTTACTCACGCCCGAACGAAGATTTTTCATCGTTGAAGTGATCATAGTGTGATTGACAGGAAGTGGGTGTTTCTGGGCGGAAACTGGCCGTTTTCTGGGAGTGTGCGGAAAAGCGCAGGCGTGCCAGGGAAAAACGCGGGAGTGTCTGGAGAAACGGGGGAGTGGCTGGCCGAACGCTGGACGTTTGTGTGACGTCAAACCAGGAACGAAACTGACTGAACTGATCGCTATTTGTGAGTAAGTCTCGAGCTACTCAGAAACTGCTAAGAATTTTCTATTTGCAATTCTGCTAATCTTTCGTTCGCAATTCTGCTAAGCTAAGATACAGATACTGGCCAATATATGCCAAGAACCTCAAATATTATATTATGGTTATAATAATTTTAATGGTGTATGGTGCACCTGCACCCTTTTTCCTATGTTGTAGTATTACAGTACTTAGTCCCAGCAAGGTAGCACATCCCATTATAATAAGCTAGGGTGTGCTGCAGTCCAGGCCCCGTTTCCATATAGTCTATATTATGTGTGTGTATACACACCTGAGGGATTGGGACAGCCCTCATCTCTGGATTAGAACCCCACCCACTGCCTCTCAGGCTTTTATACAGGGAACCAGCACATTCTGACTGCACAAAAGACATAGGTATGATCCTTTTAATTATATACAAAGTCAGTTTGGGGGTGAGCTTTTGGGGCGTGGAGCTCCCTATATTGCTCTGGCTGGGCCACCTTGGGGCATCACCACCTTACATTTACTTTTAACACTTATATCACTTATATCACATTGTGTTTGTTTTATATTTATGTAGCTTTTTTCACATATTTTTTACACTTATTACACTGCTCAGCTAAACTTCACATTCTAACACTGACACTTTACTGCTGTCCTCTTCTTTTCTTTCACATTCAGCAGCCTCTTTCATTTGCTTAACACTGATCTTTCACTCCTATCCTATTTCTGTGTGATGCCCTGGGGTGGTCTGGGGGTGCTCTGCGTCCCGGAGGTGAACCCCTATTGTGTTAGGGACCTGTCCGATGAGGTCACCGTGAAGCAGGTGGGCAGGCTCATATACTGGCCAATATATGCCAAGAACCTCAAATATTATATTATGGTTATAATAATTTTAATGGTGTATGGTGCACCTGCACCCTTTTTCCTATGTTGTAGTATTACAGTACTTAGTCCCAGCAAGGTAGCACCCCCATGGTTTTGCCCAACTGCCAACAAATTTGCTGCTACGATCAGGTCTGAATTACTCCCACAGTTTCCTGGCATCAGCAAGGCTGAGAAAGCCTAGGCTCACCGATGGTCATGATGGTCTCAGATACGATTGCATGCAAATGCAGGGAGGAGGTGGTATGCATGCACCCCCCCCCCCCCCCCCACCCCACCTCCCTCATTTGCATTTCTAAGGATTGCAATTGTAAATCTGGTGCAAAGAGCTTTGCAATTGCAATCCTTAGTGAATTAGGCCCTATATGGGGTAAATTTACTGTGAATCCTGATTGCTCAGAGATCAAGCCCTCTGTGCATCTCCAGAATACAGTACATGAGAGTTTTTTAAGATTGAACACTCAAATTTACCAAAAATCAGATTTCAAGGAATGCTGTTTTCGAATGGTCTATGCAATTATGTTTAGTCATGTTTCTTAGTGTGCCATTATTATATAAACCTGCCTGTGAGCAGTGTGTTTGCAGAAGCCATCACAGATCAATGCGATCTGCGCAGTTATTCTATGTGTGGTAAGGTGGGTACACACTTAGAGATGTGTGCTGGGCGATCTGTCACAGACTGCTCAGCACACATCTCTCCCCCCCAGGCACAATCTAGAACCAGCGATAGCTACGCATACACACGGAGAGATCTGTGCTTAATTTCTAGTCAGATTGCTTAGAAATTAAGCATGAATCTCTCCGTGTGTACCCTCCTTTAGTGGAAAGAAAGTATTATTGTGTGGGCCCCCAAAAAGTATGGCCAGCAGCAGGCCAAAGATCCAGCCCAGGTCCTAAAAATGGGTTCACTACGATCTGCCGGCGGTCGGGCTCCCAGCGACCAGCATACCGGCGCCGGGAGCCCGACCGCCGGCTTACCGACAGTGTGGCGAGCGCAAATGAGCCCCTTGCGGGCTCACTGCGCTCGCCACGCTACGGGCACGGTGGCTCGCTACGCGCGCCACGCTACTTTATTCTCCCTCCAGGGGGGTCCTGGACCCCCACGAGGGAGAATAAGTGTTGGTATGCCGGCTGTCGGGATCCCGTCAGTCGGCATACTGAAGACCACCCCCTAAAAACATGGGGGAAAATTGTGTTGTGGTCCCCTGTATTTAAAGAACTAAACCTGGACTCAGCAGGGAGGTAATGTCACAGCCAGGGGACACACTTCACAGGGTCACCATGGCCAAAGCATTATCTCCCCTACTAGTCAGCTCGGGGATATCCCCTTCAACCCTGGACAACAGGTGAAGAGTTGAAAGTAGTGAAAGTTAGATTTTAAAGTAATATTGTCCATTACAGTGGGACTACAGATCCCAGTAATGCTGCTGCTGCACTTGGAGAACCTCAAGTGTAAGCATGCGTGGCATTAAGGTCCCGCTGACAACTGTAGTCCCCCTGTAAAGGAAATATAAAAATAAGCACAATACACACACCAAATGTATAAGTCTTTAATATACTCACCTACACTCCTGCTCACTGTACATACTCACCTTCTCCATCAAACATAGAAGCGCTATATGTATATACATATATCGCTTCTTCCGAAAGTGACAGGGACCACGTGTTCCCCCTGCACTTTGTGTTCCATTTTAGTCAATGAGTGGATACTACCATGGGCACAGACCACTGATTGACTAAGATACAAACCACTTTCGGGTCGCAGCCTGGCATGCCATGCAGAATGCTGTGATGCAACATGCCACATCGCAGTAAGATGAGCATGGCTAAATTTTTAACAAAGTTAAATATCTCAAACACAGTAATACCATACTTTGTACTACACACCCTCAAATTACAAACAGTAGAAGTGTCATTAATAAGATTTTGTATCAGCTAGAGCATGTGTAATACCCTGGAACTGCAAGGTTTAACAACTATGTATCTTTATCATGCATAGCAATGGCTATGTCCAGTGCACTGATTGGGGGAGGTTGGGAGCTCAGCCAGCTCTCACGTGCACACCTCATGCAGGAGGGGGGACAGGAAGTAAAAGCTGATAAAGTGCAGAAGCATGTGCGTTAGCTGGGAGAAGCAAGTGTGTTAGCTGAGAGAAGCGTGGTGTTTGAGCCAGGAAAATGTAGCCTCAGTGATAGCTCCTCACATGTTCATGTGGGGAGAGCTGCCAGCCACAGCAAGGCACCTGATAGAGGGAGAGACCGCAGTGTGAGAGCAACAGTACCCAGAGTCCAGGGAGAGGGTGATGCCCACCTGTAGGGGTGCCCTGGAAGAGTGTGCCAGGTGTGAGTCTCAGGAGAGGACATATCTGGGTGAGTGGTCGGAAGCCACGTGGCATGATTAGAAGCCCCCCATGGACAAGAGTCCTCGCTATGGAAGAGAGAGAGACGGTAACCTGGTATGTGTAGCACTACTGGTCACAGAATGCCCTGGTACGTACTGCTGTTCGCCATATTCATGCCGCTGCCATTAAGCGATGCGTTGGAGGAGGTGCCCTGATGTGTGATCGAATGTAACCATTATGATTTGTGCTGGGGGAGTGTTCAGAAGTTATCCCAGCTATATCCCTGCTTTGATGTTAAATAAATCGTTATTCTGTTTTATGAGATGGCCTGGCGCCCAATTCTTTATGCGCTGCACCGACACCTGTAGTCCACTCCCACAATGCAACTGTAATTAAACACCTGATTATTTAGGGGACCCTCTGGTATCTGTGCCTGAACCTATGACCAGCCGGAGCAGAGTAAGTGTGATGCACTATACACAGTGACTGCAGTTTTTGCATACCTAGTACCAGCGGGGTTTTACACATGGGTGGGTGAACAGTTGGGGGGAAGAGCTAGTGGACTGGGCAATGGACGGGAAAGGCAGATTGGTCAGGGGTGGGGGGGGCATGTGCAAGGCTGTGGGCCTCCTCTTCTACCTCCAATGCTGCTTCTTGAGCACTGTAGGTCTATTTTCTGTGGACATAAATAAAAAAAATTCTTAACAAAATTACATTTCAGCCAATACCAGTAAAATAAAATACACTAAATATCTTTGTTACATGTTACAATATATTTATTGACAATATGTTATAAGTTATATGCTGGGCATTATTGTACTGGATTGTGTTGTTGTTGTTGTTATTATTATATTGTATAGTTATATTTTATCTGTTATACAATATTTGAAATATGTAGTATATTTGGTCATACTGTGCTTAATGTGTATAAATGTTAATAGGAATAATTCTATGCTAGAGGATTTCACAGACAAATAATTGTTTTCTGTGAGGATCGGGCTCTGAATATCCAATTTCATTGTGCCAAAAATCAGCACCCGGTGCTAGAAGCAGAAGATTAGTAATGGTCACATATATATTACTGTGAATTTAACTGGATGTTCAATGCAATTATTTTTTCATACAATAATAAGATATCAGTATGTTCTGTCTTTTTGATTTTCCCCACTTACTATCTTTCTGTGGACTCTCATCTGCGATCCTGGGCGCACAACACCACGGATGTGGGGTTTGTTGTGCCGCGCCTAACGTAGAATGCAGATCCACATATTTTTGCCTATCCCTATAGAGTTTTCTTCTTTCTCTATTAAAAATATACTTTTTACCCATTTCCTATATAGGTGCACTCTCATTGGCATACAGGTCATATATCTCCTCTACTACCATACCACGCTGCCAATGCCCGATCTCGTCCGATCTTGGAAGCCAAACAGCGTCGGGCTGGGTTAGTACCTGGAGAGAAGACCTCCCGCGAATACCCGGTGTTGTAGAGTAGGAATTAATTTCCTCTTATGTGCATGTGATGCCAACAGCAGTATCACCACTGATCTTTTTCTTGTCTCTTCTATTTCACGCTCTTATACTGCAGAACAACCCAAGTCTATATTAATATACCTATCAACAGTCATTATTCAGTGTCTATTCTCATCACTGGTGGCCAGCAAAGTGTTTAGTATTGACCCATTTTAAGTGGTCTGATTGGGACATACTTATCACTAACATATTACTACTCCTGGGTCCCATCAATACAGATTTTCTGTACTGGTCAGGGGGAAATGGTTGTAAGACTACTAAGTGCCTATAACCTTTCTAATCACTTCTCGTGAAAAAATGACCAGAACAGTTTAATATTTTCTCAACACATTGCATGTAACTTTTTCTTATACTTTGGATCATATGTGTGGGTAATTTAGTCTTAAATTTACTAATAAAAATCATGTTTTAAAATATCTCTGCATATATTGTAGGCTGGAGGGTGTAGGCGGCACTCAGAGTCTTGCACACTGTCGTTAAAGAAAAGCCATGTGTGTTTATTTATCGACGTTTCAATATTGTAGGAACTTTTCCTTTCTTGTTTAAGAGTGCGCCCACACAAGAGCCTTCTTTCTCTCCCCCATAGTACCCATTTTGAATAAGTGTCCACTGCAATAAGAAACATACAATCCATGAATGGACCAGCAAAGTCAAAATGTACCCGCTGCTATGGAGACGATTCCCAGGGGTGTAACGGGGCTAAAGGTGGTGAATTTTGAACTCCTTCACACCCTTTTGTCAAAGTTTCGATTTGACCATCGATTCCTGGCCACCACACATAGCTTCTAGCGAGCTTCTTCATTTTTACTGTGCCTAGGTGACCCTCATGTAAATTTTCCAAAACTCTGTTCCACAGTTTAGGTGATATTACCACTTGGGTCTCACACAATAGAGTTCCTTGACAGACAGAAAGCTGATCTCTCCTGCCCGATAACCCGTAATACTGAGCATCGCCATGGTTAGGCCAACCTTTGAGAGTTAAATCCATTATTTTCGATAGTACTGGGTCTTTCCTTGTTTCCCGATTGATCATGTCATAGGTAATAGGTAGCTGTTCCATCAACATATTGTGATACACTTCGAGGGGGTCTCCACCATTGTCCTCCTCACTTTAGGGCAATGGAGAACGTGATAGACCATCAGCGTTGCCATGTAGTTTTGTTCCTTCAAACTCAATGTCGTATGCTTTCTTGGAAAAATGCACATTTATCTTTATTTACTCTGAGTCCATATTCCTGTAGTCGGGTTAATACTCTTTCCAAATTATTTAAATGGTCCACATAAGCTTTGCCTGTTACAATTATGTCATCCAGGTAACATTGCGTACCTGGTATTAATTTTAGGACTTTAACCATTGCTCTCTGCCATAATGCTGGGGCGGAAGATAGTCCAAACACAAGACGGTTATATTGTATTAAACCTTTGTGAGTATTGATGGTTAAATATTTCTAAGATGCCTCCTCAATTTCCATTTGTAAGTACGCTTGAGCTAGGTCAATTTTGGAGAAGCGGCCTCCCCCTGAGAGAGCTGCAAAGAAGTACTCTATTTTAGGCAAAGGATACCGTACAGTCCGTAGTACTGGATTTATTGTCATTTTGAAATCTCCGCAAATACGGATACTTCCCATTTTGTCTTTCTTTACTATTGGAACTATGTGCATAGCCCATTTACTCCATTCCACTGGGGAGAGTATACCAGACTCTTCCAGTTTCCGTAGTTCCTCCTCAACCGCTGGTCGGATAGCATAAGGTACTGGGCGAGCTTTACAAAATTTTGGAACAACATGTGGATCCAACTCTATACTGGCCTTAATGTCCTTTAACGTGCCTATCCCTGGTTGGAAAATGGGTTGTGCAGCAGCTAACAATTTCAAAAGTTCCTTAGTAGCTGCGTCACCTTCAAGTTGGATTTTCCTTATCCATTCACGGCCCAATAATGCCGGTCCACCCTGTGGAAGTATGTACAAATACATAAATATTGCCTTTGTATTTCACATAAACTTTTATTTTTCCCAATGGGGACACCGGTTCACCCGTATGTGTGTGGAGTGTTATAGAAGCTTTCTTTAAAGGAATCACAGCAAACAGGCATTTGTAATCACTTGCATTTAGCACTGACAGAGCAGACCCTGTGTCTAATTCCATTTATAAGACAATACCTGCTACTTCCAAAGTGACCCAAATCACTTGATGCTCTTTTGTCGTCATAGAGTGCATCTCTAGGCTGCATAACCCTTTTTCTGTACCACTACTATCAGTAGAGTCTGACTCAGTGTCAGCTACCTTATGCACCTGGGATGTTGTATAATGTCTCCCGGGAACTTTGGATACTTGCGAGTGGTTTGGTGTTTTACCCCAGTGGCACACCCTTTCAATATGGCCTTTTTTCCTAAATTTTCTACACACTTTTTCTTTAGCACTGACTGGCATCATGTGAGGACTTCCCACAGCAAACATAGGACTGTCTCTGATACCAGTGAATTGGATTAAGAGTACACTCTGGTCCCTTTTGTTGTAATTCTGATGCATCCCTGGTTGCAGTCTACATTGAAATAGCTATGGACAGTGCTCGCTCTAAGGTCAGGTCAGGCTCAGCCAGCAATTTCTTTTGTATACTTGTACTTTTCATCCCACAAACTAAACAGTCTCTTAGGGCATCTGATAACTCTGCTCCAAATGCACAGTGTTCAGATAACTTCCTCAGCTCTGCAATGTATTTAGAAATGTTTTCACTTTCAGATTAAATGCTTCTGTGAAACCTGAATCTTTCAGCAATCACTAATGGTTTAGGGTTTAAGTGCTGTTGTAAAATGTCCACAATGTCAGTATGACTTGGTGGCTGGCCTCTCAGGTGCTATTTAACTCCTCAGCAAACTGTATGGTTGGGCACCCATTACACTGAGTAAGACTGCTACCTTCTTGTCTCCTTGCACTGAATTAGGAGCACAGTACAATTCCACTATGTAGCCCAGTCCTCTATAGTACCATCAAATGCAGCTATTGTGCCAATATATCCTGACATTTTGCCTTTATATATAACTCACGTGCTCCTTTTATTCAGGTTAGGTGGTGCTGGCAGTCTGAATGTGTTGCTCCTTTCTGCACCCCACAATTGTGCTTTATCAGCCCACTGGTGCTCCACTGATCCCAGGAGCAATGCAGAAGAAGAGTTTAATCCTCGTCACCAGTGTTAAATCTGTTACTTATATTTCAATAAGAGTTTTTATGTGACCAGGACACTGAGTGTTGCATGCTTCTTTACTGGAAAACTACAGGAAGCCAAAGAACACAGAAAAGAGATTAATCCACCAACTAATACAAACACAAAATAATATCCGTTGTAACCTCCTTCCACCAGAACACATATACAGCAATGGGAACTACATACACCAAACCGTCAGTGAGGAGAATTTATGGTGAAGGACACTATGTGAGCTGGTATCCCAGGCCAGGAGATACAGAACTACTGCCAGCATGAAACAGCACGAGTCCACCTAATCCTATACTACTGTGGGGACTTAGGGGGTCATTCCGAGTTGATCATAGCTGTGCTAAATTTAGCACAGCTACGATCATCTTCCCTGACATGCGGGGGGACGCCCAGCACAGGGCTAGTCTGCCCCGCATGTCAGTCCGGCCCCTTCTTTCCCGCACAAATACAAAAGCATCGCACAGCGGCGATGCTTTCGTATTTGTGGAGTAACTCCCAGCCAGCGCAACTCCTGCGGCTGGCCGGGAGTTGATTGTCGCTGCCACTGGCCGCAGCGGCTGCGTGAGACGTCACGCAGCTTCCGCGGCCCGCCCCCCCCAACAGTCCAGCCACGCCTGCGTCGGCCGGACCATGCCCCCTAAACGAGCCCCCTCCCGCCCAGCAACAGCCTCTGTCTCAGAGGCGATCGCTAGGCAGCGACGGCTGCCATTGCGCCCGGCGTTTTGCGGCACCGGCGCATGCGCAGTTCCAACCCGAACACTGCGCTGCGACAAACTGCAGCGAGCGATCAGGTCGGAATGACCCCCTTAGTAAATAAGATATCATCCTGGTTGGTAATTGTTAATGCCATTTTACTAAACTATTTGAGTGATCAGAGAATCCATATACTTCCAAATTCAACTACATGGTTTTTTTTAAAGTCGATAAAGCCTACTGTCTTACAATGTCTTTTCAGCATGCTTATGCAGGGTAATCCTCTGGTGGAAGGGGAGCTCCAGCTTCCTACACCAAAGGCCACTCCAGCTTCTCTCCAGTTGGACAATAGTCCGTCGGGATCCCAGCTATCGGTGTATCCATATGCATCTGCAAACTGCACAGCTGAACCAGTTCAACATCTATAACTTCAGTTCGGATTTGGATCTCCGCCTTGATGAAGTTAGCAGCTAGCATGATGTAATGGTCATGGAGCCACTCTGTAAAAACTCTCCCCTTGCTTCCCTGGAGCTAATATATTTAGAAACAGTGACAAGTCTATGTGTGGGACACATACAGTATGTACCAATATGTTACCAGCTGCAATTTCCGCTAAAAGAGGAGTGAGGTTAAACCTCCACTACAAGCTAATTTAGACATCAAGGACCAAATATATTGTCTGGTTTAGTGTCAGAGACCCAGTGGCGTATCTATAATGGGTGCAGTGTGTGCGGTGCACACGGGCCCCAGGGTCCAGGGGGGCCCACACCGCACACACTGCACCTATTTAGTCTATATTTACCTTTCTGGCATCCATCGGTGACCGTGTGTGGGCCCCCTCCTCTCCCGTAGTTGGCAGCGCCGGTGCTAATGCACTGAGCACTAGAGACTGGCACAGGGCCAGAGTCTACAGCGCATGTGCAGGACTTCGAAAAAATGGCACGGCGGTAGAGTCACAGTGCTCAGAGTGCTAACAGCGGCGCTGCTTGCTATGGGAGAGGAGAGGGCCAACACACAGAACTGCACACGGGTCCCCTCCTCTCTAGATACGCCTCTGCAGAGACCTCACTTTATCCCTGACTTTTTCGGATGGACTCTGAGCTCTAACTACTGGTTAACAATACTTAACATTGTTAACTCTCTTTCTGCGAGGTACAGTGGGTTCCACAGAGAAAACATCGGGTGTAGAGTGGATCTTGATCCAGAGGCACCAAAAGGCTAAAGCTTTAGGCTGTCCCAGTATGCATTGGGGCCTCCTCTGTAATCCCGCCCCCAGCCACTGTGAGCTCAGTTTCTTTAATGTAGGAAATGTGTGATTTAAAATAAAAGACAATGAAATGTATATATACAGTATATTAAAAAAAAATCAGAACACTCCATACACACACACACACACACACACACACACACACACACACACACACACACACACACACACACACACACACATATGCACACATACATACATACATACATACATACATATATTTATCTAAATATAGGTGGGGGCAACTGGTAGGAACTTGCCTCCGGGCAACTGTGACGAACTTACGCCACTGCTCACCGACAAGGCAGATATGTGAACCTTGAGGGAGGCCAGACGAAGGCCTAAGTCCAGGCCTTGTTGCAGGAAAGCCAGGATTCTGGATGTTTTGAATCTGTACGTATCATAGTTCTTATCAGCACACCACGTGAAGTAAGAATTCCAGACCCTATAATAGATCCGAGCAGACGTCAGCTTACGGGCTTTCAACATAGTCTGAATGACCGCCTCAGATAATCTTTTCACTCTCAGGAGTGATGCTTCAAAAGCCACGCCATCAAAGCCAGTCTGGCCAAGTCTGGATAGACACAAGGGCCCTGTACGAGGAGGTCTGGTCGTTGAGGAAGTGGAAGAGGACACCCTGTCGATAGACCCTGCAGGTCTGAGAACCAATGCCATCTGTGCCACGCCGAAGCGACTAGAAGTAGTATTCCTCCTTCTTGCTTGAACTTCTGCAGGACCCTGGGCAGGAATGACACTGGAGAGAACATGTAAGGCAGCTGAAAGTTCCATGGAATGGCTAGTGCATCCACGAACGCTGCTTGAGGATCTCTGGTCCTTGATCCTAAGATTGGAACTTTGTGTCGAGACGCCATCAGGTCTACATCTGGTAGGCCCCACGTGTCCACTAGGAGTTGAAAGACTTCCGGATGAAGACTCCACTCTCCGGCGTGTACGTCCTGGCGACTGAGGAAGTCCGCTTCCCAGTTTAGGACCCCCGTAATGAACAGTGCCGATATTGCTGGCAGATGGCGTTCTGCCCATTGAAGGATTTTTGACACTTCAAACATTGCCATGCGGCTTCGAGTGCCGCCTTGACGGTTGATGTATGCCACCATGGTGGCGTTGTCTGGCCATACTTGAACAAGCCTGTTCTGTACCAGAGGCAGGGCGAGAGTTAACGCATTGAACACCGCCCGCAGCTCTAGAATGTTTATCAGGTGGAGGGACTCCTCCTTGGTCCAACGACCCTGGAAAGAATGTTGCTCCAACACCACACCCCATCCCCGCAGACTGGCATCCGTCGTCAGCAGGACCCAGTCAGGATACAGAAGGGACGGCCCCTGCTCAATTGTTGGTCCTGGAGCCACCAGGTCAGCGATTGATGAACCTCCGGAGTCAAGGTAATCATGTGAGATCTGATCCAATGAGGTAGGCCGTCCCACTTAGAAAGGATTAACCTCTGCAGAGGGGGGGAATGAAAATAGGATTTTAATTACCTAATGGTAAATCCTTTTCTCGTTGTCCATAGAGGATGCTGGGGTTCATTTAGTACCATGGGGTATAGACGGGTCCTTTGGGATTACAAATGGATTACAAGAAGAAGAGCCTTCTACACTGGATTTTGTGAGTATAATTTTTTCCACAGGTACCCCATGGATTCTACATGGAGAAGAGGACCGACCCTCGTGTGAACATAAGGTAAGTATGTGTATATGGAGGTGTGGATGTATGTATTAAAGTTATACTTTCAAGGTGTGTGTCTTATGTTTTTATTGGGGTATTTTTTTAGTAGTAGTACTACAGGTACCATCGGGCCCGGTTTTCCTCCGCATGCTGGTAGTTGTGGCTCTCCAAGTACCAGCTTGCGGGGGAGGCTTGCTGGGACTTGTAATACTGCTACTAAAAACAATATTCATTTTTCTACACAACGGCTATCAGCCTCCCATCCGCAGCCCTTGGATGGGGGGGACAGCCTCGGGCTTCACCCCTGGTCCTTGGGTGGCTGGAGAGGGGGGGGACCCCTTGATTGAAGGGGTCCCCACTCCTCCAGGGTACCCCGGCCAGGGGTGACTAGTTGGTTATGTAATGCCAGGGCCGCCGGGACCTATATAAAAGTGTCCCCCGGCTGTGGCATTATGTATCTGGCTAGTGGAGCCCGGTGCTGGTTTCAGAAATACGGGGGACCCCTACACTTTTTGTCCCCCGTATTTTTGGAACAAGGCGCAGAGCCCGGTGCTGGTTGTTTAAATATGGGGGAACCTCTATCATTTTTACCCCCATATTTTTGCAACCAGGATCGGCTCAAAGAGCCCGAGGCTGGTTTGGCTTAGGAGGGGGGACCCCACGCAATTTTTTTTATGATTTTAACACTGTTTTTATTTTTTAACAAGGTGCACAATGAAGCCCAGCACGGATCTCTCAGATCCGGCCGAGATTCATTGTATTAAAGTCGGCAGTGTTTTACAAGTCACTCACGTAAAACACTGCTTAAAAAAACGAATGACATCGACATCGGTAAAACCGAAAATGCAGAATACGGCAGCTTAGTAAATTAGTCGTACTAAATTCAAAACGTTGCATATTTACACTTTCGATGTCATTCGTGATTGAATTTTGACCTCAAACGGGAAAATACGATTTTTAGTAAATATACCCCTTTGTTGGGATCATAAAGGATGAACAAAGCGTCCGACTTCCTGTGACGAGAGGTTCTCTTCACATAAATCTTCAAAGCCCTCACCACATCCAAGGACTTTGAGGTAATTGAGGAGTCAGTAGCCACTGGCACCACAATAGGTTGGCTGATATGAAAAGCTGACACAACCTTTGGAAGAAACTGCTGATGCATTCTGAGGTCAACCCTATCTTCATGAAAAATCAAATAGGGGCTCTTGCATGACAATACCCCTAATTCTGACACATGTCTAGCAGATGCCAATGCCAACAGTGTGACCGCCTTCCAAGTAAAAAACTTGACGTCCACCTCCTGCAAAGGTTCATACCAATCCGATTGCAGGAACTGCAGCACCACATTAAGACTCCAAGATGCCGTAGGAGGCACAAAGGGTGGTTGGATGTGCAGAACCCCTTTAAAGAATGTCTGAACCTCAGGAAGGGCAGCCAATTCTTTCTGGAAGAAAATGGACAAGGTCGAAATCTGGACTTTTATGGAGCCCAAGCGTTAGCCCACATCCACACCTGCCTGCAGAAAGAGGAGAAACCGTCCCAGTTGAAACGCCACCATTGGAAACTTCTTGGATTCACACCAAGACACATATTTTTTCCAAATTTGATGGTAATGTTTAGACTTAACCCCCTTACTAGCCTGAAGTAAGGTAGGAATTACCTTTTTCAGAATGCCCTTCCGAGCTAAGATCTGGCGTTCAACCTCCAAATGTAGTCGCGGTAAGTCTTGATAAGTGAATGGCCCCTGTTGAAGAAGGTCCTCGCGAAGAGGAAGAGGCCTCGGATCCTCCAGGAGTAATTCCAGAAGATCCGCGTACCAAGCCCTCCTTGGCCAGTCCAGAGCAATGAGGATTGCCTGAACTCTTGTTCTTTTTATTAGTTTGAGAATCCTTGGGATAACTGGAAGTGGAGGGAACACATAAACTGACTGGAACACCCACGGAGTTACCAGTGCGTCCACCCCCACTGCCTGTAGGTCTCTCAACCTGGAACAGTACCTGCAAAGCTTCTTGTTGAGGCGAGAGGCCATCATGTCTACCTGAGGTACACCCCAACGGCTTGTCACCTCTGTGAATACCTCCGAGTGGAAGCCCCATTCTCCTAGATGGAGATCGTGTCTGCTGGGGAAGTCCGCTTCCCAGTTGTCCACTCCCGGAATGAAGATTGCTGATAGCGCCACCATGTGCTTTTCTGCCCAGAGGAGGATTCTTGTTACCTCTGACATTGCCGCTCTGCTCTTCGTTCCGCCCTGTCGGTTTATGTAGGACACTGCCATTACATTGTCCGACTGAACCTGAATGGCCTGATCATGCAGAAGATGTGCCGCTTGTAGAAGGCTGTTGTATATGGCCTTTAGTTCCAGAATGTTTATCGGACGGATGGATTCCAGACTTGACCACCTTCCTTGGAAGTTTTCCGCTTGTGTGACTGCTCCTCAACTTCTGAGACTTGCATCCATGGCTAGAAGGATCCAATTCTGAATCCCGAATTTGTGGCCCTCGAGTAGGTGAGAAGTTTGCAGCCACCAGAGGAGCGAAATTCTGGCTTTCGGCGACAGGCGTATCCGCTGGTGCATGTGAAGATGTGATCCCAACCATTTGTCTAGAAGATCTAGTTGGAAGGACCTCGCATGGAATCTGCTGTATGGAAGAGCCTCGCAGGAGGCTACCATCTTCCCCAGAAGGCGAATGCACTGATGAACCGATACCCGGGCTGACTTGAGGACATCCCGTACCATTGATTGGATCACCAATGCTTTCTCTACCGGTAGAAACACCCTCTGCACTTCCGTGTCGAGTATCATCCCCAGGAAGGGCAATCTCCTTGTCTGTTCCAAATGTGACTTTGGAAGGTTCAGGATCCACCCATGATTCTGGAGTAGTTGAGTTGAGAGAGCAATACTCTGCAACAATCTCTCCCTGGAAGATGCTTTTATCAGGAGATCGTCCAGATATGGAATTATGTTCACTCCTTGCCTGCGGAGAAGTAGCATCATCACTGCCATGAACTTGGTGAACACTCTCGGTGCTGTGGAGAGGCCAAACGGCAGTGCCTGGAACTGATAGTGACCATCCAGCAGCACAAAACTGAGATAAGCCTGGTGAGGTGGCCAGATCAGAATGTGAAGGTATGCATCCTTGATATCCAGGGATACTAGGAATTCCCCCTCCTCCAGACCTGAGATCACCGCTCTCAGAGACTCCATCTTGATTTTGAATTCCCTTTAGGGGTTCATGACTTTAGGTATAGAATCGGCCTTACCGAACCATCTGGTTTCAGCACCACAAACAGGTTTAACTAATAACCCTTGTGGTGTAGATGGGGTGGAACTGGGACAATAACATCTGTTTTTACAAATTTTTGAATAGCTTCCTGTAGGATAGCACTTTCTGTCAGCGAAACATGTAAGCCTGATTTGAAGAATATGTGAGGTGGGAGTTCCTGAAACTCCAGTCTGTAGCCCTGAGTAACAATGACTGTCACCCAGGAGTCTAGGCCTGATGACGCCCAGATGTGACTGAATTTTTTTTAGTCTCGCTCCCACCTGCCCGATCTCCAGGCTGGGAGGTCCACTGTCATGCCGAAGATTTTGAGGAAACAGAACCTGTTTTCCGTTCCTGAGAACCTGTTGGTGCAGGTTTTTTTTTTCCCCAACCACCCCTAAAGAAGGTGGAAGGGGATTTGGAATTTTTACATTTTGCGGTCCGAAAGGACTGCAGTGTGGACGTAGGATAAGATTTCCTAGTCGGTGGAGCTGCTGAGGGGAGAAAGGTTGACTTACCCGCAGTTGCCGTGGAAATCCACGCATCCAATGCATCCCCAAACAGAGCCGGACCTGTGAAGGGTAGGTTCTCCACACTTTTCTTAAATTCCGCATCCGCAGTCCATTGGCGTAGCCAGAGTCCTCTGCGTGCTGATACCACCATGGAAGTAGCCCTTGCATTAAGCATCATAAAGTATTTCATGGCCTCCACCATGAACCCAGCAGAATCCTGTATGTGACGCAAAAACAAATCAATGTCACTCCTATCCATAGTATCTAAGTCCTCTAGTAATGTGCCTGACCACTTTACTATGGCTTTACAAATCCACACGCAAGCAATAGTGGGCCTTAAAGCCACGCCTGTAGCAGTGTATAGAGATTTGAGCGTAGTCTCAATCTTGCGGTCAGCCGACTCCTTTAGGGCAGTTGAACCAGGGACAGGTAAAACCACCTTTTTAGACAACCTAGATACAGATACTGGTGGGTTTTCCCATTTCTTTCTATCCTCTTCAGGGAAAGGAAAAGCAATTAAAAATTCTTTTAGGGATCTGGAAATTTTTCTCTGGGTTTTCCCAGGATTTTTCAAATAAAGAGTATAGCTCTTTAGAAGCAGGGAAGGTGAGGGAGAATTTCTTATTTTCCGTATAATAAGTTTCCTCTTCCGGCTCAGGTACCTTCTCAGTAATATGCAAAACATCCCTAATGGCTTCAATCATCAACTGCACCCCCTTAGCAAGGGATTAATCCCCCCGCTGCATATCCCCATCACCGTCCCCTGTATCAGAGTCGGTATCAGTGTCAACTTGCATTATTTGGCAAGTGTACGTTTTTTAGGGTATGTAGGTGGGGTATTTGAGGGAGTAGGAGCCGAATGCTACAAACCCTCTACAGACTTTCTCAAAAACTGAGTCTTTTTCTCATTATGTGACATCTTTGATTAAATCTGTGATATCATTCCCCTTAAAGAATCCACCCATGGAGGTTCGGATTCGACAGGTTAGGAAAGCTCATTGCAGTCCTGAGTACATGGAATAGACTCTTCAGGAGAAGATATACACTCTGCAGCACAGGATACAGAGCCCTTAGACATGGTAATGTGGATATATACGCATAAACACACACATACAGGAAAATGTCAGACACAGTTTCCCCCAGAGTACCTTCAGTCACAGATTATAAGGAGCCAGCCACACAACGCCCCAGTGAGCAGTTATTATGATAACAGCCCAGCGCAGACTAAATAACCTTAATAGGTTAAATAGTACTATCTACACGCTACCGCAGTAACTGGAGTTATGTGGAGGGTCAGCGCTCCCTGTCAGCGTGTCTCATCGTTCTGCAGGGAAAAAATGGCGCTTGTGAGTTATGGATCCGCTCTGAGGAGAAGCCTACCCCCACCCCTACCCCTGAAATGGTGCGCGGCTTCCCGCACATTATGTTTATACTGGCCTGAGGTCTTTAGTGCTAACAGTGGGATTAGCCTCTGTTAGCTACATTACCAGTGTCAGGGTGATCACGCTGGCCAAGGATGCCCCTCAGCCATGTCTACAGTAATCTGTTGCTGAGCCTTCATAGAGCGTAGCCTGACAAAGCTGCGCTCCCACCCTTGTGCCGCCATTCCCGAAGGCGACCCGCTATCTGGGCCGCCGGCGCTGAACTCACAACTCTTCTTTCTTCTGGCTCTGTTAGGGCGTGGCGGCCGTGTTGCGGGAGTGAGCGGTCACCTCGTGGGCTTGCGATCAGCACCCTCAGGAGCTCAGTGTCCTGTCAGCGGAGATAGAGAACCATTAACTTCAATAGTTGGTTCCTACTCCCCCCCCTAAGTCCCATGAAGCAGGGAGGCTGTTGCCAGCAGCTTTCCTGTACCTAACACTCTTAGAAAACCAATAAAACTAGAAAAACTCCTAGGAGCTCCCCTAGCTGTGACCGGCTTCTCCGGGCACAATTTCTAAACTGAGTCTGGTAGGAGGGGCATAGAGGGAGGAGCCAGCCCACACTATTAAACTCTTAAAGTCCCAGTGGCTCCCAAAGGACCCGTCTATACACCATGGTACTAAATGGACGCCAGCATCCTCTAGGACGTAAGAGAAATTGAGCGTAATCTACTATGTCGAGTGCCGACACATCAGGCCAAGTACTTGCATCACCGAATGTATCAACACTCTGGGGCGACAGAGGAAGCATCTTATCCAATCCTGAAGCTTTTGGACTTTCTCCGGAGACAGGAACAGACGTTGACTGTGTGTGTGTCCAGGAGTGCCCCCAGGTGCACCATGCTCTGAGCTGTTACTAGAGAGGATTTCTTCAAATTGATGAGCCACCCGTGGGCTTGTAGGAAGCTTACCATCAGTTATAGATGACTGAGGAGGACATCATGGGAGTTTGCCAGGATCAGCAAGTCGTCCAGATTTGGCAGGATGCTGACTCCCTGGCGATGGAGATGTGCCGTCATTATGGCCATGACCTTGGTGAAGATCTGAGGAGCCGTAGCCAGTCCAAATGTCAGAGCCTGGAACTGATAGTGTAGGTTGCCAATAGCAAACCGCAGATACTGCTGATGTGACTTGGCAATAGGTATATGTAGGTACGCATCCTGAATATCCAGGGATACCATATAGTCTCCGGGTTCCATCGCCAGCACAATTTAGTGCAGCGTCTCCATATGGAACTTGGACACTCTCACAAACTTGTTTAGTGATTTGAGGTTGAGTATAGGCCGGAATGACCCATTGGGTTTCAGGACTAGAAACAGGGTAGAGTAGTAACCACTGCCCCTTTGGGACAAAGGTACCGGCACTACCACTCCTGTATCCAGGAGGGAAATCACAACCAGCTGCAGAGTTTGCGCCTTTAGTGGATCCGAAGGGATGACTGTGGTGCAAAGCTGGCGAGGGGGACGTCTTTGAAAGAGACTGCATACCCGTGAGAGACAACTTCTCGCACCCATGCGTCTGAAGTGGTCTTTAACCAGACCTAGGTGAACTGCAGAAGTCGGCCTCCCACCCTGGGGTCCCCTAAGGGGAGGCCCGCCCCGTCATGCGGCAGGCTTATCTTGTTTAGAAGCAAGCTGATGGGCCGCCCAGGACTGATGGTTTTGGAAGCACGAGATTGTCTCGGGTATGCCTGACCTTTTGTTTCCCTTGAGGTCGAAAGGAATGAAAAGTGGTACCTATTGCCTCCTGTGCAGAAGGATTAGTATTTGGGAGAAAGGCAGTCTTAGCAGCCACCAGTTCAGACACAAATTTATTTAAAGTCTTCCCCAAACAAGATGTCTCCCTTAAAAGGGAGTACCTCCAAGGTCTTCTTGGAGTCCAGGTCCACCTTCCATAACCTCAACCACAGAATGCGGCGAGCCAAGACAGACGTAGTCAATGCCTTGGCCGCCAACACACTCACCTCTGAGGACGCCTCTTGAATATAATAAGAGGCGGTGGTGATGTGAGACAGGTATTGTCTGGCATTGTCAAATATATCCACGGGCAGCTCTCCCTCTAATGCCTGAACCCATGCTTCAATTCCTTTAGCAGCACAGGAGGCAGCAATAGTGGGTCTATGTACAGCACCTAACCTGTCAGGGAGTAAATAGATTTCAGGCATTCCTCAATACGCTTATCTGTCCGTTCTTTCAGTGAAGTGACAGTGGTGACGGGCAGAGTGGATAACACCACTAGGCGGGTGACACGAGAATCCACCGGCAGTGAATTTTCCCACTTGTTACATAACTCTGCCGGGAGAGGATAGCGAGATAAGGCCCGTTTGGAGAGAGGGAATTTCTTTCCTGGATTAAACCAGGATTCCTGCCTGATGTCTACCAAATGGTCAGAATGGAGTAATAGATTTTTAGCCACCTTCTGCCATTTAAACATGTCAGTTTTCTTGGTGACAGTAGTGGAATCCTCATCATCATTGATTTGTAGGATTTCCTTATAGCAACCACTAGAGCATGGACGGCAACTTGCAATGTAGAATCCATGTCAGAGACGCCTGATTCAGTGTCTGACAGGACAGTATGTTCCCCCTCCTCTTCAGATGAAACATCTGAGAGATTTGTGGAATGTGAGGAGGAAGCAGCCCGCTTAGATGACCCAGAGACACAGGATTGACCTGGGGTAGATGTTTGTCTGACCAAGGAATGAGTCAACTGCTGCAACTGGTCAGACACGTTGTCCACCCAAGGCGGATTGACCATAGGGACTATTTGAGGCTGTAATGGTACAGGTGGTCCCATAGGGGGCATTAGGTGTTCCACTAGAGTACCCAGTAGGTTTGAGAACGTGGCCCAGGGTGGCTCTTGATTGGCTACAGGAGCCGCAGACTGACTAGGGGGTGTATGGCACATAGTACACAGACCATCATACACAGCTTCTCCCTCTGGTAAATCCTTGGCGCATGCTCTGGATGATGCAGGAGTGTCCACAGACTAATTGCCCTTTCTGTTAGACATTGTACACAAATGCAACACAGAGCGGTTTAGAACGATGAAGCCAGACAGAGTACAATACCTGCAAATAAATCCGATAATATGTGACTGAGTACCCAGTACACAACACCTGTGAATAAATCTGGTATTATGTGACTGAGTACACAGTAGAATACACGTAATAGGTAAATACTGTGATGCACTATATAAACGACCCTGACGCACCTAGTCCCTTAGGGTACAGAATATAGTGATAGATCTTTGGGAAACATTGAAAGTGAAACTTCACAGGAGATACAGGCACACACAGTCACATTAGCAATGCAGATAATTATTATGTTACAATAAAACTGCACTGAACTAATATATGCATATACTGTGTATATATATATATATATATATATATATATATATAACACAGCACGGTCCTAGACCGAAGATATATATCTGAATACTCGTACAATATATTCTGTAATCAGCACACTTTTTCTTAACTAACGCTGTCTGTATACAGACATGTAGAATACTCAAGTGTTTGTAAAGTCACAGCGCTGTATACAGGCAGCTTTACAAGGAAGACATTGCCCTGTATTTCCGGAGACCAGCCGCAGCTATACCTAAGATGGCACCCAGCGCCTCAGTCAGGGAGTGAGGGAGAGTGTGAGGAAGCTCCAGGGCGGGAAAATCTGCAGTAGATGTCGCCCTGGCCCGGGGAGGGGCTACAGGTCAAGCGTCGACTCCCCTATGCTGGGCCTCACCCCTGGTACTACGGAGCCTTATTAACAGGGGCGTTAGTACACCCGACCTGTACTCCTATGCCCTAGCGGATATAGTGGGGTTCCTGCTTGGTGACAGTGTCCACGCCAGTGTCGCAGTCTATCTCCCTAGACATGCGATTGGAATGCGAGTTAATGGCTGGCCCCACCTAGGGAACCCTCTTACCTCCTCCCCGTAGCAGCCACGCAAACCAGAAAAGCGTCTGCAACCGTGTGCCTAAGCCGGAGAGTCTCCACCGCAAGTTTCCCGGGAACAGGCCACGGGAGTATGCAACGCCGCTTGAGAGGTGATGGAGCTGCAGCGCTGAAGTGTCGCTATGACATACAGCGCTGACAGCCCAGTTTTGAAGACATTTTCTGTCAGAAAAAGCTTTTTCATGGCTGCCCAGTGCAGCCCTCTTGTTATGGTGACCTGCTGCTGCAGCACCAACTGAAAGACTGAGCTCAAAGTGCTTGGAGGCGGGGTTACAGAGGAGGCCCCCAATGCATCCTGGGACACCTAAAGCTTTAGCCTGTTGGTGCCTCTGGATCAAGATCCACTCTACACCCGATGTTTTCCCTGTGGAACACAGTGTACTCTGCTGCAGAAAAAATAAATAAATTATATTGAACAGGCCAGCATCTATGCATATGAATCTTAACAGTTTCATGTAGAATTACGACATGTACAAATTTATGCACATACCTTCACATGTGCCAAGGAAAATGATCCCATCCCTAATAACAAAATTAAAGGAGTGATGAGTAATATAATATATATCAGTGGTTCCCAAACTTGGTCCTCAAGGCACTCTGTGGGGTAAATTTACTAAGATGGGAGTTCTATTTAAGATGGGATGTTGCCCATAGCAACCAATCAGATTCCAGGTATTATCTTTTAGAAGGTGCTAGATAAATGAGAAGTAGCATCTGATTGGTTGCTATGGGCAACATCCCATCTTAAATAGAACTCCCATCTCATTAAATTTACCCCTAACAGTCCAGGTTTTAAGGTTATCCATGTTAAGCACAGATGCCTTAATTAGTACCACAGGCAGTTTGATTATATCATCCATGCACAAGCATGGATCTCCATAAAACCTTGATGTCTTGAGGACTGAGTTTAGGAAACCCAGGCACTAGGTCCTAAGGATGAACCAAGCATTGCCTGGTTTATCCTTAGGACATTCCGGACAGCTCTGCAAGCTGCATGGTCTGTGGGACGCTTTGGGTGGCTCTGCAGTAGTCCTACTGGTTGCTGGTTGCAATCCAAATGCAGGTGCCCTGTGCGGTGTACCGCTAATACTCCCCTGGTTACGGCCCTGATGCTGAATCAAGTACTACACCTACATTACATTTATTACACATAAGATACCAACCAATCAATCTAGCACTCAATGCCATCCGCCTTTTATGCCTTTCATTATCACTAACACTTGTGCACACCCCACGCTGGGTGCTAGAGCTCCATCTAAACAGGTATTTAGTTGCTGTATGGCTACATGGAAGTCTAGCTACTGCACATAACACTCCCATAAGTTGGATCTTTTGTGTGCTTCTATCAGGTAGCTGCCCAGTTGCTACCAAAAAGTATCTATTTCATGTACAGGGAGATCTGGCCACAAACAGAACAAAGTGGTCGCTCTTGAATCCTCCATCCTCTAGCTTACACATAGTGCATCTCATGCCCCGTCTGTACATATTCAAGGGATGCACCTGCTTTTGGACTTGTACACAACTCAGAATCAGGCTCATTGGGGGTAATTCCAAGTTGATCGCAGCAGGAAATTTTTTAGCAGTTGGGCACTGCAGGGGGGGCAGATATAACATGTGCAGAGAGAGAGAGATTTGGGTGTGGTGAGTTCAATCTGCAATCTAAATTGCAGTGTAAAAATAAAGCAGCCAGTATTTACCCTGCACAGAAACAAAATAACCCACCCAAATCTAACTCTCTCTGCAAATGTTATATCTGCCCCCCCCCCCCCCCTGCAGTGCACATGGTTTTGCCCAACTGTTAAAAATTTTCCTGCTGCGATCAACTTGGAATTACCCCCATTGTGTTCTGTGAGGAGTGGGTAGAAACAGTGATTGCTTTCATAACTGCACAATGGTGAGTCTTACTAACTATAGTAATATATGTGCAGCACTGACTGTGTAATGGTTAGCAAATTAAATTAACCCTAGTGTGAATGTGTGTGCATGTACAGTACATGTGGTAGGGAATATAGGGGGTCATTCCGAGTTGATCGCTAGCAGAAAATGTTAGCTGTGCAGCGATGATGCAAAAAAATGGCACTTCTGCGCATATGTATGCGTGCAATGCGCACGCGCGACGTACTTTCACAATGGCCAATGTATTTTTACACAAGGTCTAGCGAAGCTTTTCAGACGCACTGGTGGCCGCAGAGTGATTGACAGGAAGAGGGCGTTTCTGGGTGTCAACTAGCCGTTTTCAGGGAGTGCTCAAAAAAACGCAGGTGTGCCAGGAAAAACGCAGGCGTGGCTGGGCGAACGCAGGGCGTGTTCGTGACGTCAAAACAGGAACCGAACAATCTGAAGTCATCGCAAGCGCTCAGTAGGTCTGAAGCTACTCTGAAACTGCACAAAATTATTTTGTAGCCGCTGTGCGATCCTTTCGTGGGCACTTCTGCTAAGCTAAAATACACTCCCAGTGGGCGGTGGCATAGCGTTTGCACGGCTGCTAAAAACAGCTAGCAAATTATCAACTCGGAATGACCCCCATAGATTGTAAGCTCCACTGGGGCAGGGACTGATGTGAAAAAAAAATGTTCTCTGTAAAGCGCTGCGGAATTTGTGTGTGCTATATAAATAACTGGTAATAAATAATAAATAAATAATAAATATCTGAGCCAGCCGCTGATAAAGGGAATCGCGTCACCAGGCTCTCGGCACTTACCACTTGGACTTCCTCTCTAGGACTCCTGAAGAAGAGCTCCCAAAATGAGGCAAGTATGAGTTAAAGTGTGATTGAAAAATAATAACTCCCAAACCTAGAAATACAGAACCTGAACACCTATGGTGCTTTGCCAGCAATACCTGTATTAAAAACTAGACCTGAACTTTGCAGCAGAGAACATGCAGTGTTGACAATGAAAATGCCCATAAGACCATTCAATATCAGGTTACATAAGGCAATCAAGTTCCGAATCAGAAATTCACACGGCTTTGTAGATCATCTCATAATACTACAAAAACTGTCCTAACATGAAAATTATTTTGTACGTAATTTATGTAAATAATTGTATTCTCCTAAATTGTACTAGTTGCCTCATGAATTTAAAATTAACTTAAAAGAATATATGATTTACGCATACATTTATTATGACCTTGTTGTTCTATATGTAGTTTACATAAAAACTGCTAGGCATTCATTACACAGTTAATACAGTTCCAAATAATTTTTTAATACAAAAAATTGCACATCAGCTTAATCATTAAACCCATGGTACCATCTAGCACTTATCCACAACTGCTAATTACAGGGACTGTATAAAGCATTTTTCAGGGCACACAGGAATTTCTCTGAGAGACTTTAATGCTGAGGCGGAAATAGAAATGACTGATGACTCATTATTATACTGCTATGGGGTATTTTTGGAAAAAAATATGTATGATAGAAGGAGGCCAGTAAACACAATAAAGATTTAGCAAAGTCAATATAAAAACACAGCTAGCAGTTGTATTAAAAAGAAAGTTGTTTATCGCAAAATAGTTTCTGGAAATGTACAGAAATACTTGGTTACATACTGTTATTCTCTAATAAATTACAATATATGCAATTTAGTAGAAACGATAGCTGGTGCTTAAAATGCATTTGTTGCCTCAGTGGAGGCGATCATGAGAGAATTATCTACTATGACCCAGTGCCATGAATATTGGGCAGGTGGCAGTCCTCAAGAATATTGGTCAGGTGGCAGTCCTCAAGAATATTGGGCAGGTGGCAGGCCTCATGAATATTGGTCAGGACAAATTAATATTGGTCATGAAATGCCTCCGTGATCTCACTATAGGTGATTTACTACACACTAAGGGCCTTGGATAACATACTGACGATTTATGGCCATTGCGCACGACCAGGACTGTATTGGACGTGCACATGCAGTGAGATGCGATCGCATCTGACTAATGCAAATGCCTTTGCCTGAGTGACAGACAGAGGCATTCGTGGAGCGGTTGGGGGCGTCGACTCAGCGTTGCAGGGGTGCCGACTCGGCGTTGCGGGGAGGTGTGCCATCGGAAATGGGGGTGGGTTCAGGGCGGCCGCATGACGTAATTTCGTATTGATTATTTATTAATTTTGTTCAGTCTGATACTGTGGTTGTCTACAATTATATTATTGGGTCATCTGTATAGTTAAAATGTCATGTGTGGGCAAGTTGCCCTCACTTTTGAAAATTGTAAGCCAAGTTTGATCACATGACAGTTTACATGTAATGGTGATGAGTGGGCTTCACCACTGTTTTGTATTACACAAGCTGTGCCATGTAGGGACACTTAGTAGCTGAGTTGATGATGTCCGGACAGGATGACCTGCTCCAATCATGTGACTGCGGTACAAAATATAATGTGAATTATGCCGGGTTGTTTCCTAGCAATATGGGAGCGGTCATGTGGCCAGAAACTTACCACTAAGGGTAGCGATTGGGACATCATGTCATGTGGTGTTTATAATTAGTAGAAACAAGCCTGCACTTTGAACTGTCCATCTAAACCAATGGGACACGCTTTATGTTTCTCCTGCATTTGGCACATAATTAACTACTGACTTTTTTTTTTCTTTAAATATCTTTATTAGAGTTTTCTGATAAAGAACACAGAGAAAAAACAATACAAGAATAGTACATAACATAACATAACATATGAAAAATGAGGGTCAGGTGCCATACAAAGAAATGCACATCAGCAGTGGCGAATTTCCAATTAGGCACGTGAGGCACATGCCTAGGGGCGGCACTTGTTTGGGGGCGACACTTAGATGCTTGTGTTGGTAATGTCAGCCCAAAAAGTACCAGTAAATGCAAAATAATTCCACTGAACTGTATGTACATATGCCATCTTGAGTGGGGTGTAAATGGGTAGGACATACACATACTGCCCCTGTGAGCTGTCCTACTAGATAAATATGTATACATAATTTAAAATTAAAGTCATAGTGGCTTTTTATTATTATTCTATTAAATTTGGAATCCTAAAATCAATAAAAATAATAAAATTAATCAGACGGGGGCGTCCGTTACTGTTGTGCCTAGAGGCACCCTCACCCCTAATTCTGCCCCTGCACATCAGCAGGGTAAAGAACAATGTTTAATAATGTCAGAGCATACCATGAATTATAAAAATCAAAGCTCAATAAATTGACATAGAATGCTTCACCTAATCCCATGATATATACACAGTAAATATACATAGAGACAATTACTTAAACAGTAAACAGCAACAAGAGAAAGTATGACGAAGACAAGGATAAGAGGTAGAGGAAGGAGGCAACAAAATAGTATCCTAAAAATAGACATCAAATTGGACATAAAGAGAAAGAAAAGCAGTGGAAGAAAGAGTCTGATAGAAATCAATGAGCAGCAGAGTAAAAAGAACCCAACGACTACCTATGTACTAGACAGGGAGGCAAAGCTTTTGGTAAGATTCCCAACTAAGCAAATCAAACAATTGCAAAATGTGTTTTTGTTGTGGGGTAGCTAGGGAATTAATGTAGGGACCCCATTTCCTATAAAAATGTATAGCATTGAGCTCCAGGTCAGGGAGGGTAGACTGGCGTTCGAGATATAATGTAGTGGTGAGTAGGAGAGGTCCTGAGAATCCAGTGATTTAGAATGAGTTTCTTACCCAAGGTCAGCAAAACAAATAGGAAGGGGGTGAAATGTATCTGGGAAGCAGGTAAGTGCCATGCAGAAGCATGAAGCCCCAGGATTGCCGCTGGGTCCATAGGGAGGTGGACGTGAAAAGTGGACTTAAGATACCATAGCACTTTGCGGCAAAAAGTTCTCACTTTAGGACAGTGCCAAAAGTTATGCAGTAAAAGGTCATTAGGTGCCCTACGCTAATTTCCATACAAACTATATGCTTTCGATTACCAGGGTCTATATAGGCACGATGTAGAAACCTGATATGAATTTCCTGGAGCTGGGCATAATGTAATGCTTTAAGCACACGTGGAAGAGGGGAAAGAAACTCGTCAGTGCCCAGGGTCCAGGGCCAATGAGAGGCCCATTTGGAAATCGTAGAAGGCCAAAGGACCGTAGGACTGCGTGGAAGGAGGTCCCAGTATAACCACCTAGTTCTGTATGAGAAATGTTGCAACTGTAATAGAAGAGGGGACAGGGGGTCACTCCTCCGCTCATGCACAGGTAGGTAGGCATAGGTGAGGATTGCCCATAATGCCGTAATTGGAGAAACATATGAAAATCAGATGGGAGTACAACATGCCTCTCAGCTAGGTCCCTAAAAGACAATATCGACCAACCCGGATCAAAGATGTCTCTAATGATATCAATTCCCTTGGTTTTCCAGATAGGAAATTTGCCATTCTCAAAAGGTGGGGTAAAACAGGGGTTTCCACAGAACGGGATAAAGGAGGAATACTTAGGGTTCCTGGCTATTGCCTTATTTATGGCCCACCATGAAAGGTAGGTATCCCAGAAAAGGATATTTGAGCGGGCTACAGATGGGAGTATCTCTATGAGGAAGCACCCAAGGGTGCCAAACGCGTTAGAGATTTACCCTAAATTCCCAGGAAGGCCTTTCCATCTGCTACAATCGCCTGCCTACTTGTTGTTACTAGCTGCCAGCCGCCTTATGATCACGAAGCCACTCGTGGTGCTGTACGCCAGAAGCGCCCACCGTGAGTAACACATCCAGGTTTGGAGACGGCAGCACGTCAGGAGCTTAGAAGGGAGACATGGTTCAAGTTACACAGACACCTCCGGCTGCTGGTGCACACCGCCATGAGGGGCATCCGTCCCGAGCAGCAGCGGAACGGTAACTGTACACGGCCGCTCAACCCGATTATAGACACTCCCGCTGCTAAGCATCATCCGTACTAAGCGAATATAGGCCCTCATTCCGAGTTGATCGGTCGCAAGGCGAATTTAGCAGAGTTACACACGCTAAGCCGCCGCCTACTGGGAGTGAATCTTAGCTTCTTAAAATTGCGACCGATGTATTCGCAATATTGCGATTACTAACTACTTAGCAGTTTCAGAGTAGCTTCAGACTTACTCTGCCTGTGCGATCAGTTCAGTGCTTGTCGTTCCTGTTTGACGTCACAAACACACCCAGCGTTCGCCCAGGCACTCCCACCGTTTCTCCGGCCACTCCTGCGTTTTTTCCGGAAACGGTAGCGTTTTCAGCCACACGCCCCTGAAACGCCGTGTTTCCGCCCAGTAACACCCATTTCCTGTCAATCACATTACGATCGCCGGAGCGATGAAAAAGCCGAGAGTAAAATTACTTTCTACATAGCAAAGTTACTTGGCGCAGTCGCAGTGCGAACATTGCGCATGCGTACTAAGCGGATTTTCATTGCGATGCGATGAAAAATACCGAGCGAACAACTCGGAATGAGGGCCATAGTGTCTACATTCCCCTGCCTTTTGACATTACATTCTGGAAACAGAAAGCACACGGATATATCAGAACGGAGCCAGGTGAGCCCACAATTAAGTGGAGACTTCGTTGAATTTTGGCCTTTTAAATCACATTGTATCACTATATCGGATTACAATTAAGATACATATTATCAACATGAAGAATTCAGTGATATAAAGAACTTTTTTTAGATTTGTAATAAATTGTTCTGTCTACAGCAGACATGACAATAGTCACGTGACCTTTTTTTATATAACATTGGATGCTGTTTACTTACTAGTTTTAAATGATATTAAATGTTTGTGAATATATTTTCTCATACGTCCCAGAGGATGCTGGGGTCCACTTCAGTACCATGGGGTATAGACGGTTTCGCAGGAGCCATGGGCACTTTAAGACTTTTCATGGGTGTGAACTGGCTCCTCCCTCTATGCCCCTCCTCCAGACCTCAGTTTAGAAAATGTGCCCAGGCAGACTGGATGCACTCCAGGGGATCTCTACTGAGTTTCTCTGAAAAGACTTATGTTAGGTTTTTTATTTTCAGGGAGAACTGCTGGCAACAGTCTCCCTGCTTCATGGGATTTAGGGGGCAGAAGTAGGAACCAACTTCCTGAATAGTTTCATGGCTCTGCTTCTGGCTGACAGGACACCATTAGCTCCTGAAGGGAACTGAATGCTAGCTGCGGCTATGTGCTCACTCCCACAGCCCGCCGTCACCCCCCTTACAGAGCCAGAAGTCAGAAGACAGGTGAGTGTAAGAAGAAATCTTCAGACATCGTGACGTGCAGGGCGCAGGGGGGCGCCCTGGGCAACATGAAACCTAGAACCTGGCAAAAATAGAGAGCATAAGATGCCGAGGCACAACCCTACCCCCGCCAGTATAAATATTGGTATCAAAAGCTCTGAGGAGAAACGTGCGATTGCGGGGGCAAGGCTTCCTCCTCAGTCAGCCAGCACACTGCTCAGCACCATTTTCTTCCAGCAAAAAGCAAGGGAAGAAACGCTGATCCTCCTCTCAGTTTCTGTTTAGTATCAGAGTACAAAGAGGGGGGGAAAGTGTATATTGTGATATTATGGCAATATATGTATATATATATATATATATATATAAGAGAGAGAGAGCGGAAAGACTCTGTGTACAAAGTACACGACACATGGATTTTTTATTTAAGCGCTGAGTTGTGGACTGTCAATTCATTTCTGTGTCCCTCTGGCAGATTTTACTGTGGGTCTGTCCCCTATAAGCCCGGAGTGTCTGTGGTGTGGTTGTGCACGTGTGTGACATGTCTGAGGCAGGGAGCTCTTCCTCTGTGGGAGCCATGTTAGGGACACAGAGTTGTAATATGACACCAAGAGCCTTACTGGGTGAAAGGTTACGTGATAGTGTGAATCATATCAGTAAGAGGTTGGACTGAATCTCATGCAGAAAACTGAAAATAATCTAGATGTGATAGGAGAAAAGGATTTACCGGTAGGTATTAAAATCCAATTTTTTTTAGATTCAAAGGTATATAAATCAATTGAAAAAGTGTTCAGTCATTTATGCACCTGAGATTTACATAGTGCATAAAGTCAAAAGGCGGGAGTGAGGACTAAGGAGTGTGAAGGAGTGCCCTGAGGTTGGTGGTATTCATGTGACCGGCGGTCAGGAGACCAACGGTCACATATCCTCCACCACCATCCCGCCCTCTCACTATCCCGATGGTCGGCATGCCGACCAACAGGGACTATTTCCACTCGTGGGCGTCCACGACACCCATAGAGCGGGAATAGAACCCGTGGCGACCACAGGTAGTCACCAAGCACGCAGCGTGGCGAGCGCAGCAAGCCCGCAAGGGGCTTGCTGCACTCGCCCCTCCTCGCCGGGATCCCGTCGTCGGTATGCTGACCGGCTGTCAGCCATACTACACCCCCCTGAGGTCATAAGGATATACTAATGCCTGTACAAGAGCACATGTAGTATAGTGGGAGGTGCCCAACAACCAATCAGAAATATATCTGAAAGATACTGCCCTAAAGAAGGCAAAAAGGTCAGGAACCGCCAGGCCACCATCCTTGCGGGCGAGTTTGAGTTTTTTAAGGGATATTCTTGACTTCTTGTTATTCCACAAAAACTTAGAAAATAAACGTTCACATAATACTAAATCTGATGTTGGAGGTTTTAAAGGCAACATCTGAAGCAGGTAAGAAATCTTAGAAAATATAATACTCTTCAGAATGGCAACACTGCCCAGTAAAGAAATAGGTAGCAAAGCCCAGGTGGTGAGGAGTTGGGATATTTTTGAGAAAACCGTGGTATAATTTACAGAGTATAAATCTGACAGTTTTACTGGGATATATACACCCAGGTATTTTAATTTAGTAACATTCAATTGGAACTGGGAGAGAGTGGGATAGCAAGAGCGCACAAACGCAGCTTGAGTGAGTGGAAAAAGTTCAGACTTGGAAGCATTTATTCGGTAGCCCGCAAAAGAGCCAAACATAGTAATGATTTGCATAATAATAGGGATAGAGGTTTCAGGGTTGGAGATAAACAGGAGCATATCATCCACGAACAAAATAACTCGTAGTTCAGAGTCACGGATTGTTATATCCGAAAATTCAGAGTGATGGTGAACATGATAGCCAGAGGCTCAATCGAAATGGCGAACAGCAATGGGGATAGGGGGCAACCTTGTTTAGTGCACCTGTGAAGGTGGATGGGAGCGGAAAGATAGCCATTACACATTATCCCGGAAGCTGAGAGGATATAGAGGGTACATAGCATGTTGATCAGGTCCAGTGGGAACCCAAACCATTCCAGGGAAGTGTAAAGATGATCCCAGCTTATGAGATCAAATGCTTTCTCAGCGCCTAAAGAAAGCACGTATTTTGGGTCAGAGCACCCGCTAGAACCCAACCAACTAGCCATTGCTATAACTTTGCGAATGTTATTGGTAGAGTAACGGCCAGGGATAAATCCCGTCTGATCCATGTGTAAGATAGAGAGTAGCAGTCCCTTTAATCTGTCAGCAATCATTTTAGTAAACAACTTATAGTCTACATTGAGAAGGGAAATTGGGAAGTATGACCCCGCAAGGTGGGGATCCTTACCTGGTTTAGTGATAAGATGGACTAGAGCATCACTGACATAAAGTGGGATAGAGCGGGAAGACAAGATCGTATTAAACACCATAGTTAAGGGTTCTAGCAACTTAGGCAAATGCATCTTATAAAATTCCCCTGAGAACCCTTTTTCACAGCCTTCTCCACCTCCTGTGTAGTAATAGGAGAAATGATTCCATCGACCAGGGTCAAAGGAATCTGAGGGATAGGGAGGGAATCCCAAAAGGAAGATTTACTCTGTTCATCAATAGGGGGCTGAGAATAAATGTCAGTATAAAATTCTGAAAGGAGCTGCGCCATCTCACTGATTTTGATGCCAGTGAACCATCAGGATGCCGTAACGTTTAAATCGTGGAAGAAGGCACAGGTCCCTTCAGAAGGTTGGAAAGGAGGTGACCCATATTGTTGCCAAACCTATAAAACGTGGTTTTTATGAAACGTGTGCCTATCTCCCATTGTTGCTAGGACTGCATTAAATTGAGATTTAGCATCTAAGTACAATTTTTTGGACTGGGGGGAGGGATTCGAGTTTGCTCTGCGATAGTTTGAAGTCAGAAAGGAAAGATTTCTTCCTCGAGGAGACATATTCAATAAGTCTGCCACGGATAACTGCCTTAGAGGTTTGCCAGAATGTCTGAGGGTCAGTAGAGCAAGTGTGGGCATTGTCCAGTCTGCACTCTTCCTAAAACACATCCAGCTTGTTATGAAATTTTAAAGAGGAGGCAAAAGCAGTTGGGAATCGCCAGCATTTAAATTACCCAAAATCAAGGGACGAAGTGAAAGCTACCCAAACTTAGGAGTGGTCTGTAGCAGTGGGAATCAGCTGGTCAGACAACAAAAGAAAGTCAATCCTGGATAGGGTATTATGGGGAGAACGCCCTATCCATAGGGTGAAACAAACTCCACACATCAGTCAATTTGAATTGTTGTGCAATAAACAGGATACCATGGGTAAGGGGAGGAGCGTGTACGAGCAGAATAGTAAGTGTCCATATATTTAGAAACAATAACATTAAAATCGCCACCAACAATAATAGGAAAAGAGGCAAAAGGGTATAACTTAGACATAAGGGTTGTAAAGAAAGTTTTAGAGTAGGCATTTGGAGCATATACAGTGCATAAGACATATCTTGTATTACACATATTCACATCTAGAATAATATACCTGCCGTCTGGGTCAGAAACAGTGTTAAGAACATCAATTTGTAAGCTACGTTTGGCTAGTACCAAGACACCTCTAGCTTTGGATGTAAAAGGGGTCCATCCCAGGGTACCCAATTTTTGAGCTTCCGGGGAAAGAAGGCGAGTCTCATGTTAAAACACCAAATCCATACGCAGCCTATTTAAATAAATTAGAATCATCTTCCTCTTAATGGGGGAGTGTATTCCCCCAACATTCCAAGATCCTACTTTAAGCATAGACATAGGCATATATTGGAACAATAATCAGAGTTGCAGGCAAACCACAATTCCTCCGAACCCCAGGGAGGGAAGGGAGACACACAAGGGCGGCGGGGGGACAGAAAGAACACAGAATTAACAAGAAAAGAAGAAAAGAATCAGAGCGGAGTCTTCCCACAGGTAAGTTTAGATAGACTTCATGGTAAGTAAAACCAATAACAATAGACATAGAGCAGGGAGTAAAAGCCCCTAGTCAACCACCACCATAGTAATCAATATAGTAAAAAATAAGGGAGTAGCACTGAAGGGAGACTCAGTATTTGTAATCGAACAGGTATGCAAACAGGATACACAAGTTCAAACAGGCAAGGCCAGTAAGTAAAGTGCAAAAGTCTATAGGCACAAATTATGAAAACACTGTAGAGCTGGTATAATTATACATCACCCATAGGACCGTCAGAAGGACAAAGATGATATCCTGCATGCCATCAGATGCACGGGTCAGAGTCCAAGAGCAGAGAAAATAGAGGCATTAGACTTTTCCAATAATGTGTCTATGGGTTCAACGACAAAAAGCAGTAAAACATCACTCTGTCATAGAACCAGAAGACAGGATCTCAGAGAGAAAAGCTTCAGCATCCGCAGGGTTGGTGAAGTCCTTGAAAGACGTGCCTCAAAGATCTGCAGCCGTGCAGTATAGAGAAGGGCAAACTTGCGGCCCGCTTGGGCTAGTTTGGAGCAAGTCGGGAAGAATGCTTTTCTGAACCTGGTGAGTTCCGGGGAGAAATCTTGAAAGAGCAATAGTTTAGAATCCTCCCAGGCAAAGTCCCAGGGCAGACCACATGGCTTCCGTGTGGAGGAATTTAAGGCATCTGAACAATACCGCCCTTGGTCTGGAATATGAGGAAGATGCACGGGCAGGGCCCGTTCTGTGTGCGCACTCAATAACCATGTCCGAGCAAACGTCCGGGATACCCAGTATTTCAGGTAAAGTATGACGGAGGAAATGATAGAGAGCCGGGCCTTTTACAGATTCAGGGAGCCCAATGAGTCTGAGGTTGTGACGACATGATCTATTCTCAAGATCGCCCAGCTTTGCCCAGATCAGCACTTCAGACTTTTGTAGTTTAGTAGAAACCTCAGAAAGATCAGCAATCTGTTGGACATTTTCTCCAGCAGTGTGTTCCACTTTTAAGACCCTTTTGGCGAGTTGTTTATACCTCATCTTAATATCAAGAACAGCTTGTTGCAAAGCTGCAGCATGAGACTGAGCTTGCTCCAGGAACAATGGCTGCACCATCTCCTTTACAGCCCTGACAATATCATCATAGGATAGAGCATGCGGCAAAGTCTAACAGTGAGGAGCGTTCCCCACAGCAGGTGTCCCATCAGGGGGAGCGGAAGCAGGGGCATAGCACCCAGACCTTCAGCCCGAGTACCCGCCACCGAAACTCTGAAGTCTGCGGATGCTGTGGCGGCCATATTGGAAGAGGAGCCGCAGGCAGCATCAGGCTTGTTGCAGGAGGCTTTACCCTGCATGGTCGGAGCCAAAAACTTCTCCATGCAGTAGAGCAAGTCACCAAGGCGCCTGGGGGGGCGGCTGGCTACTCAGTGGACGCCCAGAACGGGCGATTAGCAGGGCAAGTGGTGGGAGGTGCCAGAGCTGCAGGTGGTAGCGACTACTCCATGCAGCGCCGGAACAGGAAGTCAACTATTCACTTTTATATATCCCCATACATGTTTTTACCTTTGAATCTGAGCAATTGCATCTTAATGCATCTTGACTGTTCAATATTAATCCTTCTGGATCTCTCGGCAGCATTTGATACCGTGGACCACGGGCTTCTGATTGAGCGACTGATACACTTCTGTGGTCTGGATGGCACAGTCCTAAACTGGTTCAAATCATTTCTCACAGGCAGGTCACAGAGAGTATCATCTGGATTATACTCATCACCACCAGTGCCATTGCCATGTGGTGTCCCACAAGGTTCTATACTATCCCCCATGCTTTTTGCAGTATACATGCTCCCATTGGGCGAAATAATCAGGCGCCATGGCCTGGTCTACCACTGCTATGCAGATGATACACAACTGTACTTGTCCTTTGCTCCGGGCACTGATAACCCAGTAGCAACCCTGAATGGCTGTCTAGCTGAACTACAGGAGTGGATGAGCGCCAGTTGGCTGCGACTGAACCCGGATAAAACAGAGGTCCTTATAATACGACCGCAACATCAAAGGACAAGACTGCAGCATAGCCAACCAACTGGACTTACACTCGGGGATTCAGAATTACAGACCAGTGATCATGTGCGGAATCTTGGCGTTGTCCTGGATGATGGCTTGACACTTAAACATCAGATATCAGCCACAATCAAATCCTCATTCTTTCACCTGAGGAACATAGCCAGAATCAAGCACCTAATTCCCTCAGATGATATGCCAAAAATCATACATGCATTTGTATCATCTCGATTAGACTACTGTAATGCCCTCTACCTTGGTCTACCAGCAAAAGAATTGCAACGCTTACAGCTGGTGCAAAACACAGCTGCCAGGCTGTTAACCAACCAGCCCCGTTCCAGCCACATAACACCCATCCTCTACTCCCTTCACTGGCTGCCTGTAAGATGGCGAATCCTCTTCAAGATTGGCTTACTGAGTTTCAAAGCATTACATGACCAAGGCCCAAGGTACCTGAAACAGCTTCTGATCCCATACTGCCCCACTCGATTACTGCGATCTGTAGATGAAGGACTTTTAGCAGTACCTAGAATCTACCGTAATTCATCTGGGGGTCGAGCTTTTAGTCATGCGGCTCCGACTCTATGGAACTCACTTCCCAGCACAGTGCGAGAGGCCCCAACTATAGAATCCTTCAAAAGTAGACTCAAGACTTTCCTGTTTACTCAAGCATTTCCATAGTGTCTCTTTTAGTATCTTCATGCTTCTGTATTTTATGAAAAATGTACTTCATTATTTTTCTGTACTATATTATGCTGTGTATCTGTTAAGCGCCTTGAGTCCTATTGGAGAAAGAGCGCTATATAAATAAAATTATTATTATTATTATTATTATTATTAATAACATTAAAATGTGTGTTTTTATTATCATTATATACTACCATTAGCTCTGTAAATTTATCTGTACTTCCATGACGTCACACACGGGCGCAACGGGAAACATTGAGACAGTCCGACCGCCTTCACAGCTGGCTGTGGGGGCAGGGGGGGCTTCCCTTATAAGGCGATGCAATCGCAATTGATTTGCGATCGCATCACTGGACGCCATTAACATGCTGGACAGCTTTGCCCTGTGCTGGGCGGCCCCCAGCATGTGATTCTAGACAGTTGTAGCTTTACTAATTTAGCAAAAACTGCAACTGAAGCTGAATCGGATCCTAGAGCCACAGTTTGAAGTTAGCTTAGGTATTGTCATGAGCATAGATTTGTAAGCCTAGATTTTTGCCAAAGTGCATGAATTTGTGTAATAAGGTGGCATTGTTTGCAGAGAATAATGGGTAGTGCTTCAATGTCTTCTCAAACATTATACTGTTATACCATGTTTCACTGCAGGTGGGGCAGATGTCACATATGCAGAGAGAGTTAGATTTGAGTGGGTTATATTGTTTCTGTGCAGCAGTGACGTGCGGTGAGGTCAATGACTGGGGAGGCACTGGCTAATAACAGAACTTGATTTACACCAACATACAGCTTGGAGTGAGTAGGGGGTTTTCTCCCCTCTCCCCATCCCCTTAACCCTCCCTTCCCAATATCGTAGCCTAATCCTAACCTCCCCCTATAGTGTCTAACCCTATCATCCCTGCGGCATTGCCTAGACCTAACCCCCCCCCCCTCCCGCTGCCTAACCCTAACCTTCCCACGCAGCCTAACCCTAACCTCCCCGGGGGGGGGGGGGGGGGGCTAAACTAACCCTGCCGGCCCTATACCAGTGGCACTATACTTGCATAGGTGGGGATGTGACATTGCCTAAGCCTTAACCCCCCCTCCCGCTGCCTTACCCTAACCTCCCCATGCAGCCTAACCCTAACCTCCCCGGGGATGGGGGGGGGGGCTAAACTAACCCTGCCAGCCCTATTCCTAACGGTGGCACTATACTTACATAGGTCGGGATGCGGCATTGCCTAAGCCTAATCATGACTAATGATCCTTATGAGTCCTGTCCTGCTGTGGTGGCTGGGTGAGTTTTTGATACACTCAGTTATGTTTGGTACCATAGGTGTATATTTGTTAATTGGGGGGATGTGTATACACCAAGGGATGTATATATGCATATATGTGGGGGAATGTTCATGTACAGGAGGATGTATGTGTGAATATTCAGATGTGTTATATACAGAATAGGCGGTGGGGTGTATATTGTACAGGAGGCTGTACATATGTATATTGGGGAGGGGTATGTGTATATATGGGAATGAAGTCAATATACAGGCTGTCGGGAGCCCGGTGTTCAGGAAACCAATGCCGGTATCCCAACAGCCGGTGAAATACCAATGCTCAGAATCCCGACAAATGCTAGATATTCCCACTCGGTTGGTGGGTCCATGCCACAAACCGAGAGGGAGTTGAACCTGTGGTGAGCAAAGCATGGCGAGGAAACTTGCTGGCAGGATTCTGTCAGATGGGATGACGGCTGTCATTATACCGAGACATGCCGGCATCCCATGCCGGAATATCATATGTATGTAAGGGAAGCTTGGTAGTGGGGGCAGCAGGCCTTTGGTTGTTGAATTGTGACTCCATGAATGTGCACAGTGCATGAAAACGTGCGTGAGGATGTGTGTGTGTGTGTGTGTGTGTGTGTGTGTGTTTGTGTGTAATACAGTTGGCTTTACTGTGGCGTAACATGTATAAGGGGCTCTACCATGGCATAATGTGTATGAGGGGCTTTACTGTGGTGTAACATGTATAAAGGGTTCTACCATGGCATAATGTGTAAAAGGGGCTCTGCTGTGATGTAATGTGTATAAGTGGCTCTACTGTGGTGTAACGTGAATAAGGGGCACTACTCGGTGATGTAACGTGTATAAGGAGTACTACTGTGCGGTGTAATGTGAATAGCGGACACCACTCAGTGGTGTAATGTGAATAACGGCAACTATTGTGTGGTGTAATATGACTAACGGACACCACTGTGCGGTGTAATGCGAATAGCGGACACCACTCTGTGGTGTAATGTGAATTGGTACTATTATCTGGCCACGCCCCTTCCCCATGAAGCCATGCCCCTATATATTCAACTAAGGGGTGCCAAAATATATATTCACTTAAAAAAAATTAGGCTTGGGTCGGCCCTGTGCACATGTTACATCTGCCCTACCTGCAGTGCAGCATGGTTTTGTCCAGTTGCTTGCTTTTTTTGATTTGCTAACATACCTGAACCCCTAGGCCCAAGTTTGCAGATTTGTCCCTGGAAATGGCAATATCTTTTAGTTTTTACCAAATGCACAACAAATTCCCCCATATTCTGCAAGTTGAATGCAATTCTTACAATATATTCTCAGGGGTGTATCTACCCATTGGCCAGGATGGCACTCGCCAGGGGCGCCAGGCAAGGAGGGGGCGCCGCCTGGTGGTGCCACCCGCGGCCAAAGGGTAGAAAAGTAGTACTATCAGACTGTACCTGGTAAGAGTCTGTTACTGCTGGAGCGGCGCCGGTGTCTGGCATCACAGCACTTGTAATCAGACTCAAAATAAACTACAGCTCCTAGCAACCCTTGTTGCTGGGAGCTCCCGGCAGCAAGGGCTGCTGGGAACTGTAGTTTATTTTGAGTCTGATTACAAGTGCGGTGCTGCCAGACAGAAGTCTGATCACTAGTGCAGTGCAGTGCTGCCAGACACAAGTCTGATCACTAGTGCAGTACGGTGCTGACGGACACCGGTGCCGCTCCGGCAGTAACAGACTCTCACCAGGTACACAGCAATTATTATACAGCACAGTGCTAAAGAGCTATTTGTTGTTGAAGATAATAAAAAAGTGTCAGTGTTTGGGAGAAGGGACTGTAGTACCTGGAAAATGACACGATTCTCATGCATGTTAGATGTAAGTAAGTAGTAAGTAAGCGAAAACTTTAACTTGTTACGTGTAATAAAGAAAATACATATCTTACCTATTTCAAGGCCAGGTTCAAGGAAATGTATATCAGTTAATTGTATAATTGATCATTTTATCTTGGAAGTGATGGCACCCTGATGTTTTTTCTAACAGGAAGCACTTCTACCATCCAACTAATGGTGTTTGGTTAATGGCTGGGTCCATTTGAGGCTCATCTCACAGCAGCTCATTAGCAGTTCATTCGGGATGCAGTCAAGATGCCGGCGTTTGGCATCCCGGCGGTCGGAAAGCTGACGCCAGCATCCCGAAACTGCTTGGAATGCTGATGCTGGCATCTCAACATAGATAGGGATGCAGAATGCCAAAATCTGGATAGAGTTGGTGCCAAAGTCTCCACTGGCAAGCCACGTGGGAGGGTTAGGCTGCGAGGGTGGGAGGGTTAGGGTTAGTCTGCAGGGAGGGAGATTAGGAAGGGTGGGTTAGGGTTATTAGGCACCACTGAAGAGGCTGTGGGGGGGGGGGGGGGCAGATTAAGGTCAGGCTTTGGGAAGGGAGGGTTAGGGGAGAGAGATGGTGTAACGTGAATATGAGACACTACTGTGCGGTGTAATGTGAAAAGGGACACTACTATGTGGCATAATTTGATTTGGAAGTACTATTGTGCCCATGCACTTCCCCCACAAGACCATGCCCCTTTTCCAATACTCACACCTTATTTCAAATGTGTGTGGGGGGGGGGGGGCACCAGCCCCTTACTTTGCCAGGGGCGCTTGGACTCCTAGATACACCCCTGTATATTCTTATACAATGTGCGCTGTTATCCAATTTAATTAACATGTCTTGTTAGGGATTGTAGTGCTTCAAGCTGCGTGGAATATTGCAAATAATCTGTGTAGATGAACTCAGCAGCAAAGTGATCCTAAAATATATTTTGCCAATTATGCACCATGCCGTCCTGAAGCATGAACAGGGAATTGCAGTGTAATTCCTTTCCCCATCCCATATACGGGTAAGGATCATTAGGTCGACAGTGAAAAGGTCGAAATGAACAAGGTCGACTTGGCAAAAAGGTTGGCATGGAAATTATTGACACAGAAAAAGGTCAACATGAGTTTTTTTTATGTTTTTGGTGTCGTCTACTACGTCCAACCACCGGAAATCCCAATTTGTGTACTGGGCCGCCACGCTTCACTCGCCATGATTCGGGCATGTTACTATTCACAATCGTAGTCCATGTCTATAGTAAATTATGGAACAGTTGTAAAAATGAAAAAGTATGTGTAGGTTTGGGCATCAGAAGGGGCGTTAGAGTGCAAGGACAGGAAGGGTATGGTTAGGTATCGGGGAGGGGGGTTAGGGTTAGGCATTGGAAGGGGAGATTATGGTTAAGTACCAAGGTGGAGGGCAGGGGCATAGCCATAACTTTTTGGGGCCCATAGCAACATATGAAGGGGCCGCTTTCCCAATGCTTACAGAGATACACCTCTCCACAACAGTTGTTAATTTTATTCCCCATAAGAGTGCCCTAGTTCATTTTCTGAACACTAGTAGTACCCTAGTTGATGTTATGCCCCATGGTAGTGCATTAGTTTCTTTTCTGAACCATAGTAGCGCCCATAGTAGTGCCCTAGTTCACATTATGTCCCATTTATGTCTGCCAGTACACATTATGCAGTAAACCCAAATCATATTATGACACACATTATGCATTGCCCCCAGTTCATATAATGCCACACTATAGTGTCTCCACCCCATATTGTATCACGTTACAGTGCCCCAGTTCACATTGTTGTATGTAACATTATACTGCCCGCCAGTTCATTTTATACCACATTACACTGAGCAATTTCAGTGGCATAACTAGATATATTGTAGACTTTAAGGCAAACGTTTCTAAGGGCCCCCCTATGCATCTATCAATGGTGAAAAATGTTTATACTGTAACACATGTAACTGTGATGGGGAAGGTGGGCCCCTCTAAGCTCTGGGCCCCATAGCAGCTGCACCTATGGTAGCTACGTCCTTAGGGGAGGGTTAGGCAGCGGGGAGGTAAGAGTTAAGGTTAGGCACCACCGGGCAGGGTTAGGCACCATTGTGGGGGGGGTTAGCATTAGGCACCCACAAGAGAGGGTTAGGGTAGGGGCAGCTGAGGGTTAGGGTACTTTTGGAGCAGCTGTCAGGATTCTTATGGCGGGGATGCTGCTGTCGGTATTCTGACCACCGGCATCCCGTCCATCAGGATATCATACTGAATCCCTGTAGCATTATGCATTGAGAACACTGGCCCCGGGGCCTGCGGACTGGCAGCAGCGTATAGCAGAAGGCAAGGTTAGCAGGGAGGTAGCTTTTACCTGTAAGTTGTGTAGTAGCTGAAGGACTCATCATCAAGATGTACAATTGTAATATCTTTATGATTAGAAAGGTGATAGCCAGAGCCAAAGTAGACATACATGTTTTGTCTTAAAATTTGCAAAGGAATAGGTGAGATTAAGCACACAGGGTCTGCACGCAATAACAATGTTGGACGAAAAGAAGAGTGATTTTTGTCACTGCGCACGTGCTGTGATCGATTAGCGACAGTGCTGACACTGAGTCACAAAGTGAGTGACAAGTAGCATTTGTGGGAGGTTACGCAGGGTGACAAGAAAAATGCTGGTTTATCGGGACGGTTTTCTGGACATTACCTGGTCAGCCACTGCAAATTTGTTTGCAGCTGGAGAGGCCCTGGCTTCGTAGGGACTTATGGTTAAACCAATGTTCCTGTTTATGTACGTGAGCAGTGTATGCGAGTCACTGGCAGTGGGCGTATCTGTGCACAAGACAGCGGCTGATTCATTAACATATTTTCGCAAGTACCCTCTGAGGTAAATGTAACACCCCAGGGATGGCAGGTGTCTAAGTGGCTGGAAGAGGTATCAGAGGAGTTAGGTGGCTTTGTGATGAACCCTTACCCTAAGCTGTTGCTCCTTGTACTGTATGTAGTTCAGAGAGGTAGCTTTATATGCACACAGGTAGTTCGATGACAAGCAATTTCCATCAGGAAGTTTCTTTTATCGTGCCGTCAAGAATTCTGGATGGAAGGTGATTAATGGATACACGGCAATAATTAAACAATCACAATATGACAATTAAAGAGGGCAATTGTAATGAAGAATAAAATCACTTTAGACGTTACTATGACAATCAGGTTTTTACCTACAGCTCATGATACACTGGAACATTCAATAACTTAAGAATGCAATCAGTCTAATCAGAGATGCATGCATATTCTGAATAATAATATGACAAGAAAAGATAATGAAGAAGATGAGTAACAATATAAGTGAAATGAAGAAAAATCACATTTCCCTAAATTTACCTAAATAAATTGTCCCAATCTTCACCGGCAATATGTGTTGGACCTCAGGGATCCTACAGTGCCACAGTATTGCAATGAGGCTGTGGTACAACTGTACTTGTCACACAAGGGATGGAGATCTTACAGTGTCGCAGTGTTGTAATGGTGCTGTGGTGTAATGGCACTACTAGAAGAAATATTGGGCCTAATTCAGACCTGATCGCAGCAGCAAATTTGTTAGCAGTTGGGCAAAACCATGTGCACTGCAGGGGGGGCAGATATAACATGTGCAGAGAGAGTTGGATTTGGGTGGGGTGTGTTCAAACTGAAATCTAAATTTCAGTGTAAAAATAAAGCAGCCAGTATTTACCCTGCACAGAAACAATATAACCCACCCAAATCTAACTCTCTCTGCACATGTTATATCTGCCCCTCCCGCAGTGCACATGGTTTTGCCCAATTGCTAACAAACTTGCTGCTGCGATCAACTCAGAATTACCCCCATTGATTCTGGATTTAAGTTAGAATATATCAGTGGCAAACACATGATTTAGTGAGGGGGGTTTCCGTGTGTATGTGCTGCATGTGTGCATGTATGTATATATATAATACACACACACACGTATATATATATATATATATATATGTACAAGGTCTGGTGGTGTCACCATCCAATCTGGTCCTGCCACTTCACAGGACAGGACATGTGACTGGCTCTGGATAACTCCTGCTGTGCCAGTAATCACGCTCCCAGGTTTGCAACCACTGTCCCCACAATTTAAAGGGGCACATACAATTTTCTCCAGGGTGCCACATATATATCACTGCTGCGCCTGAAACTGCATCTACCTCTGAATTAGGCCACAAATACAATTACTGCATTTAGTGCCGCCCACATAGTGCATTTAGTGCTCACACATAATGCCGCCATAGCGCACATGCGCACGCACACACAAACACACTGCCTCATACCCCGCACACACACACTGCCCCATAGCAGCACACACACACACACAAACACACACACTGCCCCATAGCAGCACACACACACACTTCCCCATAGCAGCACACACACTGTCAAAGTAAAAAAAAATTACATAGAGAGAACATACAGACTCCACACATTATGAGTCGCTATACTTGCGAATACGCACAGCGCGCACCGCAATATATGGTAACATACGCATTTACACAGACATGCCACAAAGATATATTCAACACATATTTCATACAGCACATAAATTGAACATATCAAGCGCCAGACGTCATAAAGTTTTAAGTTATATAATGGAGTAACGTCATGTATGTGTATCATTGGAACGGAGTAAGATGGACATGTCGTGCTTGGTGTCAAAGTAACCAGAATAATGTGTAGATTCATTTGATGCCTGTTATTAAGTTGTAGCACATTGCCATGAGTAGTTATGATTGAATGTAGGAATATAAAGCCACAATTCTGATGAGAACAATGGACATTCCATTCAAAGCATGTGATGGACAGGAAACTCAAGCCAGCCCTTTCGATGTCTTCAAGGCTTGCATATGAACTGACCAATGACTCATCATGAATGAGAAAGTTCCCTCCCCTAGACCAATAACAAGAGACCTGTTCATGCCCCCAACTCTCAGTGTATTGCTGAACACACACACACACACACACACACAGATGGCCCTTCTTGTCCCAAATGATGGTGGAGATGATGTCTGTCTAGTGGCTGCATGATTTTAATGAGAGAGAGAGAGTGATATGGAGTGGAGACTTTATTTGAGCAAAATATGGTAATTGTATTGCTGGTCGTGTCTCTAATGAATTAGTTTGTATAAATTGTAACCATGTAACTATATATATATATATATATATATATACTGTACATTGTGATATATTGAATACATATCCTTTTAATAATAAATATATACATCAATGAGCTTTGGAACTCAGATAATGTGTGGGTGTATTATTTTCTCTTATGGGATGTAGTGTTTTTGCGATGTATAGCGCACATTCATAGCACATGGTAATAAGATGCGCAGGCGTCCACAGTATATATTAGAGCTGGCATTTTAAATATTTGTTAGAAAGAAATTTGACTTTCACAACACACACACACACTGCCCCATAGCAGCACACACACACTGCCCCATAGCAGCACACACACACTGCCCCATAGCCTTTTTCAGCACACATAAATAAAAACTGAAAACATTTTTTAATTCCAAACTCTTCCAGCAACCTAATTGTGGAACATGAGCTGCACAGTGTCTGCAGGCTGCAGTCAGCCCCTCACCCCAGTCAGCACCCTTCCTGCTTACCCCACCTGCACCGGTCCCCATAAACAAAGCTGAACAGCACCTGTAGGCAACCAGCCAGCCGGCACCTTACCCTGGAACTCCTCCCACCAGGCTCCTCACGGTCGGTCCTGGTCTTCCCAAAACTAGACTCTCACCACTACAATCCATTCTGAATGCAGCTGCGAGGCTAATCTTCCTCGCTAGACGTTCATCGTCTGCAGATCCACTCTGTCAGTCCCTCCATTGGTTACCTGTATTCTACCGAATTCAATATAAAATACTTTAACTCACACACAAGGCCATTAACCAAACTACACCAACGTACATCACTTCGCTTATCACAAAATATCTCCCAACCCGACCTCTTTGCTCTTCTCAAGATATGCGTCTCTCATCCACACTGATTACTCGCTCCCACTCACGATTGCAGGACTTTCATCGGGCTGCACCCACTCTGTGGAATGCCCTCCCACGAACAATAAGACTCTCCTCTAGTCTCCAAACCTTCACGCGTTCCCTGAAAACTCACCTCTTCAGGCAAGCTTATCAAATTCCGCCCACATAACTTTCATAAACCTTCCTATCAAATTGAATCTACTCTGCACAGTCCACACATATCCTCACATGTCTTCTCATTCTTCACTTTCCCTTCCTCCTGACCCCGGTTCATCATTGCTGTATGACCATATCATACAGCCCACCAAGACCCTTTCCAATCTGGTGGACAGCTATGCAACAGATAGCACCTTTCCTTGTGTATACATGCCTATTTCCCTATAGATTGTAAGCCTGCAAGCAGGGCCCTCCTACCTCTATGACTGTTTGTTATCACCCAGTTTTGTTATATCACTATTTCCAATTGTAAAGCGCAACGGAATTGGCTGCGCTATATAAGAAACTGGTAATAAATAAATGTTAATAAATAAATTACATTAAGTAAATTGTGTTTATATGTCATCCTTAGGTTCAGTTATGTGGTGAGGGACAGGAGCTGCTTCTGTTTGTCCACATATTTTATGACTGACAGCCACCAGCACTGGTTTTGCCTATTACATTGTCCATAATTAAGTTGAATTGGTCCTGGAGCACCAAACCAGGGCATCCCTGTAAGTGCCTTGCGGCACCCCAGGGTGTCACGGCACACAGTTTGAGAACCACTGGGCTAGGTAGTGCTGCAGATATCATTACTACTGACTATTATTACACAGCCTTCCAGTACCACAGAAGAATTGCCTCCTAAAAAGCATTTGTGGGATGTGCCTGCTTCTAAATGTGTTGTACAGTTATATTATGAACACAACCTTGCTGTCCTCTTCAGATGTAAATGTAGATACGGACAAATTTAAATATTTTTTTCTAAATATCAGAATTGTTATTAATAAGAGTATCACTATTATATGCAAAAATGGAAAAAAGATAGAATTAAGCTTTATAGACAATTGTTTTAGAATCTAAAATTGCATTTAGAACATACTCCTTGTGTTATCACTTTCAATAAAAGAAGAGGAAACACTGTATAGTAATATGTGAAACTACACTGTTAATGGGGTTATGTATCCAGGTGTACATTTTAACAGACATTTCATTACAAAAAAAAGCATTATATTTACTATTGACCCAGTATTTGTTGTTGCTAAGTGAGACTGCGCCATGGAGACATATTTCCCATGCCGCTTTCCTTTGTCATGGTCTGCAAAGTGCAAGTTCAGCAGGAATGAAATCACCAGAACATGTACACTACGTAAAGTATTCAGGATTTCTAAAAATAGCTCCTGTAAGGCCCGAAAATCTTAAGCAAGACAAAGAGAGACATTTGTGATTAATGGTGATGTCAGTAGCAGAACAGCACTGTGTTAGTGATAACAGCAGTGGACACAGAACAGTTTTATCTGCTCTCCTCTCTGTAACTTTCTCCCCTCTGCCTATTTCTGTAATTCTCTGCCTTACATTACAGTCTGTTACTCCAAAGCACTTCAATGCAAGTCGTCCACTGACTTAAGAGTTTTTTACTTTGTCTTTGAACATTTTATAAATTAGATTTTTTTGACATTTTTTCATTTTGATCTACAGGAAGATGACTAAATTATATCAAAATCATAACTACAGGTCCTTAGCCCAGTGCAGATATGATATTTCTCCCCCTTCCCAATACGGGCTCATTTAATTTCTCACCTAGCATAACATCTGCCACACAAACATATCACACTGCACACTTGTTACATAGCTATTTTCTATATGCTACCTTGTCTTTCCCTGTGTGGCTCTGGCCATTTCTAGATGGTTGCTATACAGTATGCCATATTATCAGCTCCAGCCGCAGAGCAGGGATCACTGCCACCCAGTCCTGGCCCCAAGCCTATGATTTAATACAAGGGGGCGGGCCGCCAGCAGTGGAAATTGGAGAGCTGTCTGAACAGCTCTACCCCTCCTTTGGACACTCTGGGCAAGAATGAAGCTATGGGTGCATGGTGCCATTCCAGCTACTCTGCAAGCCATATGCAGGGGGCATAGAGCAGTGCCTTGGGCAAGGGTGAACTGGTTAGCCCCCATATTTCATGTGCACTTCCCTTGCCTCTTGTCTGCTTCCCTTCCCACTTTTCTTATAATTTCTGTCCTGGCAATCTTATTTGTCCTCATTGTTTTTTTCCTCCCCCCTTTTCCGCTTGTACCCAATGCAAGTTAGGCACAGGTGTGGTATGCTGATCGCCGGTCAACATACCGACGCCGGAACACCGGCAGGGAGGGGAGAGCGCAATAAGCCCTTTGCGGGCTCGCTGCGCTCACCACGCTGCGCCCATGAGTGGGAATAGTCCCTGTTGGTCGGCATGCTGACCATCGGGATTGTGAGGGAGCGGGATGTAGGGGGAGGTTATGTGACCGTCGGTCTCCTGACTGCCGGTCACATAAATACATCCCATTAAGCACAAGTCAGTTGTAAATGTTTCTGCATTGCGTGCAGGGAAAATGCATATATTGCTCATATGCAGAAGAATACACCTTACCTGTAGTATGCCATCATCATTATCAATGTGCATTTGCACCAGACCTATCCTTAGTACAAAAGAACAGTCTGAAAATAGGTGTAATTATACGTAGAGGTGTAACTGGGCTGGAACGGAGTTTCTCACATAGGCAAAGTCCAAAAGAGCATGTTGACAGAATTGCAGACTATGCAGATTTGGCCAAAAGCCGGAGTTTGTTTAAGCCTGGATAGTAGAGATCTGGCATTATAACCCCACCATGTCTGCACTTCCCAATGCTCTCTATATAATAGTGTGTTAGCGTCTTGTGGTAATCACCAGATAATGACTACTAAGATGCACTGGCGTCAGAAGGGGGGTGCGGCCCGCTCCCGGGTGTCACCCACCGAAGGGTGACACCAAAATGCCGGCTCCTGGTCAGTGACAGGAGCCGAGTGCTGCACTGTTACATGCCAGCACTGCAGAAGCAGCACTCCGCGGGAGGCATCCTGCACCTTCCAATCCCCCAAGTGACGAAAAAGGGGGGTCGGGACACAAAGCCCAGTTCCCTTCCCGCAAAGCCCTGCCCTTTTTTCAGACCCCAAGTGGCAGAAAACGGGTGACGGGGCACAAAGCCCCGCCCCTCCAGTGACACCCCACCCCCTTACTACAAAGCCCCACCTCCTTTTTTACCGCCTTATTGGGTGTCCAGAGGGTAAGAGACGCCTCTGCAAAGAGGGCATATCATTTGAAAGAGGCAACATTCAAACAAGATCACATGCGAAAGGGCAAGACTTTTGCCCAAAAGAGCCTTCTTCCCATGCTCTGACTATTTCCTATAGTGCTTTGATCAAAGTACTGTCTCCTCTCAGGGTGTAGTATGGTATGCCGGTGGCCGGGCTCCCGGAGACCAGCATACCGGCACCGGAAGCCCAACTGCCGGCATACCGACAGCGTGGCGAGCGCAAATGAGCGCGCCACAATATTTTATTCTCCCTCCAGGGGGTTGTGGACCCCCACGAGGGAGAAAAAGTGTCGGTATGCCGGCTGTCGGGATTCCGGCGCCGGTATACTGTGGGCCGGGATCCCAACAGTCGGCATACTGAAGACCACCCTCCTCTCAGTGACATCATAGCACTCCAATGCAATTATGTCATTAGTCTGCCACCTCTCTCTATTCCTCAACTGCCAGGGGGATGCAGGTGTGATTTTACCCCATTTAACTCCTGCAGTGTTGAAGACGAGCAGGATTTGTTTTCAACACATTTGATGAATACTGTAGGAAGAGAATGAGCCATGCATGTCCTTAGCACAGAAGGGGTTAATTATAACTGTTAGGGACCTACTTATTATTAAAAAAAATCACAGTTATTGCAAATGTATGCATATGTGAACCAGATTTGGGCTTCATTTGCACCTGATACATAAGTATAAAAAAAAATAAAGTAAAAAAAATATCCATTTAATGTTTCTCGCAATGTTATTGAATTTTCCAAATTCTTTAATCTCAGAATAAAACATTTTTATTAATTGTGATGTGTGCCAATGCAACAGGAGTTGCAGCCTAAACTACAGAAGTCTACAAATCCTGCCACCGGCAGAGGTACAATATTTCCTTAAATCATTTTCATACATTGGGTAATAACGAGTCCTAATTGGTATTTTTGCTGGCCATAATGTAACATGGATTCCGGTTATTATATTTAGCCATGTATAAAGTGTGTATATAATGATATGTATTAAATGATATATAATGGTGTATTCTTCATATATGCATATGTATATGGATTTATTAATTGTATATGTATATGGATTTAATAAGTTGTGTGGTAAAAGATGTATAAAATAGTGTCAATATACAGAGGTAGGAACTGCTGTACATAGTATAGAGGGACAGACACTTTCTAGCGGCGCTGAAGGGGTTAAATATACATTACACGGGGCACTGTGGAAAAAGCTGGAGAAGCTTCCAGAGTGTCCCTGCGCTCATAGAGCAAGGACTCACATGGGCAGACCGGGAAACAAGGGGGGCCATGAGAGGCTGAAGGGGCTGCGTGCCACTAACGGGGGAGAATATAAAAAGCGCTCCCCGTCGGCGGTACAGTGGTATGCTGATCCCCTTGTGAGTGTGCACGTCTGAGCTCAGGGCGCTGCTTGATGGCTGTAGACACAGCGGCCGCGGGAGCTCAGGCGCTGCGGCCGGAACAAGGCAGCCCAGGCGGTGGAGAGCGGGGCGCAGCAGCGGCCGCTAGAGAGGGATACCTGGTCGTGATCTCCGGGTGCTGGGCGGAAAGGCGATGGCGGTGCGGCAGTGCTGAGGCGCCGCTGAGGTGCAGACCCCCACCGTGCCCCCCAGTCAAGCAGCGGCAGAAGGCGGCGTAACCAGGTGGAAAAACTCCGGCGGCCAGTGACAGCGGAGGCAGCGGCCGGCGCCATAGCAACACTGACGCCGGTGATAGCCACTTCTCCTCCCCGGCAGAGGCGGAATTCAGGTGCTGGAGCTCCAGTAAGCAGTGGAGGAAGTGCCTGATGGGCTGGCTGGACAAGGAGTCGGGGGAGCGTCATACAGCGGTGCTGACAAAGTCGTGAGGGGCTGTAAGTGAAAAACTGCCACCCACACTGCATTTAACACTACAGCTGTTTGAATACACCTAGCTATGCAGCTTAGACTGTCAGCTTAGACTGTCGATGTAATGAGCAATAGCCTCAGTAACTGCCAAATGGTTATGCTCTGTGGAATAGTATGATAATATAGAAGACATAAATAGTGCAGGAAAATACTGTCAGGCTGTACAGTAAGTGTGGATGATTTTAACTGTGACGGAGCCGCACACTTACTATTATATAGCTTCCTGTATCCCTCAGTATTCATGCAGAGAGGAGAGATAGTGACTTTTGTGCCATATAGATGATGTGTATATATACTTGAAACATCACAGCAGCAACAGTAGAGATTGATACAGTTATTAAATACCAGCTGTCAGACTACATAGGACTTCAGGAAGAGAAGACACAATTGTAGCGGAGTACAGGATACTTTGTACAGACTGTTTCATAGACATTGCCTGCTGTTCTTTATGAGGAGAATCTAGTACGATTAAGGAGGTGGACATCATACTATATATACAACTCACCCTATGACTGAGTCTTGGTGTGGATTTATTTAGTATACTACACTGTATAAAGCACCTTCTGCTATAATAGAAAAAAGGAATCTAATCCAACAGAAAGTGGAGGGCTTTCTGCCCATTTAATTTTGAATGTCATGCAAGGTATTCACTAGTGTAAACTAATTTAAGGGCCCAGACATTGCACTTATTTTTTGAGTACCCGGGTCACTCTTACACTAATATTACGTTAATTTTTGTGTATTGCATGCAAAACAACTTGTATAGGCTCTAGAGAGGGAGATAGTGGGACAGGATTGAAATGTAATTTGCCTTACTATGTTGGTAAGAAATGTTTGCCTTCAAATACTCTTTTGTGACAAATAAATGCATGTACTTATACTTACCACGTATGCTGATGTGATTTGGAATTCCATCCGGAGACCCTGAAATGCAAACAGAAGAACAGGTATAATATTAAACTGCAATGAAGGTGCACATATATACGCTTATGATACAGATAGACTTGTAGTTACTATTCATTATTAAAGAAAAGCTTACCCAGGCAAGCCCAAATAATTAGTTTGGGTGGAGGCACAGATACTGAACATCCATCCCCTAGAGAGGTAATTAAGAATCTCATGTTAGAGCATTAGGGGAGGGGTTACATTTGGAGGCACCGCTTGAGATCAATTTGTAAGTTACTCAGGGATAAGTAAAGCACAGTAGCCAAAATGCCCTAATATACCAGGAGTGAAGCATTTGATTGGTGTATAAGAAAGGGAGCAACTCCTGAAAGGAGTTTTGTATTGATGGGGGATCTCACAGACACTACTGACGGTACCATTATGACAGAGATGCTATTTCTTTTTGGGGTAAAGCAACCAAGGATTGCTGATAAACAATTCAGGGAAAGTGGAGAGATGTGTGCTGTATTAATAACTACTAGTCATGATTTAGAGTCTGAATTGCTTCCCAAAGTGTTGGCTGTGAGATCTAACCCGGAACGCAGGTGGGTAATTATATGTCCTGAAAAGGATGGCAGTGAAAGGGCTGCTGAACCATTAATTGTGGGTGACAAGTCTTATCCGGCTAGTGGAGATCCCTCCGCAGCTGTGGGAGAAGGTAGTCAAGCACAGGGCATTAAAGAAAAATTAGGTAATCAGTTAGAGGTTATAGCTGATAAAGTAGTACATCAATTGGAAAGGTGGCACTATGAGGGTAGCTATAGGCGACTAAGACTTTTTTCAGGAATACTTCTTGTGCCTACCGGCGAGGAACCTTATGAGACCTGGAGGGAGGCAGCCATACAACAGTCTGAGGAGTGGCATTGCCCCGATCATATAAAGAAACAAAGGATAGTAGAGAGTTTACGGGGACCCGCTATGGGAATTATTCAGGCTACTAGGAAAAGTAATCCTGGGGCTGCTGTGGCTGACTACTTTCAGGCCTTAGAATACACATATGGGACATTGGAGGATGTAGGTGATTTGGTTGCTAGATTCCATCATACTTATCAGGAGACAGGAGAAAAGTTGTCACAGTATGTGTATAGACTTGATAAATTAATCCATAAAATCGTAGATCAGGCCTGGCCAACCTGTGGCTCTCCAGATGTTGTGAAACTACACATCCCAGCATGCCTTGCCACAGTTTTAGCATTCCCTAATAGCAAAACTGTGGCAAAGCATGATGGGACTTGTAGTTTTACAACAGCTGGAGAGCCACAGGTTGGCCAGGCCTGTCGTAGATAAAGGAGGGTTAGCTCCCGCTGAAGTGGATAGTTGCCGATTGAAACAATGAATTAGGGGAGCATTAACAGCTGACCCTGTTGCTCAGCGGTTGCGTTGTACAGCTTTATTATTAGGAAGCCCCACCCTTAATGATTTAATTAAGGAGATTACGCAAGAAGCTTTCATCGCTAATAGGGAAAAAACTAATGCCAAGGCTGTCAAAGTGGTGGTACCCTCTCCTGAGGCCCAAGGTTCGAGGGAAGACAAGTTAGTTACCTTGGTAGTGGAACAAAATAAGAAAATAGACCAGCTTATTCTGGCTTTAAATCAAAGGGTGGTACCCTCCAGCGTTACTTCTGGTAATACCACTAGGGGGTTAACAGTGGCAGGGGAAATATTAGGAGAGGTGGAAATTTTATAAGCAGAGGGTATTTCCGATGCGGACAGTTAGGACATAGAGCAGTGGAATGTTCTATGGGCTGGGGAATGAGTGGAGTAGGAATTAATAATCACTCAGATAATTTCATTCATCAGGGAAACGACGGTGGGAGATTGGCGGACCCCTCGCCGTCTCCCAGAAATTAGATTCAATGGGGAGTACCCAGTGGAGTAATTCTATTCCGGATGGTATGATAGGACCTGCTCCACGTGTGGTCGTTAAATTAAATGGACATCCATGCCCTGTTTTGTTGGACAGTGGGTCCCAGGTGTCCATTATATTTGAGCATTGGTATAGACATTATCTCTCTGATGTCCCTATTATGCCCCTGGAAGGACTGGTAATTTGGGGATTAAGTGAACAGAAATACCCTTATTTAGGTTATGTGGTAGTTAACATAGAGTTTCCGGAGGGATTTATGGGTGTGTCGGAGCCATTACCTCTAATTGCTCTGGTATGCCCAGAGTCCCCAGGTGATAAAACTGTAATGCCAGTGATCATCGGGACATAATCCTCAGTGATTGGTGTTTAAAAATGTGTAGGGAAGCCACCGCTATTACTATGTCGACTTGCCATGAGAAATACAGGGAAGGGGAGTCTGAGCACAGAGAGTCCTCTCTGGCTCGGGGTCTGTCCATGGAAGATTTAACTCCATGTTTTGAGGGGAGTGACATTGGGTTGGTAGAACGAAATACTTTATGTGAGGAATTGATGGAACGAAAGCATGTCTTCTCTCTTGGGGAATGGGATTTGGGAAAAGCAGAAGGTGTGGAACACTGTATAAAACTCACTGATGAGACTCCTTTCAGGGAGAGGTCACGCAGACTTGCTCCTGCAGATTTCGATGATGTCAGACAGCATCTTCAAACTCTCTTGGAAACAAAAGTAATTCAACACTCTGAAAGTCCATATGCATCCCCTATCGTAGTGGCCCGTAAAAAGAATGGCAAAATTCGAATGTGTATTGATTATCGCACACTTAACCAACGCACTGTGCCAGATCAGTACACAGTTCCTAGGATAGAGGAGGCATTGGACTGTTTGCAGGGGAGTCAGTGGTTTACAGTGTTAGATCTGCGGAGTGGGTATTACCAAATACGTATGAGTCACCAGGATAGAGAGAAGACTGCTTTTATTTGCCCTTTGGGTTTCTTTGAATTTTTAAAGATGCCTCAAGGAATCAAGGGTGCCCCGGCCACCTTTCAGAGGACCATGGAGCAGACGGTGGGTGATATGAATTATCGTGAGGTATTAGTTTACCTTGATGACATTATCGTTTTCGGGTCCTCTCTGCAGGAACATAACCACCGTCTGCTCAAGGTACTGGATAGATTATTGAAGAAAGGCTTCAAACTTTCTGTGGACAAATGTAAGTTCTGCCTGCCCTCTGTGACTTACTTGGGACATGTGGTGAGTCGACAGGGTATTTCTACCGACCCAACTAAAGTCGAAGCGGTAAACAGGTGGCCTAGACCCACAAAATTAAAGGAGTTAAGATCTTTCCTCGGGTTTTGTGGGTACTATCGCCGCTTTGTGCCCTATTATTCTATAATATGTCGCCCTCTCACTGATTTGATCAAGGGATATCCGCCAGTTGGTAAAATTACCACGGCCACATCATGTAAAAAGGAGGGATATTTTAAACCATCTGAAGAGTTTGGGGATAGATGGACGCATGAGTGTGAAGAGGCCTTCCTCAAGTTAAAATGGAGTCTTACCAATGCTCCTGTATTGGCCTATGTTACCCCACTCTGCCTTATACATTACATGTGGATGCGTCCTTTGATGGTCTAGGGGCAGTGTTGTACCAAACTCATGAAGGAAAGTTACAACCTGTATCTTATATCAGTCGAGGATTATCCAATAGTGAGAGGAGATATCCTGTACACAAATTGGAATTCCTTGCTCTTAAATGGGCTGTGGCTGATAGATTTCATGAGTACCTGTATGGGGCGAGTTTTGAAGTATTCACTGACAATAACCCCCTGACCTATGTGCTTACCACTGCTAAATTAGATGCCACAGGGCACAGGTGGTTAGCTGCCTTGTCTATCTATGATTTCAAGATTAAATATCGCCCAGGCATCAATAACATAGATGCAGACTCTTTGTCCAGATTATCTAGAATCGAGAATGAAATAGATAGATCTGAGTGGATTGAAGTTCCTGCAACTACCATTAAGGGATTGTGCTTTAACATCCCATGTGTAATGGCAGAGAGTGGGGAATGTATTAGTGCCCTTGGAGCCTCTGACAAGGCTTTACCTCTGGCCTATTGCTGGTTAAGCCAATTAGAATTAGGAGGCTTGCCACACATTGGTCAGGAAAAAATCCGCATGGATCAACGGAATGATCCCGATATCTCCGTTGTCATACTCTGTCTTGAGTCTGGTTGTGCTGAACGTGATGTAAGTTCTCTGACACATGCATCTAAGTTATTGATGCGGCAAGTAAAGCAACTGACTCTGAGGAATGGAATACTATACCGTGCATCAGTTAAATCCAATGGGTAGTTCAAATTACATTTAGTTACTCCACAGTGTTATAGAGAAACTATTTTGAATGCATTACATGATCAGCATGGCCATCTTGGGGTAGAAAAGACAAAGGGACTGATAACTGACTGGTTTTACTGGCCCTTAATGGAGCAGGATATTGAAAACTACTGTAAGACCTGTGGTAGTTGTATTTTGAGGAAGATTCTTCCCACTAAGTCCGCTTCTCTTGTTAATCTTCGGAGCCATGGTCCAATGGATCTAGTATGCATTGATTATTTATCATTGGAAACATCACCAGGGAACGAATGTACCATACTTGTAGTAACGGATCACTTCACCCGTTATGCCCAGGCTTATGTTACTTCTGATCAAAGAGCCGTTACATAGCCAAAACTCTATGGGAGCGGTTCTTTGTTCACTATGGTTTACCAGCCCGATTGCACTCCGACCAGGGGCGGGATTTTGAAGGGAAAGTTATTCGGGAGCTCTGTCTGTGTTGTGGGATTAAGAAATCCCGGACTACTCCGTACCATCCACAGGGTAACCCTCAGCCAGAGCGTTTTAACCGCACCCTGCTTGATATGATGGGCACCTTGGACCCCATGTGCCACACACAGTGGAATAGAAGGATACGTCACCTAGTGCATGCCTATAATTGCACTAAGAATTAATCTACTGGGTACTCCCCATATGAATTGATGTTTTGGCATGAAGCCCGGCTGCCCATAGATGTCTCTTTAGGACTTCCCTCCCGGGATGCAAAGGGACAAACTCATTCCCAATATATCAACAATTTACGGAAAGAGCTAAAATATGCTCATGAATTAGCTCAGGAAGCTGCTAGAAAAGCTGGGATAGCAAATAAGAAAAGATATGACATGAGAGTGAAAGAGAATGTATTGGAAATAGGAGATCGAGTTCTAGTGCAGCAATTGGGACTTCCCCGACGACAAAAATTAGCTTATCGGTGGAAACCTGACCCATATGTAGTAATAGAACAATTGCCTAACATCCCTGTTTATAAACTGCGACTACAATCGGGGGAGGGACCAGTCGTTACCTACCATCGACAGCATCTCATGCCTATTATCCAAAATATTCGTCTTCCTGATGTTAATGGACCTGAACCACTGAGACGCTCCACTTGGAGAGACAGTGGAAGATTGCGAGCTACTAGTAGTCAAAGCCAATTACAAGGAAGCCCTGTCGGTAACACTGAGGGAGGTGGTGGATATTTTTATTATGACAATATTGGTTCAAGCAGTGTCCCCCAGCATTCCAAGTATAACCCACAACAGGGTATTGATAATGGTCACTTGGAAGAGGAGTGTGTTATGTCATCTAGTAATAATCAGGAAGGTGGTGAAGAATTGGAGTGGGAATTTGCATCGGAATGTGGGTTAACTGACCCAATTATTAGCCCAAATAAGGACCCTAATATTGAGACAGCTACTTCAAATGCTGGTGGGGGAATAAGGGGTAGAGACCGGCCATTAAGGGAACCAAAGCCACCATTAATTTTAACTTATCCTGAATTGGGAAAACCAGTATACGCGCCTCAAATGATTCACCCAAGTATAGTCCTCACTTGGCCCTACTTTGGGTGGTACTCTGTGTAAAAGAAAGGATTTATGGTGATCTGAAGTAATGGGATGAAGTGTATGCAGATCACCAGGGGGAGAGTGTAACATGGATTCCGGTTATTATATTTAGCCATGTATAAAGTGTGTATATAATGATATGTATTAAATGATATATAATGGTGTATTGTTCATATATGCATATGTATATGGATTTATTAATTGTATATGTATATGGATTTACTAAGTTGTGTGGTAAAAGATGTATAAAATAGTGTCAATATACAGAGGTAGGAACTGCTGTACATAGTATAGCGGGACAGACACTTTCTAGCGGCGCTGAAGGGGTTAAATTTACATTACACGGGGCACTGTGGAAAAAGCTGGGGAAGCTTCCAGAGTGTCCCCGCACTCATAGAGCAAGGACTCACCTGGGCAGAGCGTGAAACAAGGGGGGGCCACGAGAGGCTGAAGGTGCCGCGTGCCACTAACGGGGGAGAATATAAAAAGCGCTCCCCGTCGGCAGCACAGTGGTATGCTGATACCATTGTGAGTGCGCACGTATGAGCTCAGGGCGCTGCTTGAGGGCTGTAGACACAGCGGCCGCGGGAGCTCAGGCGCTGCGGCCGGAACAAGGCAGCCCAGGCGGCGGAGAGTGGGGCGCAGCAGCGGCCGCTAGAGAGGGATACCTGGCCGTGATCTCCGGGTGCCGGGCGGAAAGGCGATGGCGGTGCGGCAGTGCTGAGGCGCCGCTGAGGTGCAGACACCCACCGTGCCCCCCAGTCAAGCAGCGGCAGAAGGCGGCGTAACCAGGTGGAAAAACTCCGGCGGCCAGTGACAGCGGAGGCAGCGGAGGAAGTGGCCGGCGCCATAGCAACACTGACGCCGGTGATAGCCACTTCTCCTCCCCGGCAGAGGCGGAGTTCAGGTGCTGGAGCTCCAGTAAGCGGTGGAGGAAGTGCCTGATGGGCTGGCTGGACAAGGAGTCGGGGGAGCGTCATACAGCGGTGCTGACAAAGTGGTGAGGGGCTGTAAGTGAAAACTGCCACCTACACTGCATTTAACACTACAGCTGTTTGAATACACCTAGCTATGCAGCTTAGACTGTCAGGGGCTAACTGCACCCAAATTAGAGTCTTATCAAACTAGCGATTTGATAAGACTCTAATTTGGATGCAGTGAGCCCCTGTAACTTTAGTTCAATGTGGATTTAACTGTGAAGATGTATTATTATGTAGAGGCATACTGTCAGTGTCAGACTGGGGCATGTAGGGCATACTTGCCTACTCTCCCGGAAGCTGCGGGAGACTCCCATTTTATGGATGTGGGGGAGGGTCTTGATGAAGTCACAGTCCGCCCCCTGAAGTCTCCTGCAGCGTCTCCTCTCCGGGCTTCTCCCGGAGAGGAGACATTAAAAGTAGGTAAGTATGATGTAGGGCCCACCGGGGGAATGCAGTGGTAGGGGCCCATGTTTAGGGACGTGGCCAGTCCACAGAGGGGGTGAGGCCTGCCACTCACTGTTTTGACTAACCATTAGAGAGTGCAACGTCTGGGCCCCTTCATAAATATATACAGTAAATTCAGCTGCTGCATGCATGATAATGTACCAGATTAATAACAGATTAATAACAGCAATGCACTGTAGAAAATACACCATAGTCCAGTATAAGGTAACATATGTGCACAGTCTTGAACCCGATCCTTAGAGCAGGAGGTGGGCCCCTAGGCAGTGGGGCCCACCGGTGGTTTACCCTGTACCACTGTGGGCAGTGGCGTAACTTCATCCCAGTTGCCCGGAGGCAAGATACATGTTGTGCCCCCCCCCCCCCCCCTTTCCTCTTTACAAAAAAAAATATTAGTATTTTAACTGACTCCTCTATACCTGCCACAGCACATGACTTTGCCGCAAAAAAGGTGTGTGGTCTCACAAAGAATATTACACCCAATGCAAATTACGCCACACAGTAGCACAATCTTATTCACATTACACTGCACATAGCGCCCGATTCATATTGCACCACTTAGTAGTGTCCCTTATTCACGTTGCGACACACATTAGTGCCCCTTATTCACATTACACAACATAGTACCTCTTATACACATTACGCCACACAATAATGCCCCTTATACACAATGCCTACAGTAGTAGTGCTCCTTACACGTAAAGCCCACAGTAGCAATGTTGCTTACACACATAATGCTGGATTAAGGGTTGTGGGGGCCCCAGTGCATCAAATGTGTGGGGGCCCCCACCAATAAAATTTACTCTGCACCCCACCGCTGTCACTACTTTGTCCTTTAGAGGCGCAGAAGAGAGAGTGAGGGGAGTGAGATAGAGACTGAGGCTGTCAGGGAGAGAGAGAGAAATAGGGAGGAGCATGGGAGTGAGAGAGTGGAGGAGAGAGAGAGAGATGGGATCAAGGAGAAAGAAAAAAGAGCGAGATAGATAGAGAAACAGGGTGTCAGAGAGAGAGGATGTCAGGGAGAGAGAGGGGAGAGAAAGAGAGGAGCGAGAGAGAGAGACAGGGTGTCAGGGAGAGAGGGAAAGGGATGGGGAGCGAGCGGGAGAGATGCAGAGGGTGTCAGCGAGAGAGACGGGGAGCAAGAGAGAGAGAGTGTGTCAGGGAGAGAGACAGTGAAAGGGAGGTACAGCGAGTGTAAAAGAGAGAGAGGGTTTAGAGGAGAGATAGTGCGTAACAGGGAGAGAAAGAGGGAGGGGGTGGAAGAGAGAGGGAGGGGGAGCGAGAGAGGGTGGCAGGTAGGTAGGGAGGGAGACAGAGAGGGGGAGCAAGAGAGAGGGAGAGAGTGTGTTGGAGATAGAGAGGGACAGATAGAGGGTTGCAAGAGGAAGAGAGAGGGGGAGGGGAGTGAGCAGGAGAGTTGATAGGGTGTTAGGGAGAGATAGTATCAAAGATAAAGATAGTGAGAGTGAGAGCACGTCAGGGAGAGAGAGAGTGTACATCAGGGACAGAAAGAGGGTGAGACAAAAGGGAGAGGAGTAGTGTAAGAGAGGGAAAGATAGGGGAAGGATGGAAGGGACTGGGAAAGACACTACCCTCCTTGGCTTCTCGGAAGGGGGCGGACACTTTGCAGAATTAGGCCCCGCCCCCTTTACGGCCGTGATCTCGGCAAAGCCGGCAGTGCAGTGCACTGCTCCGGGTATGGGTACAGTGGGTCGACAAGGCCATGGAAATGTTTGACACAGTGGACCCCTTCCCCCCTCCCCGGACGACCTCCAGTCCCACCCTCTAATTCAGCCCTGTGTGGCGTGCTCACAAATCAGCCGACAGATTGGGAAGTGCAGCACTGCATACACCTATTGCACGGACGCTACCCATTGGTGCACAGTGCCGTTAGTGGCCACACGTGGTCAGCCAGCTGGCATCAGGGGGATGCCGGACATTACAGTGTGCAAGTGCAGTGCACACAAGGCACCCCTGTGCACACTATGGGTACAGTGGAGGAGCCAGGTGCCCCCTTCAGGGCTGGAGCCCGGCGGCAACAGAATCCGTTGCCTCCGGGAGTTCCGCCCCTGCCTGTGGGCCACTCCAAGCCTGCATACTGTATTAGATGTATTCTTTTCCTGGCATGCAGCATTGGCGTTTTTATAATGGGTGCAATGTGGGCACACAGGCCCCTGGGTCCAGGAGGGCCCACACTGCACACACTGCACTCGTGTTTTAATACTTACCTTTCCTGAGTCCTGCGTCGGGCGCTGCATGCCACCATGTTTCCGGAGACCTGCGTATGCGCTGTAGACTCTGGCACAATGCCAGGGCCTACTGCGCTGTGGAGAGGAGGGGGCCCATCTGGAGTCTGCAACTGATCCCCTCATCTGTTAAAACGCCCCTGGTATGCAGAGTTCTGAAAATACGAAATCTACAGTTCGGGATGTGCGGTGAGGTAAATGGCTCAGGAGGCACTGGCTAGCATCAGAGCCAGATCTACACGCAATATATGAGCCAAAGGGTACATCTGGGCATTATACACAGGTGCAGCAGTAAACTCCTGGAAATTTGGTGAGTTTTGATCAGAGATGTGTGGAAAGGATACACAGGTGAGGCACTGCCTCACCTGCCATAGACTTTTTACTCCAGAGTTTTGGCTATAAATCCGATTAGAACAATGCAAAGAAGATATTTCAAACAAATTATTTGTATTTTTCATATACTAGATACAGTCAAAACTCTGGTATAAACGTTAGTATGACAGGAAAGGCTCTGCCTCACCTGCCTCACCCCACCGCACGTCACTATATACCTCCCTACTGTCCCAATTTTTGCGGGATAGTCCTGTTTTTTTGGGACTGTCCCACTGTCCCATCCGCGGACCGCAGTGTCCCGCGGTGGGGAGGGCAATTAGGAGGCTCTGTCTCTCGGTGCCCTGCTTAGCAGAGCAGCGGTGAATACACGCTGTGCGCATGCGCACAACGTCTATTCACAGGTGACAGAGGGAGAGGGGGCATGCCAGCAGCTCACAGACCATGGGAAATGACCCCTCAGTGACGAAAAATAAGAATTTACTTACCGATAATTCTATTTCTCATAGTCCGTAGTGGATGCTGGGGACTCCGAAAGGACCATGGGGAATAGCGGCTCCGCAGGAGACTGGGCACAAAAGTAAAAGCTTTAGGACTACCTGGTGTGCACTGGCTCCTCCCCCTATGACCCTCCTCCAAGCCTCAGTTAGGATACTGTGCCCGGACGAGCGTACACAATAAGGAAGGATTTTGAATCCCGGGTAAGACTCATACCAGCCACACCAATCACACCGTACAACTTGTGATCTGAACCCAGTTAACAGCATGATAACAGAGGAGCCTCTGAAAAGATGGCTCACAACAATAATAACCCGATTTTTGTAACAATAATTATGTACAAGTATTGCAGACAATCCGCACTTGGGATGGTCGCCCAGCATCCACTACGGACTATGAGAAATAGAATTATCGGTAAGTAAATTCTTATTTTCTCTGACGTCCTAGTGGATGCTGGGGACTCCGAAAGGACCATCGGGATTATACCAAAGCTCCCAAACGGGCGGGAGAGTGCGGATGACTCTGCAGCACCGAATGAGAGAACTCCAGGTCCTCCTCAGCCAGGGTATCAAATTTGAAGAATTTAGCAAACGTGTTTGCCCCTGACCAAGTAGCTGCTCGGCAAAGTTGTAAAGCCGAGACCCCTCGGGCAGCCGCCCAAGATGAGCCCACTTTCCTTGTGGAATGGGCTTTTACAGATTTTGGCTGTGGCAGGCCTGCCACAGAATGTGCAAGCTGAATTGTACTACAAATCCAACGAGCAATAGTCTGCTTAGAAGCAGGAGCACCCAGCTTGTTGGGTGCATACAGGATAAACAGCGAGTCAGATTTTCTGACTCCAGCCGTCCTGGAAACATATATTTTCAGGGCCCTGACTACGTCCAGTAACTTGGAATCCTCCAAGTCCCTAGTAGCCGCAGGCACCACAATAGGCTGGTTTAAGTGAAATGCTGAAACCACCTTAGGGAGAAATTGAGGACGAGTCCTCAATTCTGCCCTGTCCGTATGAAAAATTAGGTAAGGGCTTTTATAGGATAAAGCCGCCAATTCTGAAACACGCCTGGCTGAAGCCAGGGCTAACAGCATTACCACTTTCCATGTGAGATATTTTAAGTCCACAGTGGTGAGTGGTTCAAACCAATGTGATTTTAGGAACCCCAAAACTACATTGAGATCCCAAGGTGCCACTGGAGGCACAAAAGGAGGCTGTATATGCAGTACTCCATTGACAAACGTCTGAACTTCAGGAACTGAAGCTAGTTCTTTTTGGAAGAATATTGACAGGGCCGAAATTTGAACCTTAATGGACCCTAATTTTAGGCCCATAGACAGTCCTGTTTGCAGGAAATGCAGGAAACGACCCAGTTGAAATTCCTCTGTAGGGGCCTTCCTGGCCTCACACCACGCAACATATTTACGCCAAATACGGTGATAATGTTGCACAGTTACATCCTTCCTGGCTTTGATCAGGGTAGGGATGACTTCATCCGGAAAGCCTTTTTCCTTCAGGATCCGGCGTTCAACCGCCATGCCGTCAAACGCAGCCGCGGTAAGTCTTGGAACAGACATGGTCCCTGCTGGAGCAGGTCCTTTCTTAGAGGTAGAGGCCACGGGTCTTCCGTGAGCATCTCTTGAAGTTCCGGGTACCAAGTCCTTCTTGGCCAATCCAGAGCTACGAGTATAGTCCTTACTCCTCTCCTTCTTATGATTCTCAGTACCTTGGGTATGAGAGGCAGAGGAGGGAACACATACACTGACTGGTACACCCACGGTGTTACCAGAGCGTCCACAGCTATTGCCTGAGGGTCCCTTGACCTGGCGCAATATCTGTCCAGTTTTTTGTTGAGGCGGGACGCCATCATGTCCACCTTTGGTTTTTCCCAACGGTTCACAATCATGTGGAAGACTTCTGGGTGAAGTCCCCACTCCCCCAGGTGGAGGTCGTGTCTGCTGAGGAAGTCTGCTTCCCAGTTGTCCACTCCCGGAATGAACACTGCTGACAGTGCTATCACATGATTTTCCGCCCAGCGAAGAATCCTTGCAACTTCCGTCATTGCCCTCCTGCTTCTTGTGCCGCCCTGTCTGTTTACGTGGGCGACTGCCGTGATGTTGTCCGACTGGATCAACACTGGCTGACCCTGAAGCAGAGGCCTTGCCTGACTTAGGGCATTGTAAATGGCCCTTAGTTCCAGGATATTTATGTGAAGTGACGTTTCCATGCTTGACCACAAGCCCTGGAAATTTCATCCCTGTGTGACTGCTCCCCAGCCTCTCAGGCTGGCATCCGTGGTCACCAGGACCCAGTCCTGAATGCCGAATCTGCGGCCCTCTAGAAGATGAGCACTCTGTAACCACCACAGGAGAGACACCCTTGTCCTTGGAGACAGGGTTATCCGCTGATGCATTTGAAGATGCGATCCGGACCATTTGTCCAGCAGATCCCACTGAAAAGTTCTTGCGTGGAATCTGCCGAATGGAATCGCTTCGTAAGAAGCCACCATTTTTCCCAGGACCCTTGTGCATTGATGCACTGACACTTGGCCTGGTTTTAGGAGGTTCCTGACTAGGTCGGATAACTCCCTGGCTTTCTCCTCCGGGAGAAACACCTTTTTCTGGACTGTGTCCAGAATCATCCCTAGGAACAGCAGACGTGTCGTCGGAATCAGCTGCGATTTTGGAATATTTAGAATCCATCCGTGCTGTCGTAGTACTACTTGAGATAGTGCTACTCCGACCTCTAACTGTTCCCTGGACCTTGCCCTTATCTGGAGATCGTCCAATTAAGGGATAATTAAGACGCCTTTTCTTCGAAGAAGAATCATCATTTCGGCCATTACCTTGGTAAAGACCCGGGGTGCCGTGGACAATCCAAACGGCAGCGTCTGAAACTGATAGTGACAGTTCTGTACCACAAACCTGAGGTACCCTTGGTGAGAAGGGCAAATTGGGACATGGAGGTAAGCATCCTTGATGTCCAGAGACACCATATAGTCCCCTTCTTCCAGGTTCGCTATCACTGCTCTGAGTGATTCCATCTTGAATTTGAACCTTTGTATGTAAGTGTTCAAGGATTTCAGATTTAAAATAGGTCTCACCGAGCCGTCCGGCTTCGGTACCACAAACAGCGTGGAATAATACCCCTTTCCCTGTTGTAGGAGGGGTACCTTGATTATCACCTGCTGGGAATACAGCTTGTGAATGGCTTCCAATACTGCCTCCCTGTCAGGGGGAGACGTTGGTAAAGCAGACTTCAGGAACCGGCGAGGGGGAGACGTCTCGAATTCCAATTTGTACCCCTGAGATACTACCTGCAGGATCCAGGGGTCCACTTGCGAGTGAGCCCACTGCGCGCTGAAATTCTTGAGACGGGCCCCCACCGTGCCTGAGTCCGCTTGTAAGGCCCCAGCGTCATGCTGAGGACTTGGCAGAAGCGGGGGAGGGCTTCTGTTCGTGGGAAGAGGCTGTCTGCTGCAGTCTTTTTCCCCTTCCTCTGCCCCGGGGCAGATATGAGTGGCCTTTTGCCCGCTTGCCCTTATGGGGACGAAAGGACTGAGCCTGAAAAGACGGTGTCTTTTTCTGCTGAGGTGGTGACCTGGGGTAAAAAGGTGGATTTCCCAGCCGTTGCCGTGGCCACCAGGTCCGATAGACCGACCCCAAATAACTCCTCCCGTTTATACGGCAATACTTCCATATGCCGTTTGGAATCCGCATCACCTGACCACTGTCGCGTCCATAACCCTCTTCTGGCAGAAATGGACAGCGCACTTACTCTTGATGCCAGAGTGCAAATATCCCTCTGTGCATCTCGCATATATAGAAATGCATCCTTTACATGCTCTATAGTCAATAATATATTGTCCCTGTCCAGGGTATCAATATTTTCAGTCAGGGAATCCGACCAAGCCACCCCAGCACTGCACATCCAGGCTGAGGCGATTGCTGGTCGCAGTATAATACCAGTATGTGTGTATATACTTTTTAGGATATTTTCCAGCTTCCTATCAGCTGGTTCCTTGAGGGCGGCCGTATCAGGAGACGGTAACGCCACTTGTTTTGATAAGTGTGTGAGCGCCTTATCTACCCTAGGGGGTGTTTCCCAACGCGCCCTAACCTCTGGCGGGAAAGGGTATAATGCCAATAATTTTTTTAGAAATTAGCAGTTTTTTATCGGGGGAAACCCACGCTTCATCACACACCTCATTTAATTCATCTGATTCAGGAAAAACTACGGGTAGTTTTTTCACACCCCACATAATACCCTTTTTTGTGGTACTTGTAGTATCAGAAATGTTCAAAACCTCCTTCATTGCCGTGATCATGTAACGTGTGGCCCTACTGGAAAATACGTTTGTTTCCTCACCGTCGACACTGGAGTCAGTGTCTGTGTCTGTGTCGACTATCTGAGGTAACGGGCGCTTTAGAGCCCCTGACGGTGTTTGAGACGCCTGTACAGGTATTAACTGATTTGCCGGCTGTCTCATGTCGTCAACAGTCTTTTGTAAAGTGCTGACACTATCACGTAATTCCTTCCATAAGACCATCCAGTCAGGTGTCGACTCCCTAGGGGGTGACATCACTAATACAGGCAATTGCTCCGCCTCCACACCATTTTCCTCCTCATACATGTCGACACAACGTACCGACACACAGCACACACACAGGGAATGCTCTGATAGAGGACAGGACCCCACTAGCCCTTTGGGGAGACAGAGGGAGAGTTTGCCAGCACACACCAGAGCGCTATATATATATACAGGGATAACCTTATATAAGTGTTTCTCCCTGATATAGCTGCTGTATATATTTATCTGCCAAATTAGTGCCCCCCCTCTCTTGTTTTACCCTGTTTCTGTAGTGCAGGACTGCAGGGGAGAGTCAGGGAGCTTTCCTCCAACGGAGCTGTGAGGAAAAAATGGCGCCAGTGTGCTGAGGAGATAGGCTCCGCCCCCTTCTCGGCGGCCTTTCTCCCGCTTTTTTATGGAAAAATTGGCAGGGGTTAAATGCATCCATATAGCCCAGGAGCTATATGTGATGTATTTTTTGCCATATAAGGTGTTTTTATTGCGTCTCAGGGCGACCCCCCCCAGCGCCCTGCACCCTCAGTGACCGGAGTGTGAAGTGTGCTGAGAGCAATGGCGCACAGCTGCGGTGCTGTGCGCTACCTTATTGAAGACAGGACGTCTTCTGCCGCCGATTTTCCGGACCTCTTCAGTCTTCTGGCTCTGTAAGGGGGCCGGCGGCGCGGCTCTGGGACCCATCCATGGCTGGGCCTGTGATCGTCCCTCTGGAGCTAATGTCCAGTAGCCTAAGAAGCCCAATCCACTCTGCACGCAGGTGAGTTCGCTTCTTCTCCCCTTAGTCCCTCGGTGCAGTGAGCCTGTTGCCAGCAGGTCTCACTGAAAATAAAAAACCTACTTTAAACTTTTACTCTAAGCAGCTCAGGAGAGCCCCTTAGTATGCACCCTTCTCGTTCGGGCACAAAAATCTAACTGAGGCTTGGAGGAGGGTCATAGGGGGAGGAGCCAGTGCACACCAGGTAGTCCTAAAGCTTTTACTTTTGTGCCCAGTCTCCTGCGGAGCCGCTATTCCCCATGGTCCTTTCGGAGTCCCCAGCATCCACTAGGATGTCAGAGAAATGGGGGCGTGGCTCACAATCACGGCATTCCCGTGAAGCCATGCCCCCTTTTCATCTAGCCACTCCCCCTTTTAAAATCAGGCATGGTTTCGCCGCACAGATGTCCCTCTTCTCCTGCAAGCAATGTTGGGAGGTATGGTGTGTGTGGGTGTGGGTGTGTTGGTACTTTGCAGTTTTACCTATTGATAATTATCTGGACTACATGTAAATGCTATGCAAATGATGCTGTAAAGCAACGCTTACAGTCCAATTTTGTCACATGGCTTTATCTCTGAATTCTATTATCATGTGGGATTTATATCTGGTTACTGTTATCCATTCAGTGTGCTGGGGAAACAATTGCTTTTTTTCTTGCTCAGAAATACCCCTTCCTTTCGAGCACCTGAATGATATCACTAAGCTAATTGAGCATTTACCAATCTATATGTACTTTATCTCATACTTGCCTACTTTTGAAAAATAATTTCAGGGAGACTGTGAAAGTAACAACTATCAGCGCGGGGGCGCGTACTGCTACATCGGAGAGGCGTGTCATGAAAATGACTTACATCCCAATGTAAATGAGCCCCAAAGTTAGTAAGATCTATTTGTTGAAGAAAAGACACTGATATTTTGAAGAACTTGCTCGGGTATTGTGTTTTACAAGAGGTTCCATGTACTGTAAGTGGCCACGAGAAACCTTATTTAAAATGCATGTAGCCATAGGGGGATCTGGTCTCTAGGTCGACACTATCTAGGTCGACCACTATTGGTCAACAGTAACTAGGTCGACAGGGTTTCTAGGTCGACAGGTCAAAAGGTCGACATGAGTTTTTCACGATTTTTTTCTTTTTTTGAACCTTTTCATACTTAGTGATCCACGTGGACTACGATTGGATCGGTAATCTGTGCAGAGCGAAGCGCTAGCGGAGCGTAACACCTTGCTTCCCTCGCCATGCGAGGTGACACGGCGCACTAATTGGGGTTCCCGGTCACTCTACGAAGAAAACGAAACCAAAAAAATTTCATAACTCATGTCGACCTTTTGACCTGTCGACCCAGACCATGTCGACCTAGTTACTGTCGACCAACAGTGGTCGACCTAGACACTGTCGACCTAGTTACTATCTACCTTCCATACCACACCCAGCCATAGGGATCATTGGGGCAGATGTATTAAGCCTGGAGACGGCATAAGAAAGTGATAAACCAGTGATAAGTGCAAGGTGATAAACACACGAGCCAGTCAGCTCCTAACTGTCAATTTGCATATTGGAGCTGATTGGCTGGTGCGTTTATCACCTTGCACTTATCACTGGTTTATCACTTCCTTATGCCATCTCCAGGTTATTATACATCTGCCCAGAGGCAGAACTCTGGGAGGCAATGGAGTCATCTGCCGCCGGGCTCCTGCTCTGAAGGGGGCACCTCTCCTCCCATTCTGTGATATCATTCAATTAAGTTAATTGATAGCTGCTGCTATCTCTTCACTATATGAAGTTACTTCTCTGACAATTACACATAAATTTACATAGTTACAATTCTCATGCTTCCTCATGCTTCCAGGAGCGAATAGCTCCATTAATAAAGTGTCTGCTGTCAGTGTAACAGGTCATGGGGTGCTAATCCTGGGTATGACTGGTAAGAAATGTGTGGGATGAACTTGCCTCCGGGTAACTGGGATGAACTTACACCACTGCATCTGCCCCTGTGCCCCAATGTGCCATATAACCAATGCAGGGAAATGGCACTGATGATCCCATTTGAATGTAGGTATCTCTGATTTCTTTTTTCCCCCAAGAATGTAGCAGCTGCATAATGGGGTTAAGGTGCAATCAGGGAGATTGTTGGTCTATTCAGGGAGTCAGGGAGATTTCTGCTATTTCAGGTAGTCTCCTGCAGAACGAGGGAGGGTAGGCAACTATGCTTTATCTGTGGTCATGGATGTTTCATTAGATATATTTAGTCTGTATGAACTGAAGTAGATCCCATGACACCTTCTCTTATCTAGCTTCAAAAACCAATAAGCTTTGTACTAGCAGGTGTTACTATATCTAGCCTGCAGAAAAATAAGTGAGAGGTTGAGCAATTTCTCAGTGCCAGCAAAATCAGCTAACTAATAGCAAGATGATGGATTTGGTAAATATTTCCAAGGTCATGACAATCCATGCGGGATTAGTAATAAAAAGTGTGCCATATGTACAGACAGTAAAATCTGAAGTAATATGTTACATAAAAAATATATATATATTTATACCTTGAGTTATAACTATGTAAAAAAAAAAAAAAAATTCATTAATTTAATGTCGTAAATAATTAAGAAATAAAAAAGTAGATACTAAAAACACAGAGAAGAGATTCATTCATGTAAATTACAAGGCCACTTGCTCTTGAAATATGCTTCTTATAAACACATACTATAGGGTACGACTCTGATTTGCCCAGAATTCAGCTGCATCTGTGGCTGCACACGCTCATAGTTACAGTAAATGCTGAACTTCACCTGCAGTCAGAGTTAGCTGCTTCAATACTGCTGCGCTGTCCCTATCCATCTGCTTGTGAGAGTGGCTGTTATCACTATTATTGTGCAACTGCACCAGCTCTATCCATGGTGCTGGAGATTCCAATGTAATCAGACAGATCTCTGCATAAGCTTTCCTATAAATAATCCACAATTTATTCTACTCATCCAAGGCACACGTTATATAGGGTTGTTTTGCAGGTGGTCAGGATCCCATAGGTCAGCATACCAACCCCGTGATCCTGGCCGCCAGAATGCCGGTGGGGGGCGAGCGCAATGGAGCCTCTCGTGGGCTCCCTGTGCTCACCGCACAGTGGGCTCGGTGGTTAGCTCTGTGGGTGACATAGATTGGTTTGTGGGGGCCCAAACAAACCAAGCACTTCAAAAACAAAAGTGAAGTGGTTTGTTAAACTGTGCTAGTCCTTTTTAATATACAACATAAGGATAGGTTGGAGTACCCAATGACAATTCCAATGTGCACCACTTTTCATTGTACTTTACTGGGCTGTATTTTACTTGGGGATTGGTGATTATCTTCTGGTTTGCAAATACCAGTTATTTTCTTTGTTATTATATACTATAGTGATAACTGCTTCTTTGTTCTTAATGGTGCAAGCCACTAATCAAATAATTAATTAGTGAATCAATCAAATGAATTCATCAATGACATGCTTTACCTGGCATCTTCCACATTATATGTTTGACAGGCCCAGATATTTTCTTTATTGTAATTTGAACTGCTTCTTCGCTCTTAATGGTGGATGTCACTAATCATATCATTAATCTATCAAATCAAGCCATTAGTGACATTCTTTACGTGGCTTCTACCACACTATATATTTGCCAGGACCAGATATTTTCTATATTATAATTAAAACTGCTT